>NC_045599.1:933816-1271316 GCF_009762305.2 Zalophus californianus
CATGAGTTCAGAAATCGGTGACCCCGATCTATATCCTGGCTTTGAACCCATTTTTTTTTTTTCTGTGAAACCCTGGGTAAGTCACTTAGTTTCTCGTAAGACTCAGTTCCTCTTCCATAAAATGGGTCTAGGCAAATGTGCACGAGAGACTCTCAGTAACCATGAGCTCTAATAATGACTATGATTGTGAATGTTGCAAGGGGAGACCTCGAGGAGATGTCATGTGTTTATCGTTCCCTCTATGCACCCTGAGTGTCATCTCCTCTGTTTCTGTCGATCAATAGATGGATGGAAGTGCACTCAGAGACCATGCCCTTCTCCACGCGCATCTGTCTTCTCCTTTCTCCGTCTAGCCATGTGTTACTCTGTTAACATCACACTTACTCATTTCCTGGGTCAAAACAGAAAGAGGGAACCAGAGCCTTTCAGATGGAAGGAACCGAAACGCCATATTTTCCATTCTGTCATCTTATAGATGAAGACACAGAAGTCGAGGAAGAGTTTGTCCTAGGCTATTATTGCCCAGGAATCTGTGAGAACAAAGTTCTCCCCGTGATATGTTGAGGTAGCATTGTGAAGTGAGTTGGGCATATAGTACTGGTGATGTGATTGCGTTTGTGGGTTTAACTACTGTTTCTCTCCACAGGGACACCATTCTTCCATGGCTCAGGACATACTCCTGAGTCAAGCCAACAGGAAATCTTTCTGGTGGGTATTTGGGTTACTTTTCAAAACTAAAGAAGGCAGCTCATTACAGTTTGGTTATATATATATTTTTCCTTTGTATTCTGGGTTTTTCATGGTTTAGTTCTCTCTAAAGAGGGCAGACTTTTAAGAAGACTCTTCTTACCTGTGTGCTGTTTTCACCGTCCAGCTTCCTGGCGTGGACCTATACCCAAGGACCCTGAGAAAAGACGCAGATGAGCATGGCAAGTGTCCGTTGCAAGCTGGCCCGTTACCTGGAGGATCTGGAGGATGCAGACTTTAAGAAGTTCAAGATGCACTTAGAAGACTATCCTTCTCAGAAGGGGTGCAGCCCACTCCCTCGGAGTCAGACAGAGAAAGCCGACCACATGGATCTGGCCACTCTGATGATTGACTTCAACGGTGAGGAGAAGGCATGGGCCATGGCAGTGTGGATTTTTGCTGCAATCAACAGGAGAGACCTTTATGAGAAAGCTAAGAGGGATGAACCAGAGTGGGGTGAGTGGAAGGAAGACAGCATTTTTATTTTTATTTTTTAAATTTTTTATTGTTATGTTAATCACCATACATTACATCATTAGTTTTGAATGTAGTGTTCCATGATTCATTGTTTGTGCATAACACCCAGTGCTCCACGCAGAACGCGCCCTCTTTAATACCCATCACCAGGCTAACCCATCTCCCCACCCCCCTCCCCTCTAGAACCCTCAGTTTGGAACACAGCCTTTTTAAAAAAAAATTGTGATAAAATACATATAACATAAAATTACCACTTAAGCCGTTTCTAAGCACTGTTAGGCACATTCATGTTGTGAAATCTCCACAACTTTTCTTCATCTTGCAAAACTCTGTACCCACCAAACAGCAATTCCTGGTTCCTCCTCTGTGCAGCCCCTGGACCCACCACCTTCTGTCTCTACGACTTTGACTACTCTTGGTACCTCTTATAAACTGCATCATAAAGTATTTGTTTGTGTCTGGCTTACTTTATGTAGTATAAAGTCCTCGAGCCTCTTCCATGTTGTCGCATGTGACACGATGTCATTCCTTTTTAAGGTAGAATGATATGTCATGGTATGTGTATACCACATTTTGTTCATCTATTCATCCATCAGTGGGTATTCAGGTTGCTTCTAGCTTATTGTGAATAATGCTGCTAGGAACATGAGGGTACGAACCTCTTTGAGACCCTGCTTTCAGTTCTTTTGGGTATATGTTCAGAAGTGGAATTATTGTGTTATATAATAATGCTAGATTTCATTCTTTGAGGAACCACCATAATGTTTTCCACAGTGGCTGCCCCATTTTGCACTCCCGTCAACAGTGTACAATAGCTCTATTTTTTCGTCATCCCCACCAATTTTTGGTTTGTTTGTTTGTTTTGATAGTAGTTATTCTAATGGATGTAAGATGATATCTCATTTTGGTTTTGATTTGCCTTTCCCTATTGACTACTGATACTGAGTGATTTTTCATGGGCTTGTTCGCCATTTGTTTATCTTTGGAGAAATGCCTATTCAACTTTTTCCCATATTTTAATTGGGTTATTTGTTTTGTTGTTGTTGACTTGTAAGGGTTCTTTATATGTCCTGGATACTAACACTTGATCAGATATATGATTTGCAAATACTTTCTCCCATTCCATGGATTGCCGTTTCACTCTGTTGGTGGTATCCTTTGACGCAATGAAATTAGTGTGTTTGTTTTTTAATAATTCCTCTATCATCTTGGCTCTATCCTCTGTCTTCCTCTCATGATAGCGCTATGAGAAGTTGGAGGAAAGCAGTTCGCTTTTTTCTAGCTTCTTTAAAAATGCAAGTCAGGGCTCGTCTAGCCCTAGGAACTGTGGACCTGTTGGGGGTGAAGTATTTGTGCTTTCTGGCTTGGTGTTCTGATCAAGGGAAGAGCACAAGCAAGGGCTCAGAGGAATCTAAGAAGTCACAGGATGATGATGTTTAGCTAGTGGAAAGGAGGAATAAAAATCAGCAGATCAGGAGAAGCATGTGAGTGGGGCAGCAATATGGGTGACACGAGGGAGAGAAACGTGACATGGGGGCATGAGATGGGTGCACAGCAGTGGGATGTTATAAACAAATGACGTATAATAACACAATTATAATTGTGTCGGTACTTATGTACTCACTAACCAAATTAAAGTGTAATAATCACAGTTATAGTAGTTTACTGAGCAGTTTTTATAGATTTTGGTCATTCCTCATAAAAACTCCATGAGGCTGGCTTTTTTTTTTTTTTTGGTAGGCTGTACACCCCAATGTAGGGCTTGAACTCGCAACCTGTAGATCAAGAATTGCATGCTCCACCGACTGCCCAGCCAGACGCCTTGAGGCTGGCACTTTCCGATGAACTTTCAATTTCATTACTAAATGAAATATGCCAGTCACAAAAAGACAAAGGCAGTATGATTCTGTTTGTAAGAGGTCCTAGAGTAGATAAATTTATGGAGACAGGAAGTGGTTGCCAGGGGCTGCAGGCGGTGCAGACTGTGGAATTGTTGTTTAACGGCTATGGAGTTTCAGTTTTGCAAACAAAAGAGTTCTGGAGATTGACCAACAATGTAAAGTGAGCCTGAAAGAGGTTCTGGTTGCCTGTGGTTCTCTTTCAGTCACAGAGCCAAGGCCTGGATTCAGCGCCGGGTGTGTCTTTGGCTGGAGTCTGGCTCTTAACCACTATGCTATCTTGGCTTCTGTACCTGGGCTGTGAGATGGAAGAATTATCCCCAGGGTTAGAGGTTTGTTTGTTCTTTGCTGGGGAGGACCAGGTTGTAGGGTTAGGTTTTAGATAAGAATTAAGTCACGGTTTTGGTTTGAGTCAATGTTTAGATTTTGTTTTGTGATTGGGTTACCAATAGCATTTGCATTCAGAATGAGTAGACACCTACCAGGAATCCTTTATGTTGCTCTTGGGTTCATCTGCTGAATATTTCCCCTGGTGCTTAGCACTTGTTCTGTTGTACCTAACTGAAACGGCTCTTCGTTGGGATGTGTAATTTAGTGACTCTTTAGATCTATAATTCTCAACTGTAGATGCATGTTGGAGCTTTCAAAATGTAATGGTGCTGGTCCCCACCTCAGATAAATTGAAAAACAATCACTGGGGATGGAGATTTTTAAGGCTTCCTAGGTGATTCTCAAGTCAGCTGGGGATTATGAACCACTGAATTAGACAAACCGGCTTGGTAATTCTCAATCATGAAAACCCAGAATGTGGGTACAGGTAATTTCAGGCATTTGGGGGCAGGGGAGGAGAATCTTGCTGGACCATAGCCATCTGGGGGTATTTAGACATTGAGTGTGGGGGTGGCCTCAAAACCAGGGCCCCAGGGGGAGTCTGCCAAAGACAAACAAGGATAAGAGAAACCTTGCCTGTCTCATGTGTTCGCCGATTGATTTCTGGGCCTGGGAGAGATCCTGAGACTGGATACAGTGGGGACACAATGCTAGGTGTGTGAGTGACAGTGACATACAGTACTTTGAAATTAGGAGTGCATGAATGCCACAAACTGGGTGTTCAACTGTACACCTGTCATCCACAGCTCTGGCATGGGGGCATGTTTGGGAGATGTCTGAGATAGGTGACTTTGAGCTGTGCCAGGTGTTGAGTACTGGGTCTCAATTACGTCACCTTAGTCAGGAGTCCTGGATTTTAACTTTGTATTTCCTTTTCCTTTATTCCTCCCCAGATAATGCACATGTGGTATGCCAGGAAGAAAGCCTTGAAGAGGAGTGGATGGGTTTATTAGGGTACCTGTCCAAGATTTCTATTTGTAAAAAAAAGAAAGGTAAGCAGTGGGGGTAGTGCTTCCTGTTGGGTTTGGAGACCCAGTTTTGGAGCCTGGGAAGCTTGATCATTCTATATGTTCCTGCGCCTTGAGGGGCAAAGGCCCATTTCAGGAAATCCACTATACCTAAAGAAACAGATCAGTGTTCACATGGCTCCTTGTAGTCACAGAACCAAGGAAAGGTGATTGAGTGTCTCAGGTTCTAAAAGGTATGGGCTGCAGACTACCTAAAGGAATACGATTGAATAAAAAGGGTTTCCTGGCAGGTCACAGTGCCTATGGCACTTTGCTGTTCTTCTGTTCAACTGTGTATAGGAAGATTCTGACATTCTAGATTTTATGGGACTGTCCATACCTGTGCAGTGAAGAGAATCTGCACCTCCCTCTGCTTAGCTCTCTGGTCATCACTCCCTGTGGACTATAGGCCCTTGTCAATAGCTCATGTATGCTTGGACTTCTCCCAAAGTCTACCTTTCTGTCTTTGCTCCAGATTACTGTAAGAAGTACAAAAAACACGTGAGGAGCAGATTCCAGTGTATTAAAGACCGGAATGCCCGTCTGGGTGAGAGCGTGAACCTCAATAAACGCTACACGAGGCTGCGTCTTGTCAAGGAGCACCAGAGCCAGCAGGAGAGGGAGCATGAGCTCCTGGCCATTGGCAGGACTTCAACCAAGACGCTGGACAGCCCCATGAGTTCCCTGAATATGGAATTTCTGTTTGAGCCTGACGACCAACACTCGGAGCCTGTTCACACAGTGGTATTCCAGGGAGCAGCAGGCATTGGGAAAACCATACTAGCCAGGAAGATCATGTTGGACTGGGCATCAGAGAAAATTTACCGGGATAGGTTTGACTATTTGTTTTATATCCACTGTCGGGAGGTTAGCCTTGGGACACGGAGGAGCCTGGGGGACCTGATCGTCAGCTGCTGCCCTGACCCAAACCCACCCATACATAAGATTGTGAGCAAGCCTTCCAGGATTCTCTTCCTCATGGATGGCTTCGATGAGCTGCAGGGCGCCTTTGATGAGCACACGGAGGCTCTCTGCACAAACTGGCGGAAGGTGGAGCGAGGAGACATTCTCCTGAGCAGCCTCATCAGAAAGAGGCTACTTCCTGAGGCCTCTTTACTCATCACCACAAGACCTGTGGCCCTGGAGAAGCTGCAGCATTTGCTGGACCGTCCCCGTCATGTGGAGATCCTGGGTTTCTCAGAGGCCAAAAGAAAGGAATATTTCTTCAAGTATTTCTCTGATGAGCAACAAGCCACAGAGGCCTTCAGGCTGATTCAGGAGAATGAGATCCTTTTTACGATGTGCTTTATCCCCTTGGTCTGCTGGATTGTGTGCACTGGGCTGAAGCAGCAGATGGACAGTGGCAAGAGTCTTGCCCAGACATCTAAGACCACCACTGCAGTGTATGTCTTCTTCCTCTCCAGTTTGTTGCAATCCTGTGGAGAGAACCAGAAGCACCAAGTCTCTGCCAACATCCGGGGTCTCTGCTCGTTGGCTGCAGATGGAATCTGGAACCAGAAAATCCTGTTTGAGGAGTGTGACCTTAGGAATCATGGCCTTCAGAGGGCCGATGTGTCTGCTTTCTTGAGGATGAACCTATTCCAAAAGGAAGTGGACTGTGAGAAATTCTACAGCTTCATCCACATGACTTTCCAGGAGTTCTTTGCTGCCATGTACTACCTGCTGGAAGAGGAGGAACAGGAAGGGATGAGGAACCTGCCATGGAGTAGTTCCAAGCTTCCCAACCGAGATGTGACCGTCCTTCTTGAAAACTACGGCAAATTTGAAAAGGGGTATCTGATTTTTGTTGTACGTTTCCTCTTTGGCCTTGTAAACCAGGAGAGAACCTCCTACTTGGAGAAGAAACTGAGCTGCAAGATCTCGCAGCAAATCAGGCTGGAGCTGCTGAAATGGATTAAAGAGAAAGCCGAGGCCAAGAATCTGCAGATCCAGCCCAGCCAGCTGGAGTTGTTCTACTGTTTGTACGAGATGCAAGAGGAGGACTTTGTGCGAAAGGCCATGGGCCATTTCCCCAAAATTGAGATCAGTCTCTCCACCAGAATGGACCATGTGGTTTCTTCCTTTTGTATCGAGAACTGTCACAGTGTGGAATCACTTTCACTGAGGCTGCTTCACAACTCCCCGAAGGAAGAGGAGGATGAGGAGGAGGAAGAGGAAGGGCAACACTCTGAGGTGGATCACTGTGTCCCCCTAGATCCTCATGCTGCCTATACTCACCGGTAAGACAATTTGGCTTCGGGCAGGTAGTAGAATGGTTGGGTTGCCCTCTGCTTTCTAGCCACCTTTCTCTGGGCACCTGCTCTCTCTGCCTGCTTCTCAACTGTCTTTCAAATGTGGTTGCCACAGCTCCATAATAATGCCACCATCACCCATTTCTACCAGACTCCTTCAGTGGCAGAGATTGACTAATAGAGGAAAGGGAGGTGGACGCATGGATGAGAAAAAAGCCAATGAAGAAAATAAGCAAATGTTTGGTGGATGCCAAGTCAGTGCAAGGTATTATGTGGGGTAAAGAGTATAACAGAAATGTTGTAAACTCAAATTGCTTGCAATCTACTTGGGGTTCAAGGAGCAAAACAACCCCAGTGACTGTCTCAGGAACAGAGGACAGAGGCCCTTTAGTGCTGGGTGCTGGAGGGAGGTTTGTCAGAGGAGTGAGCTGGGATCCTGCCTTGAAGGACTGGTTGGATGTGGGTGAGTGCAGGAGAAGGTAAAGGGATTTCGGCAGTAGGGTCTGATGTCTGAGGAACAGTGTACGTAGGAGACTATGCTGAGGGATGTGGCCTCATTGGGAACAGATAGAATGAGGGGAAAGTGAGGGAAACAGGGCTGGGAAGGAGAGGGTGCTTTTAAGCTCCCGCATTGTGTTTATAACCAGGAAATCACCAACAGCACCCTCTTTGGGGGTCTGTTCACCAACGTTGCAGGACACTGGAAACCGGTTGCTGTGTTGGGACAGCAAAGCAGTTCAATTACCTGGCCTCTGAAGTCCCTGCTCGGGAACTACCACAGCTACAGCGGGAGGGTGGATGCTCTGTGAATGCTTGGGTTTAAGCTGCATAGAAAGCACTTGATATGGGACAAAATTAGGGAGAAAGGGGACTGGCCCTTCCACCAGGAATAATGAAATTTCAGCCCCCTCTCTCACCGTAGGCACCACTAGCAGGATGACCTTTTTGTTTATCATTTGGTCATCAAGGACCACCCGCTGGGGCTTCAGTGGTGGCTAAGACCCAGGCCCTGCTCATAGCAACTTACGGTTCAGTTGTGTGGGCAGCTGGGAAACAAGGACGGACAGTAGGGGGACGGGCTATGGCAAGAACACCTATAGACTGCACCAGAAGCACATGGTGGGGAGCCCCTGACCAGCTGGACTCTGAGGGATGGAGCATGAGAAACCTGAGTGTGGTCAAGGGATAGCTCGAACCGAGGGAACAGTGGGTTCAGAGGGCAGAGGCTGGGGAGGCAGGTACGTCCCCTATGATGAAGGTCAGAATAGCTGGAGAGGGTGAGAGAAAGAGGGAAGGAGGCACACCTGCTCCTTAGGGCCCTAAAAACTATGCCGAGAAGAAACCTGACCAAGATCACACACCTGTGAAGAAGGCTTGTATAGACTTGGACTAAAACTCCTGATGAAAAGCCTGACGCCCATCTCGTTAGATGACAGTTACCTTCTTCTGAGGGCAGGAGCTTGCTTTGTGTGTTCCAGAACCTTCTGAAGACCAGCAGCACGGGCATCCGCCCCATGCCTCTTCGAAGAGCAGAATGGCAGGCCCAATCCTAGACACACAGAGTCAGAATCTGCATTTTAACAAGAGCTGCACATTGGAACCACGTGGAAGTCTTAAAACTGTCGATATACTTGGTCCCGCCTCAGAGATTCTGACTTTAGTTGTATGGTGTGGCCTGGCCTCAGGATTTTTGAGGGCATTGCTGATGCTATTATGCAGCCAGTGTGAGATCTGGATCTCACCATGTGGTCTCTGGATCACTTAGCAGAGTGTCCAAGGCCGTGGGCACGACAGCGGACTGATGACAGAGGGAGGGGAAAGACATCTGAGGGAGGCACTGGAGGGTGTGCAAAGGCAGCCAGTCAGACTCATGCTGTTTCCATAATAAGGTGTGCAGGACAGTCTTACCAGGCCTCCCCACCGCCCCCAACCTTTGTTATTCCTCAGTAGGCAATCTTTGGTTCTGTGAGTCAGTTCTTAACCCTTGGGAGGTCTTTGTCTGAACTGGTGCTAGCCATTCCTGACTTTCTTTTCTTTCTTTCTTCCTTCCCTACAATTTCTAGGTTGGTGAATTGTCATGTCACTGTCAGCCTTTGGCAGGGTCTCTTCTCGGTCCTGAGCACTAACTCACTGAACCTCACTGAACTGAACCTCAGTGACAATGCTCTGGGGGACCCAGGGATAAAGGTGTTATGTGAAATGCTCCAGCGTCCTGGCTGTAATATTCGGAGACTATGGTAAGAACCTGTGTGCATGTGTGTGTGTGTGTGTGTGTATCTGTGAGTGACACAGAGAGAGGACTGGAGGAAGACCTCAGTGTCCAGATCAGTGGTTTCTTAGTTTTCTAGGGCTGCTATAACAAAGTACCAGAGACCAAGACGTGTAAACAACAGAAATTCATATTCTCATAGTCCTGGAGGCTGGAAGCCCAAGATGAAGGTGTCAGCAGGGTTGGTTTCTCCTGAGGCCTCTCTTATTGGCTTCCAGATGGTGGTCTTCTCCCTGTGTCTTCACATGGTCTCTGTGTTCATGTCTGATGTCCTCAAAGACACCAGTTGTGTTGGATTGGGGCCTGTCCTCCTTTAACTCTTTAAAAGCTGATCTCCAAATATAGTCACAATTCTGAAATTCTAGGGATTAAGACTTCAGCATATTCTTTTTTTGGAGGGGTGGACACAGTTCAGCCCATAACAAATGGGAAGGTAGAATGGATTGGAGGCCAGTTGTTTGGGAAGTTTCAAATGGGGAAGAATGAAGGGGAACCGAAAGTAAGCCATTTGTTGGTGATATGACAAAAAGTGCATGACCTTCAATATCTTCCCTTTCCTCACTGGCCATCATCATGGATGAGAACTGGAGTTTCATCAGATACAATGGCTACTTGGGCTGGACCCCATCAAAACATTTTGTGTAGGTTGAAATGTCACAGGGAATCTCTTCCAGCTTTCTTAATAAAGAGTGCTCGCTCTGGGCTCACACTGTGAATCAGACTCACATTCCCCAAGCGGAGATACGGGTTCTGGGCCATCCCACAAACCCTCTTCCATCACACATCTGCATTTTTGATGAGCTACACAGCCAGCGCTAAAGCCCATCACTCCAGGGTGTTTTTATACATCCCTTTCTTGTTCACCATACCCACCCCAACACCAACCTTATCAATTATCTCCTATACAAACCAGTGGCTCAGGCCCAGCGACCATGACTATTTGCCAGGATATTGCAATGGCCCTCAAGACCATCAGCTTCATGGGGCAGGATTTGTGGTCATCTTTCCACTGTCTCTACAATGTCTGGACAAGTGTGTTAGCACACATTAATGCTCAGAAATACCTACTGAATGAGTACTGACTGTTTGAGCTCCCCACATCCACTTTTACCACCTATAAATCTATTTCCCATATAGAAGTCAGAGGGTTATTTAGAAAATTCTACTTTGATTATGCCATTCCCTGGCTTAAATGTTTTCTCTTTGTTCTTTCGATAAATTACAAATCCTCTTTTGCCTTCAAGGCTCTGGCTGGTTTTGGCTCTTCACCTGCCTCTCTGTCTCCATCCCATGCCATTCTCCCCACTGCCCTGGTGGGTGCCCCTGTGTGATTCCAGAGAGTGAGACACAAACAGGGAGACATGGGTGATGATGAGATATTTTGCAGGTAAACAGAGGTTTAGTCATGCATTTACCTCTAGTCGGTGTGAAGATGGGGTAGAAAGGAAGATTTTTTTTTTAAAGATTTTATTTTACTTATTTGAGAGAGAGCATGAGAGAGAGAGAGAGAGCACACGAAGAGGGGGGAAGTTCAGAGGGAGAAGCAGACTCCCCGCTGAGCAGGGAGTCCGATGCGGGACTCGATCCTGGGACTCCAGGATCATGACCTGAGCCGAAGGCAGTGCTTAACCAACTGAGTCACCCAGGCGCCCGAAAGGAAGATTTTTTTAATAGGCGCTAGGATGCTCAACTGTTCAACTGGAAAGGAGGATCTTGTTCTTGTTCCTCTGACAGGGACATCTAGTAGTTGTCGTTATTGGTGGTGATGGTGATAACAGTGTGTGTGTGGGGGGGGGGTTGTAAATCAAATCAAGAATTAAAGCTTCCTGCTATTTCAGTGTAGGTGGAAGGCTGGGATTTAATCATTAAACAGAACGATAGGGACAAGACTGACAAAGAGAAGTAGATGGGTAAAGCCCCAGAGAGAACAGTGTCCACCTGAGGATTTTCACAGTGAGGAACATGTGATACAGAGGTGGAACACACAGGTTCACCACCGTGTTCCTTTATAAAACAGGGACATGCAGTATACACTGGAGAGCCGACCATTACTTATGGAGGGGGGTTCACGGACGCACTCAGCAGTTGTGGTCTCAGGCTGTAGCTCGTGAGCCTGGGAGGTGACTTCACAATAAGTCTTGGGCTGCATATAGGAGTTCTGATAAGATCACACTTTCACCTAACTTTCCTTAAAAATTTCCCTTTGTAACATGAGACCACAGATGCCCCAGTTTGGTGCTGAAAACAAGCATAAACCAGAAGGCAGTGACAGAAGCAGCCTGTGTCCTGATGCTTTCTGCTTCTGTACTTGGCATGCAGGTTGGGGCAGTGTTGCCTTTCCCATCAGTGCTGCTTCAACATCTCCTCGGTCCTGAGCAGCAACCAGAAGCTGGTGGAATTGGATCTGAGCCACAACACCCTGGGAGACTTTGGAATTAGACTTCTTTGTGTGGGGCTGAGACACCTATTCTGCAATCTGAAGAAGCTTTGGTGAGTCTGAACTGTTTTCCTTCACAAAGAATGAGCTGGGGCTTCAATGATCCATGATGGCCTTCACTGCTCAGATTTCCAGGTGTTTATCAATAATTCAATCAGTTACTGTTTGTTGTGGGAAGAGCCACATACTAAGCCTTAGAAAGGAACTTAATCAAATTAATCATGCTCACTTTTAAGGTATTTACAGTCTAGCTGAGGAAATACAACCAGTGAAATGCATTGCTCCAGAAGGGACTTTATGACAAACTCTTGGTCTCTACACCAAATAGGAAAAGAGGTGCTAACACAATGCAGACACTTGATATTTTATGCAGCCCTTCACTAAAAGCTTCTGGGAGACTTGCATTTCGAATAAGAGAAAACATGGGGGATGGGTTAACCCAGTGATGGGTATTAAAGAGGGCATGTTCTGCATGGAGCACTGGGTGTTATATGCAAACAATGAATCATGGATCACTACATCAAAAACTAATGATGTAATGTATGGTGACTAACATAACATAATAAAATAAAAAAAAGAGAAAACACTTGAAAATGGTAGGACCAATTCACACCCATTAGGATGGTTATTATAAAAAAACGAAACAACAAAACACAAGGGTAGGTGAGGAGAAATCGGAACCATCATAATTGCTGGTGGGAATGTAAAATGTAACTGGTGCGGAAAACAGTACATCAGTTCCTCAAAAAAGTGAATATAGAATTACCGTATGAACCAGCAATTTCGCTTCCAGGTATATATAAAAAAGAGTGAAATCAGGTATCGAAGCATGTATTTGTACACCTGTGTCCACAGCAGCATTATTCACAATAGCCAGAAAGTAGAGACAACTCAAATATCCATGGATGAAAGAATGGATTAAAAATGTGGTATGGGGGTGGGGTTGGGGGTGGGGGAACGTGGAATATACATGCCTACAGCCTTCAGGGGAAATCGGACACATGTTGCAACATGGATGAATCTTGAAGACGTTATACTAATTACAATAGGCCATATGCAAAAGGGCAGATATGTATGATTCCACTTACGGGAATGGCCTAAAATAGTCAAATTCATAGAGACAAGAAATAGAATAGTGGCTCCCAGGGGCTGGGGCAGGGAGGAGTGGGGAGTTAGTGTTCACTGGGTGCTGAGTTCCAGTTTGGAAAGATGAAAAACTTCTGGAGATGGATAGCGGTCCCAGCTACAAAACAATGAGAAGGTACTTAAATGCTACTGAATTGTACACCTAAAAAGGATTACAGTGGTAAATTTTATGTGTATTTTACCACAATAAAAATAAGCGTAGGGAGCTGAAAAGATGGAGTATTGGTATGGACTTGGAAGGTGTTTACTTGCTATGACACCAAACAAAAGGAAATGAACAGTTAATATACGGTTTGGACACTCTTCCTGTGTGTGGACTGGACCAGAGGCAGCATCAGACCAGGTGCTTCCGTGACTCACAGACGGTGAGGTGAGAAAAGTGTATGACATTCTGCCGTCTCTATGGAAGGTTGGTCAGTTGCTGTCTCACATCAGCATGTTGTGAGGACCTTGCATCCGTCCTGAGCACCAACCAGTCCCTGACCAGACTCTACTTGGGGGAAAATGCCTTGGGAGACGCAGGAGTTGGAATTTTATGTGAAAAAGCAAAGCATCCACAGTGTAAGCTGCAGAAACTGGGGTAAGTCTTCACTGGTGTCTCAGCAGAAAAGCACCTTCTCTTCAGGGATGTATTGCTTGGGAAACACGGATGCGGGCTGCTCTATAACAGGTTGATCGGACAGAGTGGAGGGTAGAGAATGGAGGGGACCGTATATGAAATGCTTGGAAGCAGGAGATACTACCTTCTACTAGTAAGGTATTTATGACTACAGAATTAGAGATTCTTGGAGTTGAAAGAAACCCTAGGGATTGTTCAGCTCAGTCCCCCACTGAGGGAAACACTTGCGTCTCAGACACTCACATGGATCGTCACTGGTTTCACGTGTGGACATTCCGAGCGCTCCAGCCATTGCTGCACAGTGTGGCCGCTGCATTAGGAGAGAGTTCTTATTTCTACGCAGCACCTTCTTTGGTTTCTGTGTGTTGGTCCTTGTTCTGCTCCCCAGGGCTCTGCTGAGAGGTGTTGATCTCAATTTCCCAGAGACAACAGTCACACTCTAGGCCTTCTCGTCTCTTGCCTGGACATCTCTAGATTCTCAAGAAGGATGTGGCTTCACATCTTCACCTATGTAGTCATGCTGTCCTAGGGAAGGGCTTTTCTGTTCACGTCCCTGTTTGAAGTACTGAACCTGATACTCCTAAAGATGTACGGTGGACTGTAACTGTCAGGGGTGGGGCGGGGCGCTCTGACTTCCTTATGTTTCTGGCCATCACATCAGATCACAAGTTCATATTGGAATTTTGCAGCAAATGATAGTGTGAAATTCCGGTGTGTTTTCTCACATTAACAGTCAGATCTCTGTGGACCCCAACTGGGTGTCTTACAAGTCAATCCAGTTTTGACACTATGTACTCAGAGGTAGCACAGGGTAAGGGCCTAGCCCTGCACCCTCCCCACACTGCCAATGTCAGATACCAATGCAATTAGTTCTGCTTCTTTCTGACTCAGCTATGAACTGCGGGTTTCCAGAATCCTCTCCTCAGCTTTGAAAATTTGCCAGAACAGCTCACAGAAATCAGGGAAACACAACTTCCATTTACATTTATTATAAAAGATATTACAAGAAATGCAAATAAACAGCCAGATGAAGAGTCATATAGGGTGAGGTCCAGAAGGGTCTGGAGCACAGGAGCTTCTGTCCCCATGTAGTTGGGGCATTTCACGCTCCCGGCATGTGGATGCATTCACCAACCCAGAAGGTCTCCAAATCTCCTTGTTCAAGAGATTTTATAGAGTTTGATCTCCAGCCTTCCTCCTTTCTCCTTCCTCAAGTTTGGTGGATGGGTTGAAATTTCCACTTTGCAAATCATTTGATCATTCTGGTGACCAGCCCCATCCTAAGGCCGTCTATGGGAGCCACCTTCAGTCACCTCAGTACTATAAACTCAGGTGTGATCAGAAGGGGCTCCTTTGAATAGCAAAAGAGACTGCTCCACTTAGGACATTCCAAGGGTTTTAGAATCTCTGTGCCAGGAACTGGGGACAAAGACTGAACATTTCTCATTATGACACAAAAACATCTACTGATAATTATGTACTTAAACATGTATCATGGCTCTTCCATGATCTTTACATGGATTACCTCAGCTGACCTCATAAAAATTATGCCAAGTAGATATCCGTGTCTCCAGGATGAAGCCAAGAGAGCTTAAGACCTTTGCCCGAGGACACCTGGGTAGAAGGCAGGGGAACCCATGCAGACACAGCCCAGTGCGACCCCCTGCCTACTCCCTTAACTCCAGGGAAATACTGACTCATGATGTGTTGCTGGTGGGCTTTCTAGGGGGCTTCTACATCCTGCTTTCTCCGACCTGTGTGGGCCTCACATTCAGCTCTGCTAAATTTCCTCTTATCTTTCTTCTGAGGGATTGTTTAGGCATTTTTGGATTGTGATTCTGTCATTGTTACCTCTACCCACAACAAGCAAACTGTAAATGTCTTCATTCACATTACTGATACAAATACCAACCAGATGAGCACCAAGACAAAATACAGCAGGAAGGGCCTCTAATGAGGAATAATCCATTAATTCACCATTACAACCTATATATGTTCACAACACTCTGATACCCTTCTCCCTGTCCCATCAACCCATCCTCACATATCACTGTATCTCTTTCCTTGAAAAACCCCATCTTCCACGCCTCCGTGCCCTCTCCTTATCACTCCACCTCAGCAGTTTGGCCTCTGCTACTCCTGGTTTCTTCCACAGACATCTTTTGGCCCCTTTATTTCTGGGCGTCCTCGGGGCTCACTTGTAGGTGTTGACAGTGGCAATGAGTAAGACAGACCAAGAGTCAGTTTTCACAAACACTCTTATGGGGGCAGCAGACACTGGATAATAGACAAACCATATATGATACCTGTAAGTGGGATAAGCAGTTTTAGATTCACAGCAGGATTGGGAGGAAGGTATCGAGGTGTCCCACATGCCCTCTGCCCCCACACAGGCATAGCCTCCCCCATTATCAACATCACTGACCAGAGTGATACATTCATTACAGTTGATGACTGAATGACATATAATACGCAGAGTGCACAGTTTACACTGGCATTCGCTCTTGGTTATGCACATCATATGAGTTTGGGCAAGTGTAAAATGACATGTATCTACCACTATAGTATTACAGAAAGTACTGTCACTGCCCCCAAATCCTCTGTGCTTGGACTCTTCATCCCTCCCTTTTGCTAATCCCTAACAACTACTGTTTTTTTGTTTGTTTGTTTGTTTTGTTTTTTAATTGAGGTAGAGTTAACACACGATGTTATAGTAATTGTAGGTGTACCACAAAATGATTTGGCAATTCTATACATGAAGCTATGCTCACCATGATAAAGTCACCATGCAAAGTTATTACAATTTTATTGACTGTATTCTCTATGCTGTACTTTTCATTCCCATAACTAATTTATTTTATAACCAGAAGTTATCCCCTTCACCTATTTAGCTCAACCTCCCCCAACCTCCCCCATCCTCTGGGAACCACCAGTTTGTTCCCTATATTTATGATTCTGTTTCTGTTTCTGTTGGTTTCCTGATTTGTTTTGTTTTTTAGATTCCACATATAAGTGAAATCATATGATATATTAAATAGGATAGTTTTTCTCAGTTTCTCTTTCTGTTCCTTCATTACTAGTGTATAGAAATGCAACCAATTTCTGTATATTAATTTTGTATCCTGCAACTTTACTGAATTCGTTTATCAGTTCTAATAGGTTTTTTTTTTTTTTTTTGTGGATTCTTTAGGGTTTTCTATATATAGTGTCATGTGATTGGCAAATAATGAAAGTTTTTCTTTTTCCTTACGACTTTGGATTCGGATTCCTTTTTTTTTTTTCCTTGTCTGATTGCTGCAGCTAGGACTTCCAGTAATATGTTGAATAAAAGTGGTGAGAGTGGACATTCTTGTCTTATTCCTGGTCTTAGAGGAAAAGTTCTCAGTTTTTCACAATTGAATATGATGCTAGCTGTGCTTTTCACATATGGCCTTTATTATGTTGAGGTGTATTCTCTCTAAATCCACTTCGTTGGGAGTTTTTATCATGAATAGATGTTGGATTTTTCTGCATGTATTGAGATGACCATATAGTTTTTGTTCTTTCTGTTGTTAATGTGATGTATCACATTGCTTGGTTTGTAAATATCGAAGCACTTTTGCATCCCTGGATAAATCCTACTTGACCATGATAACTGATTTTTTAATATATTGTTGAATATTTTGTTGAGAATTTTTTCATCTATGTTCATCAGGGATATTGGCTCTGTAGTTCTCTCTCTCTCCCTCTCTTTTTTTTGGTAGTGTCTTTGTCTGGTTTTGGTATCGGAGTAATGCTGGCCTCAGGGAATGAATTTGGAGGTTTTCCTTCCTCTTCTTTTCTTTGGAATATTTTGAGAGAAATAGGCAATACTCTTCTTTAAATGTTTGGTGGAATTCACCTGTGAAGCTATCTGGTCCTGCACTTTTGTTGGTTGGTAATTATTTGAATAGTGATAAAATTTCATTAATTGGTCTGTTCAAATTTTCTATTTCTTCCTGATTCATTTTTGGACACTTATGTTTCTAAGAATTTATCCATTTCTTATCCAAATTTTTTCTTTTATACTTTTCTTACTTCTAGTTATGGCTTTTTCTTTCTACTGAAAGCAACCGCCTTAACATTTCTTGTAAGGTTGGTATAGTGGTGATGAACTCCTTTAACTTTTGTTCATCTGGGAAATAGTGTCTCTCTTTCTATTCTGAATGATAATCTTGCCAGGTAGAATAATCTTGATTGTGGAGTGTTTCCTTCCAGCATTTTAAATAAATCATGTCACTGTCTTCTGGCCTTTCTTATAGGTTGTCCAATTTGTTGGCATATAAGTTTTCGTAAAATTCTCTTATACTCATTTATACTTCTGTGTTGTCAATTGTTATTTCTCCTTCATTTCTGATTTCATTTATCTGAGTCTCCTTCCTCTCTTGATGAGCCTGCCTAAGGGTTTATTAATTTTATTTATAGTTTCAAAGAATCGGCTCCTGGTTTCATTGTTCTTTTCCACTGTTTTTTTTTGTCTCTAATTTATTTGTGCTGTAATCTTTATCATTTCCTTATTTCTACTAGCTTTTAGCTATGTTAGTTCATCTTTTTCCTTATAACTGATTTCTGGTTTTATACTGTTGTGGTCAGAAAAGATGCTTGATATGACTTCAAACTTCTTAGATTTATTGATATTTGTCTTGTGGAGAATGTTTTATATGCACTTGACAAGAATGTGTATTCTGCTGTTTCCGGGCAGAATGTTCTGTATATATGTGTTAGCTCTGTTTGGTCCAACGTGTTGTTCCAAGCCACTGTTTTCTCATTGATTTTCTGTATGGATGATCTATTCATTGGTGTAATTGGAGTGTTAAAATCCCCTATTATTATTGTATCATACTCATTTCTCCCTCTATGTCTGTTAATAACTGCTTTACTTTTTAGGTATTCCTATACTGGGTGCATAGATATCGACAATTGTTATAGCCCCTTGTTGGATTGTTCCCTTTATCATTATATAGTGCCTTTTGTTTTTTTGTTACAGTCTTTGCTTTAAAGTTTGTTTTGTCAGATATAAGTATTACTACCCTGGCTTTTTTTTTTTTCTTTTTCTATTTGCATGGTATATTTTTCAATCCTTTCACTTTTAGCCTGTATGAGTCTTTAGGTCTGTAGTGAGTTTCTTGCAGGCAATATGTAGATGGGTCTATTTTTTTTTTATTCATTCAGTCAACCCATGTCTTTTGATTGGAGTACTTAGTCCATTTACATTTATTTCCATTTTGTTATTTGTTTTCTGGTTGT
The DNA here is from genome assembly GCF_009762305.2 of Zalophus californianus. NCBI lineage: Eukaryota > Metazoa > Chordata > Mammalia > Carnivora > Otariidae > Zalophus > Zalophus californianus. The sequence continues at coordinate 952,324 of NC_045599.1, forward strand.
TTTTGTAGATCCTTTCTTGTCCTCTTGCTCTCTTCCCTTGTGGTTTGATGGCATTCTTTAGTGTTATGTTTAGATTAATTTCTTTTTGTGTGTGTGTATTTATTATAGGTTTTTGATTTGTAGTTACCATGAGATTCATATATAGCACCTTATGTGTATAGCAGCCTATATTAAGTTGATGGTTGCTTGAGTTCGAACACATTCTAAAAGCACTACATTTTTACTCCCCTTCCATGTTGTATGTATATGATGTCATATTTTATCTCTTTTTTATTTTTAAAAAATTTTAAAAAAGATTTTATTTATTTATTTGACAGAGAGAGACACAGCGAGAGAGAGAACACAGGCAGGGGGAGTGGGAGAGGGAGAGGCAGGCTTCCCACTGAGCAGGGAGCCTGATCCGGGGCTCGACCCCAGGACCCTGGGATCATGACCTGAGCTGAAGGCAGACGCCCAATGGCTGAGCCACCCAGTCGCCCTTTATCTCTTTTTTTGGTTTGTGTAACTCTTGACTGATATTTGTATCATTTTTAGTAATTGATTTTACTGCTTTCATGCTTTAACCTTCATACTGACTTATAAGTGATTAGTCTACTACCTTTACTGAATGTTTGCTTTTATCTGCGAAATTTTTTTCTTTTATACTTTTCTTACTTCTAGTTATGGCTTTTTCTTTCTACTGAAAGCAACCCCTTTAACATTTCTTGTAAGGTTGGTATAGTGGTGATGACCTCCTTTAACTTTTGTTCATCTGGGAAATAGTGTCTCTCTTTCTATTCTGAATGATAATCTTGCCAGGTAGAATAATCTTGATTGTGGAGTGTTTCCTTCCAGCATTTTAGATAAATCATGTCACTATCTTCTGGCCTGAAATCCTTTTGCTGAAAATTTTAAAAATTTTCTTTATCATTACTTTTTTGTCATTTAAATTGTTATGAGTACTTGTGTGAATGTCTTTAGGTTCATCTTGTTAGGAACTCTCTGTGCTTCCTGGACCTGGATGTCTGTTTCCTTCCCCAGATTAGAGAATTTTTCAGCTCTTATTTCTTCACCTATGTTCTTGTTCTTCTTCTGGGATCCCTAGAATGTGAACGTTATGCTTGAAGATGTTGCTGAGTTCCTTTCACCTATTGCAATTTTTTCTTTTTCTTTTTTCTTCTTACTGTTCAGCTTTGTTGCTTTCCATTACCTTGTCTTCCAGATTGTTGATCCATTCCTCTGCATCCTTAAATCTGCTGTTGATTCCCTCTGCTGTATTCTTTATTTCAGCTGTTGAATTCTTTATCTCTGGCTTGTTCTTTTTTATATTTTCTATCTTTTTGTTGAGTTTCTCACCAAGTTCATCCACTCTTTTCTCAAGTCCTGTGAGTATCTTTATGACTGTTACTTTGAATTCTTTATCAGGCATATTGCTTACTTGTGTTTTATTTATCTCTTTTGCTATAAATCTGTCTTATTTTTTCATGTGGGGCATATTCCTTTTTCTCCTCATTTTGTCTGACTCTCTGTGTTGGTTTCTCTGTATTAAGGAGGTCGGCTACATCTCCTGGTCTTGAAAGTAGTGACCTTGTGTAGGAAAGATCCTGTGATTCCCTATGATGCAGTGCCCCTGGTGAACAGAACCAGGCATTCCAGGTGTGTGTTCTTCTATGTGGGCTGCATACACCTTCTTGTGCCTGTTGTGGGTGCAGTGGATAGGGTTCGGTTCCTGCTCTGTTGAGGGACCTTCTGAGGCTGCTGCAGGCTCATAGGTAGGTGGGGTCAACAATCAGGTTAGTTTTCTGGACTTAGCCTCTCTGCCACAGATGTGGGTGCATGGAAAGGCAGGACATTCTTCCTGTGCAGCCAGCTGATAGGCTTAGCTGCTGGAACTGGCTACACTGGTGTGTGGGGTTATTTCCCTATCTCCCCAGGGCAAGAGTCACCTCAGAGTGGTGCAGGTCCCTGCTGGGGCTGCTTGCTGGTTGTGGTGGGGCAGCTGCTTTGGATGGACACTTGCTGAGGGGGGTGATTTGGATGTCGTGGGTCTGTAGGGGAACACAGCAGGGCATGCAGTGTTAGCAAGATAGGTGGAGAATGTTAGTGCTGGCTCCGGCTAGTTTCCAGAGAAATGGTGCCCGCTAACACTCTTACTCTCAGAGAAATCTTCTGAAGACCACTGCCCCTCCAGCACATGATCTTAGATAAGTAAAAAATCTCTTTCATGTATACCCCAGGCACTTTTTAAAAAAGAGCTATTTATTTATTTATTTTAAAGAGGGGGAGGGGCAGAGGGAGAGGCAGAGAATCTCAAGCAGACTCCCCACTGAGTGTGGAGCCCAACACGGATCTCAATCTCACAACCTTGAGACCATGACCTGAGCCAAAAACCTAGTGAACCACCCAGGCTCCCCCCATCCAGCAGACACTTTTCGACTTCTGCTTCTGTGCTGTAGGGGGTTTTGGGCTAAATTGTCTTTTATGCTGGCTATTAAAAAAAAATATTTTTAAGTTGGGGCACCTGGATGGCTCAGTCTGGTAAGTGTCCTGACTCTTGATTTCTGCTCATGTCATGATCTCATGAACCCCGCATTGGGCTTCCTGCTCAGCAGGGAGTCGGCTTGGGGTTCTTTCCCTCTCCCTCTGCCCCTTCTCCCGCCAGTGCTCTCTCTGTCTCTCTCAAATAAATAAATAAATAAATAAATAAATAAATAAAATCTTTAAAAATATTAAAAAAATTTTTAAATTAATTTCTACACCCGACATGGGGCTCAAACTCACAAACCTATCAAGAATCACACACTCTTCTGAGCCAGCCAGGTACCTCTATAGTGCTGGTTATTTTAGGGCAAGGATTAAATTTTCCGTTGTCCTCTGGCTCTCCTAAAGTTGAGTCTGCTGATTTTTAAAGTGCCCAGGGTTAAGCTCCACTGACTTTCAAAGCCAGATGTTACGGTTACTTGTCTTCCCAGTTTGAGTCCCCCATGCTTGTGGTGTCCCTTTCATTTGTGGTTAGACTTGCCAGGCTTTTGATTCTGAACTGTGCCTCCATGCCTGTTATCTGTTTCCATGTGGCCTCCTCTCTGTGGAATGTCTTTTCCACCACTTTTCCAATTATTTTCAGAGTTTTAGTTGTATAGATGTATCTGTTGCTGTGTCCATGGTACAAGATGAACTCAGGATCCTCTTACACCATCATCTTTTTTTTAAAGTTTTCATTTAAATTCCATTTAGTTAACATACAGTGTAATATTAGTTTCAGGTGTACAATATAGTGATTCAGCACTTCCATACAACAGTCATTGCTCATCACAACAAATGCAGTCCTTAATGCCCATCACCCATTTACCTCATCTCCTCACCCATCTCCCTTCTGGTAACCTTCAGTGTTTCTCTATAGTTAAAAGTCTGTTTCTTGGTTTGTTTCTCTCTCTCTTTTTTTCCTTTGCTCATTTGTTTTGTTTCTTAAATTCCGCACATGAGGGATGCCTGGGTGGCTCAGTTGGTTAAGCATCTGCCTTCAGTTCAGGTCATGATCCCAAGGTCCTGGGATTGAGTCCCACATTGGGCTCCTTGCTCAGCAGGGAGCCTGCTTCTCCCTCTGCCTGCAGCTCCCCCTGCTTGTGCTCTCTCTCTCTTTCTCTGACAAATAAATAAATAAAATCTTTAATTAAAAAAAACCCTACACATGAGTGAAGCTATATGGTATTTGCCTTTCTCTGACTGACTTATTTCACTTAGCACAATACTCTTTAGCTCCATCCATGTCATTGCAAATGGCAACATTTCATTCTTTTTTATGGTTGAATAATATTCAATTGTATATCTATACCACATCTCGTTTAGCCATACATCAGTCAATGGACATTTGGGCTATTTCCATCATTTGGGTATTGTAGATAATGTTGCTATAAACATCAGGATGCTTTTGTCCCTTTGAATTAGTATTTTTGTATCCTTTGGGTAAATACCTAGTAGTGCAATTGCTGGATCATAAGGTAGTTCTATTTTTAACTTTTTGGGGAACCTCCATACTATTTTGTAAAGTGGCTGTACCAGTTTGCATTCCCACCAAAAGCTTAAGAGGGTTCCCCTTTCTCCACATCCTCACCAACACCTGTTGTTTCTTGTGTTGATTTTAACCATTCTGACAGGTGTGAGGTGGTATCTCATTGTAGTTTTGATTTGTATTTCCCTGATGCCGAGTGATGTTGAACATCTATTCACATGTCTACTGGCCATCTGTGTCTTCTTAGGAAAAACATTAATTCATGTCTTCTGCCCATTTTTAAAGTGGATTATTTGTTTTTGGGGTGTTGAGTTTGAGAAGTTCTTTATAGATTTTGGATACTAACCCTTTATCAGATATGTTATTTGCAAATATCTTCTCCTATTCCATAGGTTGCCTTTTAGTTTTCATGATTGTTTCCTTTGCTGTGCAGAAGCTTTTTATCTTGATGAAGTCCCAATAGTTTATTTTTGCTTTTGTTTCCCTTGCCTCAGGAGACATATCTGGAAAGAAGTTGCTATGGCTGACCAAAGAGGTTATTGCCAGTGTTTTCTTCTAGGATTTTTTATGGTTTCAGGTCTCACATTTAAGTCTTTTATCCATTTTGAATTTATTTTTGTGTATGGTATAATAAAGTGGTCCAGTTCCATTTTTCTGCATGATGTTGTGTACTTTTCCCAACACCATTTGTTGAAGAGACTTTTTTCCAATGGATATTCTTTACTGCTTTGTTGAAGATTAGTTGACCATAGAGTTGTAGGTTCATTTCTGGGTTTTCTATTCTGTTCCATTGATCTATGTGTCTGTTTATGTGCCAGTACCGTGCTGTTTTGGTCACAGCTTTGTAATATAACTCGAAGTCCAGAATTGTGATGCCTCCAGTTTTGCTTTTCTTTTTCAAGGTTGCTTTGGTTATTCAGGGTCTTTTGTTACTCCATACCACCAATCTTTTTGTATTTTTTGATGCCTGATACGTGACCTAATATGTGATCTATTCTGGAGATATCTCATTTGCATTTGAAAAGCATGTGTATTGTGCTGTTTAAGGATGCAATGTCTGAATATATCTGTGAAGTTCATCTGGTCCAGTGTGCCATTCAAAGCCATTGTTTCCTTGTTGATTTTCTGCTTAGATGATTTGCCCATTGCTGTGAGTGGGGTGTTAAAGTCCCCTACTATTATTGTATTATTAGCAATTAGTTCCTTTATGTTCGTTATAAAATGTTTTATATATCTAGGTGCTCCCATGTTAGGTGCATAATGTTTATAATTGTTAGATTTTCGTGATGGATTGTCCCCTTTATTATGATATAGTGCCCTTCTTTTCTCTTGTTACAGTCTGTTTTAAAATCCAGGTGTCCGATATAAATATTGCTGATAATGATAAATGTTTCTCCACCCCCTCACTTTCAATCATCAGGTGTCTTTAGGTCTAAAATGAATCTTTGTACTGTAGAACAAATTAAGGGTTGCGGGAGGTGTGGTGGGTGGGGGGGGGATGGACTAAATGGGTGATGGGCATTAAGGAGAGCACTTGGTGGGATGAATACTGGGTGATATATGTAAGTGTTGAATCACTAAATTCTACTCCTGAAACCAATACTACACTATATGTTAACTAACTTGAATTTAAATAATAAAAGATAAAATGGAAATAAGAAAAACTTGAAAAAAAATATGTCTCTTGTAGGCAGCACATAGATGGATCTTGTTTTTTTAATCCATTCTGACCCCTTTGTGTTTTGATTGGAGCATTTAATCCATTTACATTCTATGTAATTATTGATAAATATGTATATATTGCCATTTTATTATTGATTTTGTCATTGTTTCTTGAGATTTTTCTCTGAGTCTTTCTTGTTTTTGCCACTTTTGGTTTCTCCTTTGCCCTCAAAAAATCCCTTTTAATATTTCTTGCAGGGCTGGTTTAGTAATCACAAACTCTTTTGGTTTTGTTTTTCTGGAAAATTCTATCTCTCCTTCTATCCTGAATGATAGTCTTGCTGGATAGAATATTCTTGGTTGCAGATTTTTCCCATTTATCACGTTGAATATATCATGCCACTGTCTTCTGGCTTGTCAACTTGGTGTTGGCTTGCTTTTGTTGATTTTGATGGGAGTTTTCTGTGCCTGCTGGATCTGGATTTCTTCCCCAGATTAGGGAAGTTTTCAGCTATAATTTTCTTAAGTTAGTTTTCTGCCCCCTTTTCTCTCTCTTCTTCTTCTAAGACTCTTATAATACAAATGTTATTATAATTGATGACAGCCACTGAGTTAACTAAGTCTATTCTCATGTTCCAAAATTCTTTCTCTCTTTTGTTTGGCTTCATTATTTTCCATTATCTTGTCTTATATGCTATGAATTCCTTTCTCTACTTCTTCCAGCCTGCTGTTCATTGCATCAAGTCTGTTTCCAGTCTCGTTTATTGTGTTCTTCATCTCTGATGGATTCTTTTAAACTTTTATTTCTGTGGTAAGGGTCTTACTGATGTCTTCTTTTCTCAAGCCCACTCAGTATCGTTGTGATTGTTGCTTTAAATTCTCCACCACACATGTTATTTATATCTGTTTCAATTAGATCTCTGGCCATTCCTTCTCTTGTTCTTTCATTTGGGATAAATTCTTCCATCTTGGCAATTTGTCTAAGACTCTGCCTTCTTCTCTGTGTTAGATAAGCCTATTATGTTTTCTGCTCCTGGGAGTAATGGCTTTATGAAGAAGTCATGTAGTGTCCAGGGCCCGGTGCTTCAGTGTCTCTGGTGTGTGCCATGTGCATGGTGCTGTTGTGTTCTGGCTTCTCCACCCTTCAGGCCAGTCATCTGAAGAAGCACTGCTTACCTGCTGTGGGCAGTGTTTGGTCTCTGACTTGCATGTGGCGAGTTTTAACGTGGTTTGTTCTGGTCTACTTGTGAAATGAGACCTGACAGCACTTCCATGAGATCAAGGGGCCCTGCAGAACTCTCTGGTCAGGAGATGTGGCAGGGCTATGTGTGGTCTTCTGGGGGGAGGGGCCCACCATGCTGACAGTGAGGCAAGCTTTACTGAGAAGGGCAGTCACTCCAGAGCACAGGGGTGTGGGTCTTGGTGTAAGCAGGTTAGGCAGCCATTGTGGGTGCTGCCTTGCTTTCTGCAGGTGGTTCTGTGTTTATGCTGATTGATGGAGGAGGGAAATGTCACTAGCCATCTCCTTTTTTCCTGGAGACGCATCTCCTAGAATGTTGCCTTCAGGAAAGTGCTCCCAGAAGAGGGAATAATTGCCCCACTGTGTGCCCCAGGCATTTTCAGATCACTGTTTCAATGACATCTACTCCTATGTTGTTTGCTTATATTCTCTCCAGGAGTAGAGTAGCACCCTCCAGTCTGTATTCCAGCCAAGCCTGCTGACAAATTCAGCCCCTCTCATTTTCCCAGCCAGTGCCTTTGGGGAATCGTTCTCCTGGTACTTTCCCCTATGTGCTCCTCTCTCTCTGACCCTTCTCTGTAACCATGGCTCCCTCCCCACCAGGCACCCATGATCCATTTCTCCCCCAAACCATGTCTCCGACCTTCCCATCTTCTTCAGTGTGGTCTCCTATGTCCCTTTAGTTGTACAGTGTGCTCTGTCAGTCTTCAGGTCAGTTTCTGGGGTATTTACGATGATTTGATAGTTATCTAATTGTGTTCATGGGAAGAAATGAGCCTAGGGTCCTCCTACTCGGCAGCCATTTCTGAATTTCTCCCACTCCATCATCTTACTGAACCTCTTGTTTTCAAGTTTTGATATTTATGAATAAGGTGGCATACACATCTGTGTGAAGGTTTTTGCATGGAAAAAAGTTTTCAGCTCCTTAGGGTAAATATCAAGGAGAGATATTGCTGCATCATGTAATTAAAGGATGTTTAGTTTTGCAAGAAACCTCAAACGTGCTTTCTGAAGAGGGTGTAGACCATTCTGCATCCCCAACGCCATGAATGAGCACTAGTGTTGCTTCATATCCTCACCAGCATTTGGCATTGTCAGTTTTCCATTGTGGCAATTATGATGTGCATGTAGTCATATTTTGTTTTTAATTTGCATTTCTTTGATGACTTATGATGTAGAGTGTCTTTTCATAAACTTATTAGTCATCTGTGTGTATTCTTTGGTAAGGTGTCTGTTAAGGTCTTTGGCCCGTTTTTAAATCAGTTTGTTTATTTTCTTATTGGGTGTTAAGGGTTCTTTGTATATTCTGAATAGCAGTCCTTTATCAGATATGTCTTTGGAAATATTTTCAGTATGGCTTGTCTTTTTATTCTCTTGACAGTATCTTAGAGAAGATAATTTTAACTTTAATAAAGTCCAACTTACAAATTGTGTGTTTTTCCTGCATCATGCCTTTGGGATTGTATCTAAAAAGTCATTGTCAAGCACCAGATGATCTAGGTTTCCTCTCACGTTATCTTCTAGGCGTTTTATAATTTTGTGTTTTACATTTAGATCTGTTTTGAGTTAATTAAAAAATATTATTAGATGTGAAGTGCATTAAGATCAGTGTTGAATCATTTTTTTTTTTTTTTTTTTTTTGCATGTGGTTGTCTAGTTGTTCCAGCACCATTTGTTGAAAAGATTAACTTTGGTCCATTCTATTGTCCTTGCTCCTTTGTCAAAGATCATGTCTTCTGGGGGGTCTATTATGTGGGTCTATTCCTGAGCTTTTTATTCTGTTCTGTTGATCAGTTTGTCTGTTACTTTGCCAGTTCCACACTGTCCTCATTATTGTTGCTTTATAGCAACTCTTGGAGTTCAGTAATGTCAGTGCTCCGAAATTGTTCTTTTCCTTCAATATTGTGTAGATTATTCTGGGTATTTTGCCTGTCCATATAGACTTCAGAATCAATTTATATCTTAAAAACACTTGCTGGGATTTTGTTGAAATCGCATTAAATCTATAGATAAAATTGGGCAGACAGTCCATGTTCAACCATGAACCATGAACATGGACTGTCTGTCCATGTGTTTGGTTTTTCTTTGATTTCTTTCATCAGAATTTTGTAGTTTTTTTTTTTTTATATGGATCTTTTACGTATTTTGTTAGGTACCCAGTATTTTGTCTTTTTGGGGTGCTGATATAAATAGTATTGTGTTTTGTTTCAAATTCTACTTCTCATTGTTAATATATAGGCAAGTGATTAATTTTTGCATCTTAACCTCATATATCCTGCAATCTTCCTCTCATCACTTTTCATTCTAAAAGTTTTTTAGTAAATTCTTTCAGATTTTCTATGTAAAAGATCATGCCATTTCCAAACAACTTTATTTATTCCTTTCTAATCTGTATACTTTTTATTGTTTTCCCTTTTGTTGTCTTACTGCATTAGCTAGGACTTCCAGTATGATAAATTAAAGGATAGGGGACATCCTTGTCTTTTCCGGATTTAAGTGGGAAAGCTTTGAGTTCCTCACCAATATGTATGTTGTTAGCAGAAGATTTTTTTGTAGGTATTCTTTGTTAAATTGAGGAAGTTCCCCCCTATTTCTAATTTGCTGAATACTTTGATCATGAATGAGTATTGGAATTTTGTCAAATGCTCTTCCTGATTCAAGATATCATCATGTGATTTCTCTTCTATAGTCTTTTGATGTGATGAGTTATATTAATTTATTTTTAAATGTTAAGTGATTTTCAAAGGTTGATTCGGTCTTACATACCTGGGATAAATCCCATGTAGTTGTGGTGTATAATTCTTTTTAAACATTGTTGGATTCAATTTGGTAATATTTTGTTGAGATTTTTGCACCTACAGTATAAGACGTATTTGTAATTTTCTTTTCTTGTAATATCTTTGTCTGGTTTTGATATTAAGTTAATGTTGGCCTCATAAAATGAGTTTGAAAGTATTCCTTTTACTTCTTTCTTGTGAGAGAGATGTAGATAATTGGTAAAATTTCTTCTTTAAATATTTGTTAGAATTCACCAGTGAAATAATGTGTGTCTGGTGCTTATGTGAGTGTGTGTGTGTATTGTGTATAAGTTTATTAATTATTGATTCAATTGCTCTAATAGATAAAAGCCTATTCAGATTGTCTATTTCTTGTTGTGTGAGTTTGGCAGACTGTGTTCTTCAAGCATTGGTCCATTTTATCTAGCTTATTAACTTTGTGGGCATAGATTATTTATAGGATTCTTTTATTATCCTTTTAATATTCTTTGGATCTGTAGAGATTTTCCTTCTTTTATTTTCATATCAGTACTTTGTGTCCTCTTTTTTTTCTAGCCTTGCTAGAGGTTTGTCAATTTTATTATCCTTTTCAGTAAATCAGCTTTTGGATTCATTGACTTACTCTTTTAATTTGCTGTTTTTACTTTCATTGATTTCTGCTCTAATTTTATCATTATTTTCTTCTGCTTACATTGGACTTAAGTTGCTCTTCTTTTTCTAGTTTTCGAAGGTGGAATCTTAATTATTGATTTTAGATCTTTATTCCTTTCTCATATCTAATATTTTCCAGTATATTATTTTCTAATACATGCTATAAATTTCCGCCTAAACACTGCTTTTGCTGCGTCTCACAAATCTTGATATGTTGTGTTTCCATTTTGATTTAGTTCAAAATATTTTTAAATCCCTTTTGAGATTTCTTCTCTGACCCATGTTTTATTTAGAAGTATGCTGTTTAATCTCCACATATTTTGGAATCTTCCAGCTATCTTTATATTATTTATTTCTAGTTTCATTCCATTGTGATCTGATTTTTATTTTTTAAACTTATTATTTTTTTTAGGGGTGCCTGGGTGGCTCTGTTGTTTAAGCGTCTCCCTTCAGCTCAGGTCATGATCCTGGGGTCCTGGGATGGAGCCCTGTATCAGGCTCTCTGCTCAGTGGGGAGCCTGCTTCTCCCTCTCCCTCTGCCTACTGCTCTGCCCACTTGTGCTCTCTCTCTCTCTCTGTCTCTGTCAAATGAGAGAGAGAGAGAGAGAGAGAGAGAGAGTGGAGGGGGGGCAGAAGGAGAGAATCCCCAAGCAGACTACCCCCTGAACATGGAGCCAGATGCAGGGCTTGACCTCATGACCCATGAGATCATGACTTGAGCCAAAAACCCAGAGTCAGATGTTTAACTGACTGAGCTACTCAGGTGCCTCTATTTTTTTTTAACTTGTTAAGATATATTTTATGACCCACAATGCAGTCTGTCTTGGTGAGTAGTACAGGTGAATTTGAGAAGAATGTTTATTTCTCTGCTGTTTGATGATGTAGTCCATAGATATGGATTATATCCACTTAAGTGATGGTGTTGTTTAGTTCAACTATGTTCTTTTTTTCATAATTTTTATTTTTATTTTTTATATAGTTTTTCTTTTTAGGTTTTTATTTTAATCCCAGTTAGTTAACATACCATGTTATATTAGTGTCAGGTGTCCAATATACTGATTCAGCACTTCCACACAACACCCAGTGCTCATCGTGACAAGTGTACCCTTAGTCCCCATCACCTATTTCAGCTACCCCTCACCTCCCCTCTGGTCACCATCAGTGTGTTCTCTATAATTAAGAGTCTGTTTCTTGATTAGTCTCTTTCTCTTTATTTTCTCTTTGCTCATTTGTCTTGTTTCTTAAATTCCACATATAAGGGAAATCATATGGTATTTGTCTTTCTCTGACTGACTTATTTCACTTAGCATAATACATTCTAGCTTCATCCACGTCGTTGCAAATGGCAAGATCTCATTCTTTTTGATGGCTGAACAATATTCCACTGTGTATATATACACCACATCTTTATCCATTCATCAGTTAATGTACACTTGGGCTCTTTCCATAGTTTTGCTATTGTTGATAATGCTTCTATGAACATCAGGGTGCATGTACCCCTTCAAATCTGTTTTTTTGTTTTTGTTTTTGTTTTAAATGGCTCCCAATCATAGTGCTGAAGTTCCATCTAACATTCCTTTTTTTAAAATATTTTATTTATTTATTTGAGAGAGAGAGAGAATGAGAGATAGAAAGCACAAGAGGGAAGAGGGTCAGAGGGAGAAGCAGACTCCCTGCTGAGCAGGGAGCCCAATGTGGGACTCGATCCCGGGACTCCAGGATCATGACCTGAGCCGAAGGCAGTCGCTTAACCAACTGAGCCACCCAGGCGCCCTCCTTTTTTTTTTTTTAATTAAATTTATTTATTTGTCAGAGAGAGAGAGCATAAGCAGGGAGAGTGGCAGGCAGAGGGAGAAGCAGGCTCCCCACTGAGCAAGGAGCCTAATGTGGGACTTGATTCCAGGGTCCTGGGATCACGACCTGACACAAAGGCAGACGCTTAACTGACTGAGCCACCCAGGTGTCTCCCAATCTGTATTTTTGTATCCTTTGGGTAAATGCCTAGAAGTACAATTGCTGGGTTGTAGGGTAGTTCTATTTTTAACTTTTTGAGGAACCTCCATACTGTTTTCCAGAGTGGCTGCACCAGTTTGCATTCCTACCAACAGCATAAGAGGGCTCCCCTTTCTCCACATCCTTGCCAACATCTGTTGATTCCTGTGTTTTTTAGCCATTCTGACAGGTGTGAGGTGGTATCTCATCATGGTTTTGATTTGTAATTCCCTGAAGGTGAGTAATATTGAACATCTTTTCATGTGTCTGTTGGCCAACTGGATGTCTTCTTTGGAAAAATGTCTATTCATGTCTTCTGCCCATTTTTTAACTGGGTTATTTGTTTTTAGGGTGTTGAGTTTGATAAGTTCTTAACAGATTTTGGATACTAACTCTTTATCAGATATATTATTTACAAATCTTCTCCTATTCCATAGGTTGTCTTTTAGTTTTGTAGATTGTTTCCTTCACTCTGCAGAAGATTTTTATCTTGATGAAATCCCAGTAGTTCATTTTTGCCTTTGTTTCCCTGCCTCTGGAGATGTGTCTAATAAGAAGTTGCTATGGCCGAGGTCAAATAAGTTGCTGCCTGATTTCCTTTCTAGGATTTTGGTGGTTCCCTGCCTCACTTTTAGGTCTTTCATCCATTTTGAGTTTATCTTTGTGTGTGGTGTAAGAGAATGGTCCAGTTTCATTCTTCTGCATGTGGCTGTCCAATTTTCTGAACACCATTTGTTGAAGAGACTGTCTTTTTTCCATTGGATATCCTTTCCTGTTTGTTGAAGATTAGTTGACCATAGAGTTGAGGGTCCATTTCTGTTCCATGGATCTATGTACCTTTTTTTGTGTGAGTATTGTACTGTCTTGATGACTACAGCTTTGTAATATATCTTGAAGCCCAGAATTGTGATGCTTCAAGCTTTGCTTTTCTTTCTCAGGATTGCTTTGTCTATTCGGAGTTTTTTCTGGCTCCGTGCAAATTTTAGAATTGTTTGTTATAGCTCTCTGGAGAATGCTGGTGTTATTTTGATAGGGGTTGAATTAAATGTATAGATTGCTTTGGGTAGTATAGATATTTTAGCAATGTTTGTTCTTCCAATCCACTAGCATGGAATTTTTTCCCCATTTCTTTGTGTCCTCTTCAGTTTCTTTTGTAAGTGTTCTATAGTTTTCAGAGTACAGATTTTTTACCTCTTTGGTTAGGTTTATTCCTAGGTATCTTATTGCTTTTGGTGCAATTATAAATGAAATCAATTCCTTGATTTCTTTTTCTGCTACTTCATTATTGATATATAGAAAAGCAACAGACTTCTGTACATAGTGACTTCACTAAATTTGTGTATTAGTTCCAGCAATTTTTTTGGAGTCCTACGATTTCTTCTTAAATTTATCATGAATTTATTACCATGCTGGTATATACAGATCTACAGATTTGGGCATAATATTACATAGTATGCATTACAGTAATTTATTTAGGTTCTCACAGAATGCTACACCTTTGGATGAATTTCTCCTTTTTTAATATTACAAGTAACTATGAAAAAACATATTTTGTATATCTAACTTTATTTATGTGTGGATATTTCTTTTGAGATGGATACCTATAAATGTAAGTAATGAAGTAACACTTTTAGGCATTTTATATTTTGTTAGGTATGGCCAAATGTCCTGAACTTTAGACCTCTATTTTTGGTTGCATTTTGCACTCCACCCCCCCCTCCATATTACATAAGTGCCACAGAATGCGCATTTGCAAAATTCTTTAATTCTTATAACTTACTCTCCACCCTTATCCTTTGTCCCCTTCTTGCCCTTTCTTTACTATCTTGTTGATAATGGGACTTTCCAGGAGGAGGATTAGCCAGTAAACAGAGGAAAGTCCTAGATTGTCTTTACTTTCAGTTCCCTCTACCCCCTTGTTTCTTTTGCAAAACACCAGAGGAGTTTTCTAAAATGCAGATTCGAATAGTGAGCTTTTTCTCAAAAAACTTCAAAAGGGTGTGCCTGGGTGGCTCAGTCGATTAAGAGTCTGCCTTTGGCTCAGGTCATGATCTCAGGGTCCTTGGATCAAGCCCCGCATTGGGCTCCCTGCTCAGCAGTCTGCTTCTCCCTCTCACACTCCCCCTGCTTGTGTTCCCTCTCTAGCTGTCTCTGTCTGTCAAATTAAAACACACACACACACACACACACACACACACACAGAACTTCAAAAGTTCTTTGAAGTCAGAGTGTAGTTGCTGTGTCTTAGCATAGTACACAATGCTGTCCCTGATCAGCTCTAGGTCATTTTCTGCAACACCCTTCACTCCATTCTGTGTCATATTGAGTAATTTTTTGTCCTAAGAATGTGAGCTCTTTTACTCTTCCTTCCCTTGCTTACCACTTTCCTTTTGCCTGGTATGCAAAATACTCTCCCACCCTCATAGTCCATCTAGGAAGCTCCTTCTTATTTTTCAAGTAATTTCCCTGATTCTCAGCTTTTCCATTTAAAAATAAGGACAAAATGATACCTACATCTTGGTTTTGTAGTAATTCTATGAGATAATCCTATTCTAAGTCATTATTTCAGCCAACCATATAGTAAACACTCAAAAATTAAATCTTCTTCCTCAATTTTCTTTATGACACATTTTTATAACATAAGGTATATCATTGGTAAATAAATTAAAAAAAAAAAAACAACCCACAATAATTCAACAATATAGTACATGGGAAGATATCTGTGCTCAGTGAATGTAGAACTGGGTCGAATGGATTGGTTGAGACCAAGATGTGTGATGTTGGTTACATCCCTCTAATCAAGTGGATTGGTTGGTAGAACTTGGTTGTTCGATTGCCTAAACATTTCATTATGCACTCCCTGCACCCATCACTCAATCTCAATGGTAATTAACAGTTTGATAATTCAGATGTGACTTATTCCTAACAAAACCACCTTGTGCTTGTAACTACTGCCATTTCATGCCTAACTGCTAGTGAAACATCTGTTCATAATCCCTTCTAGTCCTTTTCAGGAAATGATGGCAAAGCTTGCCATTTTGTAACTTACAAAATATTTTTTTTTCCTTTCCTTTTGGATGCCTATCTTGAGGCTTCTGGAATGGTCTTCATCTTTGCTGTTCTTCATCTTCATCTAGTCTGCTCAGGCTGCTGCAACAAAAATACTATCGTCTGGGTGACTCAAACAACAAACATGTCTCATAGTTCTGGAGGCTGGAAGGCCAAGATCAAGGTGCCTTAGATCACCTGGTTCTGGGCTTTCCAACAGCCACCTTCTTGTTGTGTCCTCACATCGCAATAAGGGCAAGGGAACTCTTTGGAGTCTGTTTTACCAGGGCACTAATTCCATCATGAAGACTCCACCCTAAAGACCTAATTACCTCTTAACGGCTGCACCTCTTACCAGCACAGTGTGGGTTAAGATTTCAACATATGATTTTACGACAACACAAACGATTGGTTCATAACAGCTAATAATCTTGCAAATACCTTCTGCATATTAATTAAGGACCATCTATTGAAATTATGCTCAGCTAGAAATAAAGTTCTTACTAGAAACCTTGCCTTGTTTTTTTTACTCATCCATCTTGGGTTTTATTCCCTTCTTTGTCTTGCATATTCAATTTTTTTATTATGATTCATCCTTGACTGGTGAGATGGAAACCAGTAGGTAGATAAGTATTTCTGTTTTCTTTTGATCACCTGCTGGTGCTACTTTCTATGTTTCTATTTTTCCTGATTCTAAGACATATTGGAGCTTAAAAGCATGTCATTGTTTAGGATTCTGGCAGGAAGGCATGTGATTGCCTGAGATGTTAAGTCAAGGTTTTGTTGAAGGCCTAGCGTATGTGGCTTTCTGTGTACTGTATACCCCACTCTGAGCTTCTGTGCTAGAGGGATGCAACTCTCTACCCCAGAGCCCTCAGGCTTCTGTTGGTAAGAGAATATATTCAACTTGACCCAGGTGCAGATACCAAACATCTTAGTCCCACTGAGTGTAATGCAAATCTAGAGCTCTATGCTCTGAGAGCCCCCTTCCATTGCAGAAGGAAGAGTGATATGGAGAGAAGGGCCGCAGAGGAGAGATGGCCCTCTAAGGCTTAAGTCCAGGTCCCTCCCCCCTCAACACTTGCTCTTTGACCTTAAGAGAAACATGGGATTGGATAAACCTCAGATTTCTAACCTGCAAAAGATATATAATAGTTACAGCTGCACTACCACCTTGCTCAGTTAATGTGAGAATCCAATAAGGCAAGTCTTTGCAGCATTGTCAGAATTATCAGTGAAGGATAATCTGGGATGCATTTCTGGAAGATGTGGTGTTAGGAAGCACGAGTGACACTGCTCCGTGGGGAGCCTGCTTCTCCCTCTCCCACTCCCCCTGCTTGTGTTCCCCCTCTCGCTGGATCTCTCTCTGTCAAATAAATAAATAAAATCTTAAAAAAAAAAAAGCAACATGCATGGCAGAGGGAATATGTGTAAGAAGGAAGAAGAATATGGGAGGAGTCTGGATCAGTTTGCTTTGCTCTGCCTCTTCCTCCGATCCCAACAAAGCATCTGCTCTGATGATTATTTGTCTCTCTTATGGGTCCAGAGACAAGGAGTCATGCTCTCCTCAGATTGTATCCAAGATGCTGGCTCCTTACCTTGAAGGAGAAGCATGCAGCTGGTTTTTCTTTTTTTTTAAGACTTCATTTATTTGAGAGAGAGAGAGGGAGAGAACCAGCTTGGGGTAGGGGGCAGAGTGGGGAAGAATCAGACCCCTCACTGAGCCCCTGGGGAGCCTGACGTGGGGCTCAATCACAGGACACTGGGACCACAACCTAAGCTGAAGGCAGACATTTCACCAACTGAGCCACCCAACCACCCCAAGGATGCACTTTTTATTCTTATTTTTTGAAGATTTATTTATTTATTTGTCAGAGAGAGAGAGCCAGAAAGAGCAGAAGCAGGGGGAGTAGGGTGCACTTTTTAGATAAGATGAGAGTCCTGTGCTAAGATAGCTGTGCAATGTTCAAGAAAGGCTGAACATGGAGGCCTCGTTTCCTTGTTCCTTCTCCAGGTTGATGAATTCTGGCCTTACATCAGGTTGCTGTCCAGCTCTGTCCTCAGTGCTCAGCACTAACCAGAAGCTCACACACCTTTACCTACGGGGCAATGCTCTTGGAGACACGGGGGTGAAGCTACTCTGTGAGGGCCTCTTGCACCCCAACTGCAAGCTTCAGATATTAGAGTAAGTCCCTTAGCTAATTACAGTGATGGAGATACATGGTGGCTACGGTGGGGGCAATGATAATGGGATGATTTTTATCTGAGAAGTGGTGGTGTTCTGCTAAGGTTTGGCTTATTACAGGATCCTGGGACTTGGAGGACTTCTACTTCTTGGTGGTGTACATGTAAATACTGGATTTCCTTTCACCACAAAAGAATAGCGTGATATGGCACTTGTGTTTTAGGGAAATTTGGAGAGAGGCATAGAATTTGGGAAAAATAAATTCACAAACTACTATTACTAATTTGATCTGCACAATCCAACCGACTGGAAAAAAATACATTCACCTGAAAAGGGGAGAAGAATAACCATGGGCACATAAAATTGTTCTAAATTCATTACTCCTGTGCTTTTTGTGCATTTGGAACATTGCAGCCTGAGATCTGGGGGAACTGGGGGATAGTTAAGGGGGCATTTTCTTTAAATCACCCTCTTTCTTGCAGATTAGATGGCTGTGGCCTCACCTCACACTGCTGCTGGGATCTTTCTACACTTCTGACCTCCAATAAGAGCCTGCGGGAGCTGAGCCTGGGTAGTAATGACCTGGATGATCTAGGGGTCATGCTGCTCTGTGAAGTGCTAAAACAGCAGGGCTGCTGCCTGAAAAGCCTGAAGTAAGTGTGCTCTGCACAGATTTACATGGTAGGGGTCAGAGTACTAAGGACAAGTTGACCAGTTATCAAAACCCAGGGTGGCTTCATTTGTATTCAGACTGAGGTTGGGCAGACTTTTTTATGAGTCACAAACCACATATTTAAATTCATCCAGACAGTTGGAATAATTAAGGTTCAGTTGGGTGTGAAAAGAGTTTCCATTCATATTCCCAAAAGAAACCCAAGTCCCAATGAAAGTGGCCAAATAGAAGCGTATGGCCTTGCAAGGGACCACATGTACTTTGTAGACCTAGAGCAGTCCATGGTTCCTCTTAACTGCAAAGGTCTTTGGAGAGTGGGGTGTTCTTAGGATTTCTAAATGGGAAAAGAGAGTTCCAGAAACATCAAGATTAGAAATTCCATAGCCAGCTTGTGTGCATTGTGTTGAGTTTCATCATTAGTGATATCCCCTGGTATTCATTACCTCTCCAGTAAGAGCTTCCTAATGAGTCCGGTACCTTTGTCAGCCCTGACAATCACATTCTCCACAGAAGAACTTTCCCTCACTTGGCTTTAGGGGCCGCACTTTCTCCACACTGGATTATCTTCTCCTTCATTTGCTATTTCTGCTCAGTCTCCTTTGTGGATTCTCTTTATCATCCTGACCTGCACATGCTGAATCCCCCGGACTCCATCACTGAGCTAATTTTTCTTCTCTATACTTTATCCTGTGTTGACATCATCCAGTGTTCTGGCTTTACCATATATATGCTGTGCCAGCCAATTTATACCTGCATAAATTCCATGTCCAAATGCTAGTCTGACCTTTCCATCTGTTTAATAAACATGCTAAACTTTACATGTCCAAATCCAAACCTGTATACCCCTCTGGCTAAAATCTGTTTTTTTCCTCATCTTTGTCAATGGTTGCTTAGTGAGATTTGCTCAGGCCAAAAACAACAAAAAAAACAGTCTAAGTCATCTTTGACACCTGTCCTTTCTTATGCACATGTCCAACTTGTTGACATGTCTTGTTAGCTCTGCTTCCATACCATGCCTGGTTCTTGACCTCTTGACTTCTGGCTTCATGACTCCTACCCTGGTTCAAAACCACTGTCCCCTCTTGTCTGGATTGTTCTGGTGGCATCTGCCAGATGACTCTGCATCTAATTTTTTTTTTTTTTTGATGTAGTGTTCCATGATTCATTGTTTGCGTATAACACCCAGTGCTCCATTCAGTACGTGCCTCTTTAATACCCATCACCAGGCTAACCCATCCCCCCACCCCCCTCCCCTCTAGAACCCTCAGTCTGTTTTTCAGAGTCCATCGTCTCTCATGGTTCGTCTCCCCCTCCAATTTCCCCTCCTTCAATCTTCCCCTCCTGCTATATTTCTTCTTTTTTTTTTAACTTATATTGCATTATTTGTTTCAGAAGTACAGGTCTGTGATTCAACAGTCTTGCACAATTCACAGCACTCTCCATAGCACATACCCTCCCCAATGTCTATCACCCAGCCACCCCATCCCTCCCACCCCCCACCACTCCAGCAACCCTCGGTTTGTTTCCTGAGATTAAGAATTCCTCATATCAGTGAGGTCATATGATACATGTCTTTCTCTGATTGACTTATTTCACTCAGCATAACACCCTCCAGTTCCATCCACGTCGTTGCAAATGGCAAGATCTCATTCCTTTTGATGGCTGCATAATATTCTATTGTGTATATATACCACTTCTTCTTTATCCATTCATCTGTCGATGGGCATCTTGGCTCTTTCCACAGTTTGGCTATTGTGGACATTGCTGCTATAAACATTGGGGTGCACGTACCCCTTCGGATCCCTACATTTGTATCTTTGGGGTAAATACCCAGTAGTCTACATCTATTATTATCCTGACCATGGCAGAGGAGGTTGTAGCTAAAACAGGAGAAAGTGATCATATCATTCCTACCCTCAGGATCTAGTGATTTCCTATCGCATTCAAAGTAAGATCCACAAACCCATGGCAGTGCCTGAGGCCGCCGGTGATCTGGCCTCTCAATCCATAACACAACCAAATCAAGATTGTTAGAAATGGTGCAGGACAAATGGTATGATTTCTTAGCTAAGTTGCAAGGGAAACTTAAGAAAAAAAAGAGACAAGAGGGAAGAAGTTATATATCAAAGAAGACTTGACAGGCATACAAACAGTTGCAATGTGTGAACTTTATATGGCTTCTGGTTAAATAAACCTCATATAAAAAAGTATCAGCCTGTTGAGGAAATTTAAACACTGATTGGACATATGTTGATATTAAGGAATCACTGTTAACTTTTTTAGGTGTGATAATGGCATTGTGGTCGTGTTTATAGATGCATGCAATGCTGTGTTTGTAATAATTCATTGATGTGAGGAGTAGGTGGGTGATAGACGAAACAAGATTGGCCATGAGTTATTTTTTTAATTTATTTTTTTTAAAGATTTTATTTATTTATTTGAGAGAGAAAGATTGAAAGAGTGAGCAAGAGCAAGAGAGCATGAGCAGGGGAGGGGGGCAGAGGGAGAGGGAGAAGCAGATTCCCTGCTGAGCAGGGAGCCTGATGACATGGGACTCGATCCCAGGACCCTGGGATCATGACCTGAGCTGAAGGCAGATGCTTAACTGACTGAGCCACCCAGGCGTCCCTGGGCATGGGTTATTAAATGTCAAATTTGGGTAATAGGCATAGGGATTGATTACCATTCTCTCTAAATTTACATGTTAAAACATTTCCAAACTTGAAGGTTAAAAATAGAAAAACATTAGGCATGAAGTGTAGCATTAGAGAGCTTAGAAGTGTGTTAAATTAAGGGAAGTAAGGAGGTGAGATTTTTAAGGCAAAAAGTCTGAGAGTGTTCTTTGAAGAATATAACATAAGGCTGTCAATTTGCTCTTTCAGGTTGTGTGAAATGTATTTCAATTATGATACAAAATGTGCATTAGACACACTTCAAGAAGAAAAGCCTGAGTTGACCATTGTCTTTGAGCCTTTTTGGTAGTGATAGACGTCGGCTGCCAGAAGCCAGCATTTCGGCTCCCTGCCATCCAGGTGTGGATGAGGGGGAGTGAGCACTCCTCCATCCTGGGTGAAGACCGTCACTCCACGATGCCTCTGGTCCAGGGTGGGACAGCGAAATCTTGCTGATGGTGCATTTAGAGAGAATGTGAACATCTGCTTGACCCGTGGCTTGAAGACACCAGGACAATGAAAGCATCCAAATGAGGTGGTTCTCATTATAGAACCTCAGTCAGAGGACGTGTTCCTTTTGGTGACCTCATATAACTAACTCATTTAATAAAGCACTTTTTCTGTGTTTCTTTTTCTCTTCTTACTCTCCCTCAATCTCCTTTCCCTCCTATCTTTTTTTACCCATCTTTGTTCTGTTTACTTGCACCCCATCACCATTATCACCTACTCCTATCTTTCTAAGTGACTATAACAGGACTAGTAAACTATATATTATGTTGCAATTTTGTAGCAGCAACTTATTTATTTTTAATTTTTGTAACAGTTCTATTTTCTAATAAAATAATTCATGTTTATTGTAGCTGGTTGAAAATTCAGAAAATTTAAAACTTTTTGTATTTATTCATTTAAATTTTTTTCTTTTCTTAATTTTATTTATTTTATTTTTTAAATTATTTATTATTATTATGTTCAATTAGCCAGCATATAGTACATCATTACTTTTCAATGTAGTGTTCAAAGATTCATTAATTGCATATAACACGCAGTGCTCATCACAACACGTGCCTCCTTAATGTCCATCACCCAGCTACCCATCCCCCCCCCTCCTTTCTGTACCCCTCAGTTTATTTCCCGGAGTCCAGAGTCTTTCATGGTTTGTCTCCCTCTCTGATTTCTCCCCCTTCAGTTTTCCCTCCCTTCCCTTGTGGTCCTCCGAGCTATTCCTTATGTGCCACATATGAGTGAAACCATATGATAATTGACTTTCTCTGCTTGACTTATTTCACGGATCATAATCCCCTCCAGTTCCATCCATGTGGATACAAATAGTGGGCATTCATCCTTTCTGATGGCTAATATTCCATTGTATATATGGACCACATCTTTATCCACTCATCTGTTGAAGGACATCTCGGCTCTTCCCACAGTTTGGCTATTATGGACATTGCTGCTATGAACATTGGGGTGCATATGGCCCTTCTTTTCACTACATCTTTGTCTTTGGGGCAAATACCCAGTAGTGCAATTGCTGGGTCATAGGGTAGCTCTATTTTCAACTTTTGAGGCACCTGCATACTGAGGTTCCCCTTTCTCCACAACCTCTCCAACATTTGTTGTTTCCTGCCTTGTCAATTTTTGCCATTCTAACTGGTGTAAGGTGGTATCTCAATGTGGTTTTGATTTGAATTTCTCTGATGGCTAATGATGATGAACATTTTTTCATGCGTCTGTTAGCCATTTGTATGTCTCCTTTGGAGAAGTGTCTGTTCATGTCTTCTGCCCATTTTTTGACTTGATTATTTGTTTTTTGGGTGTTGAGTTTGAGAAGTTCTTTATAGATCTTGGATACCAGCCCTTGATCTGTAGTGTCATTTGCAAATATCTTCTCCCATTCTGTGGATTGCCTCTTTGTTTTGTTGACTGTTTCCTTTGCTGTGCAGAAGCTTTTTATCTTCATGAAGTCCCAAAAGTTCATTTTTGCTTTTGTGTCACTAGCTTTTGGAGATGTATCTTGAAAGAAGTTGCTGTGGCCAATGTCAAAGAGGTAATTGCTTATGTTCTCCTCTAGGATTTTGATAGATTCCCGTCTCACATTGAGGTCTTTCCTCCATTTTGAGTTTATCTTTGTGTATGGTGTTAGCGAATGTTTGAGTTTCATTCTCTGCATGTGGCTGTCCAATTTTCCCAGCACCATTTATTGACTGTCTTTTTTCCATTGCATACATATTTTGTCCTGCTTTGTCAAAGATTATTTGACCATAGAATTGGGGGGCCATATTTGGGCTCTCTATTCTGTTCCATTGCTCTATATCTCTGTTTTTGTGCCAGTACCAATGCTGTCTTGGTGATCATGGCTTTGTAATATAGCTTGAAATCGGGCAATGTGATGCCCCCAACTTTGTTTTTCTTTTTCAGCATTTCCTTGGCAATTCGGGGTCTTTTCTGATTCTTTACACATTTTAGGATTGTTTCTTCCAGCACTTTTTAAAATGTCATTGGAATTTTGATTAGGATGGCATTGAAGGTATAGATTGCTCTGGGTAGCATAGACATTTTAACAATGCTTATTCTTCTGGTCCATGAGCATGGAATATGTTTCCATCTTTTTGTGTATTCTTCAATTTCTTTCACGAGTATTCTGTAGTTCCTAGACTATAGATCCTTTACCTCTTTGGTTAGGTTTATTCCGAGGTATCTTATGGTTTTGGTGCTATTGTAAATGGAATCGTTTCTCTAATTTCTCTTTCTACAGTTGCGTTGTTAGTGTATAAGAAAGCAAATGATTTCTGTGCATTGATTTTGTATCCTGCCACATTACTGAATTGCTGTATGAGTTCTAGTAATTTGGGGGTGGAGTCTTTTGGATTTTCCACATAAAGTATCATGTTATCTGCGAAAAGAGAGAGTTGACTTCTTCTTTGCCAATTTGAATACCTTTATTTCTTTTTGTTGTCTGATTGCTGTTGCTAGGACTTCTAGTACTATGTTGAACAATAGTGGCGAGAGTGGTCATACTTGACGTGTTCCTGATCTCAAGAAGAAGGCTCTCAGCTTTTCCCCATTGAGGGTGATATTCGCTGTGGGTTTTTCATAGATGGATTTTATGAACTTGAGGGATGTTCCCTCTATCCCTATACTCTGAAGAGTTTTAATCAGGAAAGGATGTTGTACTTTGTCAAATGCTTTTTCTGCATCAATTGAGAGGACCATATGGTCCTTCTCTCTCCGCTTATTAATGTGTTCTATCACATTGATTGATTTGCGAGTGTTGAACCACCCTTGCATCCCGGGGATAAATCCCACTTGGTCATGGTGGATGATCCTTTTAATGTATTGTTGGATCCTATTAGCTAGGATTTTGTTGAGGATTTTGGAATCCATATTCATCAAGGATATTGGTCTGAACTTCTCCTTTTTGATGGGGTCTTTGCCTGGTTAGGGGATTAAGGTAATGCTGGCCTCATAGAATGAGTTTGGAAGTTTTCCTTCTGTTTCTATTTTTTGAAACAGCTTCAGTAGAATAGGTATTATTTCTTCTTTGAATGTTTGGTAGAATCACCCAGGGAATCCGTCAGGTGCTGGACTCTTGTTTTTTGGGAGGTTTTGGATCACTGCTTCAATCTCGTTACTGGTGATTGGCCTATTCAGGTTGTCCATTTCTTCCTGTTTCAGTCTTGGCAGCTTGTAGGTTTCCAGGAAGGCCTCCATTAAATACAGATCTCTCAGTTTATTGGCATATATTTGTTGATAATAATTTCTGATAATTGTTTCTATTTCCTTGGTGTTAGTCGTGAT
Source organism: Zalophus californianus (assembly GCF_009762305.2). Taxonomy (NCBI): domain Eukaryota; kingdom Metazoa; phylum Chordata; class Mammalia; order Carnivora; family Otariidae; genus Zalophus; species Zalophus californianus. Next base: position 977,007 of record NC_045599.1, read on the forward strand.
CTCTCCCCTTTCATTCATAATTTTATTAATTTGGGTCCTTCCTGTTTTCTTTTGGATAAGTCTGGTCAGTGGTTTATCGATCTTAGTAATTCTTTCAAAGAATCAAGTTCTAGTTTTGTTGATCTGATCTACAGTTTCTGGGTTCTAATTCATTGATTTCTGCTCGATTCTAATTATTTCTCTTCTAATGCATGTCTTAGGAATCGTTTGTTGCTTTTCTCTAGTTCTTTAAGGTGTAGAGGTTAGTTGGTGAACTCGGGATTTTTCTATTTTTTGAGTGAGGCTTGGATGGCTATGTATTTCCCCCTTAGGACTGCCTCTGCGGTATCCCATAGGTTTTGGACCGATGTGTTTTCATTCTCATTGATTTCCATGAATTGTTAAGTTCTTCTTTGATTTCCTGGTTGACCCAAACATTCTTTTTTTTTTTAAATTTTTTATTGTTATGTTAATCACCATATATTACATCATTAGTTTTTGGTGCAGTGTTCCATGATTCATTGTTTGTTCATAACACCCAGTGCTCCATGCAGAACGTGCCCTCCTCAATACCCATCACCAGGCTAACCCATCCCCCTACCCCCCTCCCCTCTAGAACCCTCAGTTTGTTTTTCAGAGTCCATCATCTCTCATGGTTCGTCTCCCCCTCTGACATACTTCCCTTTTCTTCCTCTCCTGTTATCTTCTTCTTTTCTTTTTCTTAAAATATGTTGCGTTATTTGTTTCAGAAGTACAGAACTGTGATTCAACAGTCTTGCACAATTCACAGCGCTCACCGTAGCACATACCCTCCCCAATGTCTATCACCCAGCCACCCCATCCTCCCACCCCCAACCACTCCAGTAACACTCAGTTTCTTTCCTGAGATTAAGAATTCCTCATATCAGTTAGGTCATGTGATACATGTCTTTCTCTGATTGACTTATTTCACTCAGCATAACACCCTCCAGTTCCATCCACGTCGTTGCAAATGGCAAGATCTCATTCCTTTTGATGGCTGCAGAATATTCCATTGTGTATATATACCACATCTTCTTTATCCATTCATCTGTCGATGGACATCTTGGCTCTTTCCACAGTTTGGCTATTGTGGACATTGCTGCTATAAACATTGGGGTGCACGTACCCCTTCGGGTCCCTACATTTGTATCTTTGTTGACCCAAACATTCTTGAGCAGAGTGGTCTTTAGCTTCCAAGTGTTTGAATTTCTGCCAAATTTTTTCTTGTGATGGAGTTCCAGTGTTAAAGCATTGTGGTCTGAGAATATGCAGGGAATAATCTCAGTCTTTTGGTATCAGTTGAGACCTGATTTGTGACCCAGTATGTGGTCTATTCTGGAGAAAGTTCCATGTGTGCTTGAGAAGAATGAGTATTCTGTTGTTTTAGGGTGGAATGTCCTTTAAATATCTATGAGCTCCATCTGGTCCAGTGTATCATTCAAAGCTCTTGTTTCCTTGTTGATTTTCTGCTTAGATGATCTGTCTATTGCTGAGAGTGGAGTATTGAGGTCTCCTACAATTAATATATTGTTATCAATATGACTCTTTATTTTGGTTAACAGTTGGCTTATGTAGATGGCTGCTCCCAAGTTGGGGGCATAGATACTCACAAGTGTTAGATCTTCTTGTTGGATAGACCCTTTAAGAATGATATAGAGTCCTTCTGTGTCTTTAACTACAGACTTTAGCTTAAAATCTAATTTGTCTGATATAAGCATTGCTACCCCAGCTTTCCTTTGAGGTCCGCTGGCATGGAAGATGGATCTCCATCCTTCACTTTCAGTTTGGATGTATCTTTAGGTTCAAAATGAGTCTCTTGTAGACAGCATATGGATGGGTCCTGTCTTTTTATCCAATCTGCAACCCTGTGCCGTTTTATGGGACCATTTAGGCCATTCACGTTGGAGTGATTATTGAAAGGTATGAATAATTGTCATCATGTTGCCTGTGAAGTCCTTGTTTCTATAGATTGTCCCTGTAAATTTCTGTTGTATATCACTCTTGGGGGTCTTTTTCCTTTTATAGGACCCCCCTTAATATTTCTTGCAGGGCTGGCTTAGTGGTCACATATTCTTTCAGTTTCTGCCGGTCGTGGAAGCTCTGCATCTCTCCATCCATTCTAAATGACAGCCTTGCCAGATAAAAGTATTCTTGGCTGCATGTTCTTCTCATTTAGTACCCTGCATATGTCTTGCCAGGCCTTTCTGGCTTCCAGGTCTCTGTGGATAGGTCTGACGTTATTCTGATGTTCTTCCCTCTGTATATAAGGAATCTCTTCCCCCTAACTGCCCTTAAGATGGTTTCCTTGGTTCTAAGATTTGTGAGTTTTACTATTACATGCTGGGGCATTCGTCTGTTTTCCTTGATCTTGGGAAGGATCCTCTCTGCCTCTAGGACACGAATGTTTGTTTCATTCCTCAGATTAGGGAAGTTCTCAACTACAGTTTGCTTACATATATCTTCTGGTCCTCTCTCTCTCTCCACCCCCTCAGGGATCCCAATAATTCTGACATTGGAACGTTTCATGGTGTCACTTGTTTCTCTAACTCTGTTTTCATGGATTCTAGGCTGTTTCTCCCTGTCTTCCTCTTTTCCCTTTTTATCTATTAAATTGTCTTCCATGTCACTAATTAGTTCTTCTGCCTCATTTACCCTAGGTGTTAGAGTATCTAGATTAGATTGGATCTCATTGGTAGCATTTTTAAGTTCTGCCAATTCAGCTTTCATTTCTGCCCTTAGAGACTCTATGTTGTCATTAATTGATTTCTCCATTCTCGCTATCATCTTCATAATTGTTACCCTGAAGTCCATCTCTGACATCTTGGTTATATCTGTATCCATTTGTAAATCTGTGGCAGAAGTCACAGTTTCTGAGTCTTTCCTATTTTGGGTATTCCTCCTCCTAGTCATTGTGTTGAGGGGTGGTTGAGGGAGTGTACAGAGTCAAATTATTGACCACAACCCAAGCAAATACACCTGTTTTCTAGGGACCGTAGGGTTGCTGGCCTCTTGTTTTCCCAGCCTGTCTTCTGGGGGAGGGGCCTGCCATGCTTTTACTCAGGCAACCCTGTCTGGGCAGAGTTGCCCTGCCCCCTGTGGGGGGAGGATGGGGTCACTGAAAACCGGTTTTTTGGGGCTTTTGTTCTCTGGCGGCTTTCCCAGGCGGCTTTCCGCGTCTCTTCCATGAGTCAGAGCAGAAGAGACCGTTTCCAACACTCTGCCTCAGAGCAGAGAGATTGCAGTCTCTTCAGTGAGCTCTCCAGGCCACACTATCTCTGTTTCTGTCTGTGCTGCTATAAACTGCAGTGGCCTGGGTTGTGTGCCCCTCTGCAGCACTCCTAGTCCTGCCTCCAGGTCAGGGCACATCTCTGCCCTTTGTGCTTCTAAAACCACCAGCCGCTCCCAGTTCACACACGTGGCCCCACCACTCCAGGTTGTAGTCCAGTGGCTTGCCCTAAAGTCCTTTCCCCACCGCTACCAGTCTATGGGTCTGCCCCTGGTCCCCAGCGCCGGAGTCTTTTGGACCCCGGTGTTATTTCACCTTTCTGGCTCAAGTGCTTATGGCAGCTCCCTCCCTCTTCTGTTTATCTTCTGATATCTGCCCATGGAATACAGCTCCCCACTTCACACCTTGAAACCAACCACCTGCAATATTCTGTTTGTGGAGATCCAGATATATCTTCTTACATCAAAGACTGATTTCGTGGGTGTTCAGAGTGGTCTGGTAGATATCCAGCTCACTTCCAGGGACCAGTTGGAATAGGGTTCCCTACTCCTCTGCCATCTTTTCTCTCCTCCTCTTACTACAGTCTTTAGTTTAAAATCTAATTTCTCTGATATGAGAATTGCTACCCCAGCTTTCTTTTGAGGTCCGTTGGCATGTAAGATGGATCTCCATCCCTTCCCATTCAGTCTGGATGTATCTTTAGTTTCAAAATGAGTCTCTTGTAGACAGCATATGGATGGGTCCTGTCTTTTTATCCAATCTGCAACCCTGTGCCGTTTTATGGGAGCATTTAGGCCGTTCATGTTGAAGGTAACTATTGACAGATATGAATTTAGTGCCATCATATTGCCTGTAAAGTCCTGTTTTTATAGATGGTCTCTGTAAATTTCTGGTCTATATTACTCTTTGAGTTTTTCTTCTGTAGAATCCCCCTTAATATTTCTTGCAGGGATGGCTTGGTGGTCACATATTCTTTCAGTTTCTGCTGGTCCTGGAAGGTCTTTATCTCTCCATGCATTCTGAATGACAGCCTTGCTGGATAAAGTATTCTTGGCTGCATGTTCTTCTCGTTTAGTACCCTGCATATGTCTTTCCAGGCCTTTCTGGCTTGCCAGGTCTCTGTGGTCAAGTCTGAGGTTATTCTGATGTTCATCCCTCTGTATGTAAGAAATCTCTTCTCCCTCACTGCTCTCAGGATAGTTTCCTTGGCTCTAAGATTTGCAAGTTTCATAATTATATGCTGGGGTGTTGGTCTGTTTTTATTGATCTTGGGAGGGGTCCTCTCTTCCTCTTGGATGCGAATGTTTATTTTATTCCCCAGATTAGGGAAGTTCTCAGCTATGATTTTCTCAAATATATCTTCTAGTCCTCTCTCTCCACCCCCTCAGTTATCTTGATAATTCTGCCATTGGGACATTTCATGGCGTTATCGATCTCTCTAAGTCTGTTCTCATGGGCTTCTAGCTGTTTATCCTTATCATCTTCAGCTTCCTTCCTTTCTATCAGCTTATCTTCTAGATCACTAATTCATTCTCTGCCTCATTTACCCTGGTTGTTAGAGTATCTAGTTTAGACTGCATCTCATTCATAGGATTTTTAATTTGGCCTGGTTCAATCTCATTTCTGCCCTTAGAGATTCTATATTGTCAGTAATACTTTTCTGAACCCTAAGTATTGATTTCAGAATTGTTACCCTGAAGTCTGTCTCTGACATCTTGCTTATATCCATGTCCATTAGGTCTGTGACAGAGGCCATTGTCCCTTGTTCTTTTCTTTGTTGGGATTTCCTTCTCCTAGTCATTCTGTTGAGGGATTGTTGAGGGAATGTACAGAGTCCAAAATATCAACCACGACTCAAGCAAAATGCATCTATGAAAAAATCCAAAATAGTACAAAAGCTACCACAGATACACCATCAAAGCCACGACAATCCAACACAACACAAAAGAAAGATAAAAGAGAAAAAAAAAGAGGGGGCTGGGGAGAGAGATTATAATCCTCAGGGTGGTCACAGCAGGGTGATCTGCCTGTTCCTGCTTGATTTTTCATCTGTGTGTTAGAAGACACTATATCCCAAAATCGCAGAGAAATCAGAACTTACATATATATCAAGATAAAATTGAATAGAGTGAAAAATCGGCTAGTATGGGGTATAAATCTGTAAAACATATATGTGAAAAAGAAAATAAAAGTTAAGAAATGACTTAAAAACATAGGTTGGGAAATATGAATCTATTTGAATTGGGAACAGGGTTAAAGAAAAGAAGAGTAAGAAAAGACACTAATAAGGAAATGTAAAATTGTAGCATGAAGTATAAGCGAGTCTTGAGGGAACACCTGGAGCTCCCTATATTATTTTCCCCTGGCACTGGAATTTTACAGTCCTGTGGGAAATAAGCTTGTCATTCACCAGTTCTTCCAGTCTGTCTTCGGGGGGAGGGGCCTGCTGCTTGGCTTCTCAGGCGTCTTTGCCTGGGTGGAGTTGCCCTACCCCTTTTCAGGGGATGGGCTTAATGTGAGCTGCCTTTTGTTCCATGGCCTTCTTCCACTTCTCTCTAGAGGGTCAGAGCAAACGTGTTCATTTAAGGGGGTGCCCTTAACAAATCCTCCAGGTCAATCCATCTCCACCTCTGCTGGTACCAAACTCCACAGACTCACACATCTTCTGGGGGAGGTGCCTGTTGCATTGATTCTCAAATGTCTTTGCCCAACGGGGAATTGCTCTGCCCTTGCCTGGGGCTAGGCTAAGTAATCTGCTCCCATTTGCTCTTTGTGGCTTTGTTCCCCGAAGGCTTTCCATGCAGGTTTAGAGGACAAGAATGAAAATGACAGCCTCCCAATCTCTGGCACCAGAGCCGAAAGTTTGGGCCTCCAGTCTTCTGTGAGCCCTCAGAGAAAAGCAGTCGATAACTCCTCTCTCCCTGGTCTCTGGCCACACTCCGTGCTCACCCGGCCCTGTGACCAAGCATTTCTATCTCAGGCACAATACCCATTTGGAGTCTCCGAACCCAGCAGACTGCTTCAGCACACTCCCGTGCCACTGCTCCTGGGGGAGGAAGGGGGCTCTCCCTGGTTCTGCTACTTGTTGGGCCCCTGCTCTAAGATCAGTGTTTAGAGTGTAAACTGTGTTGCACAGTGTAAACTGTGCTGTGGATCACAGTTTATGGCAACCCTGAACCGAGAGCCCACTCCTCAGCTCTGTCTTTGCAGCCGGCTTCCCTGCTCTGATACCTGGGAGCTCAGCCGCACTCAGGCACCCCCTTCTTCCTGTGACGCTGAGGATCCTGAGACCACACTGTCCGGGTGAGGGTTCCACCTCCTGCTTAGCTGCCTGAGTGATATCCCTCAGCGGGGCACACTTCTAAAAGTTCTGCTTTTGTACTCTGCTGCTCTGTCACTTGCCGGGAGCCCGCTGACAGAAGCTTTCTGCCCCCGCCATCAATCTTCCCATATATTGCCTTGGATTCACTTTTCCGCACCTCCTACCTTGTGGAAGATGATTACTTTCTATTTGTAGTTGCAGCTAGTCTTTCCTTCCATCTCCGGTTGTATTCATAATGGTTTGATAGCTATCTCGCTGAATTCCTGGGACCAGATGAAATTAAGGTCTCCTACTCCTCTGGCATCTTGGACTCTTCTTTTCCTTAATTTTAAAAGAAGGTGACTAGAAATCTTTTTACTTTAAACTACTGAAGATAAGTTAAATTGCTTTATGCATTTAAAAAATCTCTTTGTCAAATGATTCACTTGTAGTAAATGGGGGAAAAATCATCTTACCCTAACTCTGATGGCTGAAATTTCAACTCTGATAGGACAGGAAGTTGAAAATCATGCAAAGGTACATTTTATAGTAGAGGGAACCTATACTCATAAATAAAAGTATTATGTTAAAAATGCATTTTGCCTTCAATTATAGGAGTTTATCTTGGATTTATCTGATCTCAGCAACAGTTCATCTGCCGTAGTTCATATTAATTGCCTCTCTGCACGTGGGACAACTCTTGAACCACATGGGATTGTTCAGGATGGAAACACTGCTTCCTCTGTTAAGTGAGCCATCCAGACTTCTGCTGATCAAAGCATAACCTGTGGACTGTTGATATAAGGAGCTTGTGCAAGAATGTAAATCAATCACATTACTAAGTATGCTTTTTAGATACACTGTTTTTTTTCCCCACTTGGTAAGACTATCTCAATAAAGGAAGCAGTATGTGATCTATATTCTGTTGTAAACTTTTTTTTTTTTTTTCTCGTCTTGGACCAGCACTTGGGAGTAACTCAGATCTAGATTTTTGTTTTTTGCATCTTGGTGAAGTGAACTATTGCACACTGTCTCCCTGCTACACACACCTTGACATGCTAGGTAAAATGTAATTAACACACAGTTAAGCTGGAAAGAGAAAAACTTCTGGGCACCAGGAACTTAAAACTGAATTAAGAGTTTACCAATCACCCAGAGGAATATCTGAATAAATAAAGATGCCACAGTATGACTATTAATTTGGAAAAATCCATGAGACTTTCTATACCAGTAGAACTAAAAAATGAGTAAATTCTCTAGATAGAAGATTGATATACAAACATCTACAGAATGCAATTGGAAAAAAATCATTCTTCTCAACTATCATAGTAAAGATTGGATCAGGTATGAAGCAAATGGATGCTGAACTCTAAAGAGAGATATAAATAAAGAGCAGGATACTTGTGTAGTCAGAAAGTATCTCTCCACAGTTGGCTAATCAGTTGCAAAAGAAAAATAGTAACTATACAAAGAAAAGGAATTAGATAGTAGCATGACCATCTAATAAAAAATATCAATGGAGGCAAATGGATGTTGGCTTTTGGGTGAGGTGACTTGAGAAGGAACTGTTATCACTTGTGTATAATTCTGGCATAGAATGCATGTCCAGAATCTAATCATCAGGAAACACTGGATCAGCTCCAAATGTGGAAGTGCTATTAAAAAGGGGAGTTCTATCTGAAGAGGGGACTGTCTTCTTCAAGAATGTCAATGTCAGTATTGACAATGGTAATTCTTGGGGGGTGGTTATGGGATTGCTCTATGTACTATTTTTATTCTTTTTTTTTTTTTAAGATTGATTTATTTGTTTGAGAGAGAGAACTCACGAGAGCGGAGGGAGGGGCAGAGAGAAAAGAGAATCCCAAGCAGACTGTGTGCTGAACACAGAGTCCTACACAGGGCTTGATCTCACAACCCTGAGATCATGATCTGAGCCAAATAAAGAGGAGTCTGATGCTCAACTGAGTGAGCCACCCAGGCAGACCTACTATTCTTACTCTCGCCTCTTTTCTCTACATATGGAATTACTTCCTACTGAAAAGTTAAAAAAAATCAAAATGATTAACAGCATTCCTAAGCACCTACAATTTAAAGTGTAATAAAACCCTATTAATTATAGCAATAAAAACTATCAGGTGCCTGAAGTAAATCTTTAAAAAATTGTACAAAAAATTATACAAAAAAGACCTAAATAAATGGAGAACTATTCCTGGATGGGAAGATGCAAAGTTTCAATAGCATGACAATGCAAGTTCTGTCCCCTGCCCACCACTTTCCACCAACTAACAAAAATTCAGTGCAATTGCTATTAACATACTAACAGGGATTTTAATAGATTTGAGCAAGATGATTTTGAAAATGTATATGGAAAATGGCGGGGGAGAGTATTGAGGGGAAATTTGACAACATAGGAGGATTTGCTGTACTAGATATTAAGGTGCTATAATTGGTCTATGTAGTAGAGGCAAGATAGAGTTCATGTGCAGCCATAGGAATGCATGGAAATGTGATCTGTGACATTGAAAATGATGAAAAAAGGAAGGACTAGCCAAGGAACCTAGCTGGGACAAATAGCCATAAACATGGGAACACTACTTCTCATATCGTATAAATAATTTCCCTATGTAATAAAGACACAGCCATTCCATGGCGATTTCCTGCAAACCACCCAAAGCTAGGAGAGAGACATGGAACAGATTCTTTGCCATAACCCTAAGAGGACCCAACTCTGCTGGTATATCACGGTCAGATTCCCGCCCTCCAGAACTGTGGTTTGATGCCTATTGTTTAGACCATACCATTGGTGGCAGCCCCAGCAAATACGTACAATCCATAACAGCAAAATGTATGGTTGGGTTATGATGGTGCCATTCACTCCCAGAACCTAGGCATTTGATGGAAGCTTTGAAGAAATGTCTGTAGGAAAGAAGGAGGTGCACCTTACACCAGTATGTCCTCATCTTCATTAGTTACAACTGCAATGATGTTTTTCCAAATAAGGTCATAATTCTGAGGTTGTCGGGATTGGAACTTTAATATACGAATTCTGGGAAACACAATTCAACTCATAAATGTAGTCTCTCCCCAAATTCATGTTCTCACATGTAGAATATATTCACTGTCTCCCAATATCCCCCAAAGTTTTAACCCATTTCAGCATCCAGTTTCATCTGGATAGCATCTAAATCAGATATTGGTGAGGCTTGAGGGATGATTCATCCTCTCCAGCTGTGAACCTGTGAAACCAGACACTGTGCCCTGTGCTTCCCAAATATGATGGTGGGGCAGGCATAGGAGAGACACTCCCATTCCAAGGGAGAGAACCCAGAAGGGAAACAGGGGTCAGTGGTCCCAAGCAAGCATGCAACCTGACGGACAGATTTCCTTAGATGTGAGGGCTTGGGAATAATCCTCTTTGGCTGTGCTCTACCCTCCTTGTCTACCCTCTGGGACTGAGGAAGAGACAGTCCCACCTCTGAGCCTGTACCCACTGTGTCCTGATGTGAATGGCAGCCTTGTCAAACTCTGACCACCTCTGGGATTATTCTTTCCTTTTCTTGAAGAATAATGTATATTTCCAGATATATAGCTTGGTCGGCCCTTTTCCTGCCTGTGGAAACTTACACTGACAGCCTTCTTACATTTCATTCTGTATCTGCCTCCTTACATTCCTAGGGTTTCAGTGTTTCTGCTGATAGAACATTTACAGAAATTTATATAAAAAATTTCAAAATAATGACACAGAAATTCAAGATTTCTTCATGGTTGTTTTTGTCTGTGACCTTTCCTTCTAGGTTGCACAACAACAGTATGGTTTGACGGCACATTAAAACTGTAAATCTCCTTAGAGGTTGCACCATTTTATGCTGAGACTGAAGCCTGTTCTGACTTTTCTCAACTGTAGATGAATGGCTTTTCTGACCAGATACCTTTAGGTTCTACTTTTTTTATCTTTGAAGCTAAGTAACTTCATCAACACTTCTCTTTCAATACTGCATGTTCTATTTTGTTTTTTGCCTTTCAATTTTCCAACTCAGTTCTCTTTCATTTCAGGAACGTCTTATGTTTTAATAATTTCCAGGTGCATCTGTTTTGGTCTGTTTTCTTTAGTGATAATAATTTTGTGTAAAATGACCATCAGTCTTCTGCGTCTGTCATTGTTTTCTATCTGTATGACTTGGTTTATCTTTGCTGCTTAATTTTCTGTAATTTTCTTCTATTTTCAGCAGGATATATTTTTTAAAAGATTTTATTTATTTATCTGAGGGTGAGAGAGAGCACTTGAGTGCAAGGGAGGAGCAGAGGAAGAAGGAGAAGCAGACTCCCCCCTGAGCAGGGACCCTGATGATCATGACCTGAGCCCAAAGGCAGATGCTTCACCGACTGAGCCGCCCAGGCAGCCCCTTCAGCAGTAGATATTTTGCTTGTGCTTCCTCTAAAGTGTTTTGTGGTGGTACTAGATTATTGTTTGGAGACCTTTGAACTCCCGGGATCTGATCAGACCCTGTTTGTACCTTTGCCACTCATGTCACCACAGTGCGTGTTCGTGCCATGTGTCCCACTAAAAGTCACAGGACCCAGAAGTCGGTGGGTTGAAGGCACTCCCCACTCTCTTCTGTCCTTCCCATCTCACCTCCAGCCAGAGGAATGTCTGATTCCAACCTCTAAGAGCTATCCCCCCGTTGCTACAGATGGGGATGCGCCCCACAGACAGAGCCGCACATCATGCACAACTGTGTACCATACCTTCCCTGTTGTCATCACCATGGGGCACCCCAGGGTCAAGATTATGGTCCCTGGACTGACCACACAGGCCAGTGCCCCCTCACCATTCATCGACTGTGTGATCATGGAAGCTGTTTTATCTCTCTGTGTCTGCATCCTCGTCTGTAAACACGACAAATGTCATCATATCTAGCTCAATGGGTGTGTGAGGAAGAAAGGAGTTAATATCTGTAAAGCACTTAGAATAATGCCTGGCACTCAGGAGGTGCTCTTAAGTCTCTTTCAGCTCTAAACATGTCTGAGAAAATAGGACTATCATATTATTGGGATAAGTCTCATCAAATTCTCCATCTCTATAACAACGGAGCACAGTGTGACCGTTGGGTGAGCAGCTGAGCATGACAGCAGGACCTCTGCCTCAGACCAGGGATAGACAGAACTGTGTTGTGTTCTCTATGGCTCTGTGTCATGGACTGAATTTTATGCCCCCCACCCGTAAATTCCTATGTTGAAGACCCAACCCCCAATAACTCAGACTGTGACTGTATTTAAAGATAGAGGCTTCAAAAAGGTAATTAAATTAAAGCACGCTCATTAGGCTAGGTTGTAATTCAATCTGATTGGTGTCCTTGTAAGAAGAGGTTAGGGCACATCCATGCGCAGAGGGAAAACCACGTGCACACACAAGAAGATGTTTATCCACTGGCCAAGGAGAGATACCAGCCCTGCCAGAAGCCAGCCCTGCTGACATGTTTATCTTGGACGTTGCAGCCTCTAAAACTGTGGAAAATAACTTTCTGTCATTTAAGCTGCCCAACTTAATGTTATGGCAGCCCCAGCAAACTAGTATGCTCTAAATGCTCTAATGTAGAGTTAGTGCAGAAAATCCATGCTCTTTGGCACTGATAAAAAGGTCTAAATTATATATCAACAGCCAAATGGTCATGGGGCCAAGTAAATGCATTCAGAGATCAAATAAATGATAATGACATTTCGGAATCAGGCGTATAAAGTGAATGAGTGGGGTTCTAAGAATCAAGTAAAATTTGAGAGCTTTCTTCCACTTCCTCAAGGAAGACTTCACTGAGATGGGATCTACGGTTGAACATAAAACAGAGTTGTGTCCCCTGAGCTTGGATGGCAGAAATGAAGAAGTTATGAAAGAAATTGATGAGCTGTTTAAGAAGAAAGGAAGAAAAAGAAAGTGGGCAGAGGAAAAAGTGGGATGAAGAATGCAAAAGGAAGGGGACAAAAAAGTTCTGCTTATAAAGCTTATCGGTCATCAGAAATATTATGCATTCCATTAGTGAAGTGATTGGCTACTCCTCAAGCCTCCTGAGATGAATGAGCAGTTCCCAGGACTGGAGCAGACCAGGCATAGAGACTGCAGGGAGAGAATGATTCAGTCGGCCCTGAGGCAATGCCAAGTGTTTGCAGGACACATTCTAAAGAGGGGGAGTCCCTGTCAGAGTGATCATGTGTGGAACTGTGCTTCCCAAGCTGTTCTGCTCATGTATATCACCTAGAAACTGGAGAAAACACAGAATCAGGCTTAGTGGGTCTAGATTAGAACCTGGGATTCTGCACTTCTATCATGCTCCAGGTGATAGGTTTGGTGTCATCTCTAAAATCTCACCATGCTGTAGGTCCAAGCTATAGAAACTTTCTCCTATGTTTTTTTTTTAAGTTTTGTGGTTTTTCATTTTACATAAAGTCCATGATCCATTTTTTAAAGATGTTATTATTTTATTTATTTTTATATATAAAAATATATTTATTTTATTATTTTTTTTATATATAATACTTTGTATTTGTATACACACACATATATATATGCTTGCTGTTATATATCACCATCCAGGTGATGCTGACGCTGTGTAACCCACACTGGAGCAGGGAGGCTGCAGGCCCAAAGACACATGCATTTTACTGCTGGATAGAGGGGGTCACATTGGCAGGTTACGCTTTTGTTGACATCTTTATTTACAGCAACATTTAACTAAAAACAATCCTGTGGAGTGCCTTCTCTGAAGATGGATCAAATTTTCCGACTGAAACCTTGTACACTGCATGTAAAACAAATATTTAGGAAACATCTGAAAGAAGAGAGAAGAGAGCAGCTGGGGGCCTCAGGATACAAGGAATGACACTGTAGCGAGGTACCTGGGTTCTCTCTTTCTTTGTTTGCTTGTTTTTTATTCCTCTATCCCAGACCTGGACCTGACAAAGCTCTTTTCAACAAATGATGCTGGAGTAATTGGATATCCGCAAGCTAAATAAGCAAATAAACCTCTGCCCAACCTTACATTTTGTGCGAAAATCAACTAAAATGGGACGCCTAGCTGGTTCTGTCAGTGGAGCATGCAACTCTTGTTCTTGGGGTTGTACGTTCAAGCCCCATGTTGGATGTAGAGATTACTTAAAAATAATAACATCTTTTAAAAAATGGATCATGGACCTTATGTAAAATGAAAACCACAAAACTTAAAAAAAAACAACATAAGAGAAATTTTCTATAGCTTGGACCTACAACATGGTGAGATTTTAGAGATGACACCAAACGCATGATCCATAAAAGGAAAACTTCCTAAACTGGATTTCATTAGTATTGAAAATGTTTGGGGGCACCTGGGTCACTCAGTCAGTTGGGCATCCGACTATTGATTTTGGCTCAGGTCGTGAATTCATGGGTTGGGTGAGATGGAGCCCAGAGTCGGGCTCTGTGATCAGTGCAGAACCTGCTTGAAGAGTCTCTCCCTCTGCCCTTCTCCCCACTAGCTCTCTCTCTAGGAAAAATAAATAAATATTAAAAAAAATTAAGGGGTACCTGGGTGGCTCAATGGATTAGGTATCTGCCTTCGGCTCAGGTCATGATCTCAGGGTCCTGGGATCGAGTCCTGCATCAGGCTCCCTGCTCAGTGGGGAGTCTGCTTCTGCCTCTCACTCTCCCTCTGTGTTCTCTCTCTCAAATAAATAAATGAAATCTTAGATGTAGATGAGGGGGTTGAGAGTGGGGGTCACCACAGTGTAGAAAAGACTTAGGAACTTGCCTCCCTTCTGGGAGAAGTGACTCCGGGGTCGGATGTAAACGGCAGTGACACTGCAGTAGAAGAGAAAGACGACCACCAGGTGGGAAAAGCAGGTGCGGAAGGCCTTGCTTCTGCCCTCCAGGGACGGGATGGCCAGCACCGCCTGGGCTCTGCGGCCGTAGGAGACAAGGATGAGCAGGAGCAGCCCCATCAGGAAGACGGCACCAATCACTGAGATCTGGAGCTTGTTGATATGTGTGTCTCTGCAGGCCAGGCGGATCAGCGCAGGGACCTCACAGACAAAGTCGTCAACCCGGTGGTGATGGCAAAAGGGGAGTTTCATGGTGGTGGGAGACGGCACCAAGGTGCCGAAAATCCCACTTGCCCAGACCAGGAATGCCAGCTTGTGACACAGGGGCGGGTGCATGATTACTGCATAGTGCAGGGGTCGGCACACTGCCATGTAGCGATCGAAGGCCATGATCAGCAGCAGCACACGCTCTGCAGCTCCCAGTCCCAGGAAGATGTAGAGCTGGACTGCACATCCCAGGTAGCTGACGGTCTTGTCCGAGCCCCAGAAATTGACCAGCATCTGGGGGATGCAGCTGGCGGTAAGGCAGAGGTCCAGGATGGAGAGGTGGGTGAGGAAGAAGTGTATGGGGGTGTGCAGGTGGGGGTCTAGGTGAGACAGGAGTATGATGGTGGCGTTGCCCACGAGGGTGACTGTGTAAAAGACAGACACAGTCACAAATAGGGTCATTTCTAGCCTGGGCTTATCTGAGAAGCCCAAGAGGATGAAGCCGTCTGGGATGGTGCCGTTGGCATATGTATCCAGCGCCCACCTGGACCTGCAAGGAGCAACACATCAATTAGAATATCACCTCCAAGACGTAGAGAAAGTGATTTTTGATTTTAGAAAATTGCCCTTTCTTTGTTAATAGTTTCTCTAAGCTTTGACTGGCTTTTCTTTTATCTCTATCCCTTTTGGGACATTTTCATCTGTTAATTTCTTCAAACTTGGATGGTTTTGGCAAACTCCTAGAACATGACACTGTGGTGTATTATTATTTAAAACTAACCCTTCCCACTATGGACAACTTATGCCAACAAACTGGATAACTAGATAAAATGGAGAAAAACTTTAGAAACATACAAACTACCAAAACTGAATCAGGAAGACATAGAAAATCTGAATAGATCAATTACTATTATAGAGAGTGAATCAGTAATAAAAAAAAATCTCCCAAAAAAGAAAAACCTAGGACTAGATGTCTTCACTGGTGAATTTTACCAAACATTTATAAAAGAAATAACACCAAACCTTCTCAAACTTTTCCAAAAAAATCAGAGGAAGGAAAACTCCCAAATTCATTTAACAAGTGCAGCATTACCTTAATACAAACTCCAGATAAAGACACCACCAGAAAAGAGAACAACAAACCAATACCCTGATGAATATAGATGCAAATATTGTCAGTAAAATGCTAGCACACTGAATTCAGCAGCACGTTAAAAGGATCATGTCCCACAATCAGCAGAACTTATCCCTGGGATGCAAGGGTAATTTAATATATGCAAATCAATCAATGTGATCCATCACATTAATACAATGAAAGACAAAATTATACAATCATTTCACTACAAGTGGAAAAAATATTTGACAAAATTCAATATTGTAAATAGAATCATTCTTTTTCCAGATAATTCATCATTAGTGTATAGAAATATTACTGATTTCTGTTTGTTAACTTTGTGCCCTGAAACTTTACTGAATTTATTAGTTTTTCGGTGGAGTTTTTATGATTTTCTTTACATAAAGTCATGTCATTTTACTTACAAAACCACAGTTAGGAACATTTTACTTCTTCCTTTCCAATTCTGATGGCTTTTGTTTCTTTTTCTTGCCTGATTATTTCAACCTATGTCAAGGAATTTTTTTTTCTATTTTTTCCTTTTAGGAGTTTTATGGTTTCAGATCTTACATTGAAGATTTTAAACTATTTTGAGTTAACTTTTGTCAGTGATATAAAACAGGAGTCTAATTTCATTCTATTGCATGTGAATATCCAATCTTTCCAGCATGATTTCTTGAAGAAACTGTTTTTTTGTGTGTTAGTTTTGGGGCTCCTTCATCAAATATTAGTTGACTGTATATGCAGGTTTTATTTCTGGGTTCTCTATTCCATTCTTTTGATGTAGTTACCTGTTTTTATGTTAGTACCACACTGTTTTGATTACTATGACTTTATATTATAGCTTCAAATCAGGAAGTGTAATGCCTCTTGTTTTATTCTTCTTCATAATTGTTTGGCAATTCAGGGTCATTCGTGGTTCCAAATAAATTCTGAAATTGATTTTTCTACTTCTGTAAAAATGCCCCAATGAATTCTTACAGGATTGCATTGAATCTATACATGGCTTTTTGGTAGTATTGACATTACAAGAATATTAGTTCTTCTAATTCACAAACACAAGATATCTTTCCATTTATTTGTGTCTTACACTATTTCTTTCTTTCATTGATGTGTTATAATTTTTAGAGTAGAGATCTTTCACCTCCTTTGTTAAGTGTCTTCTTAAGTATTTTACTGTTTTGATGACATTGCCTCATCAATCTGGCTAGAATTTTCAGTACTATGTTGAATAAATGCAGTGAGAGAGTACACTCTTTTCTTATTGTTGATCTTAGAGAAAAAGCTCTCAACTCAACCTTTTAAAATTGAGTACAGTGTTAGCTGTGGGCTTTTCATAGATAGCCTTTATTACTTCAAGCCACATTCCTTCTATACCTAATTTGTCAAGAGTACTTTTTTGAATAAGCTGGCAATGTTTTTTTGAATATGACACATAAAGCACAAGCAACATAATAAAAAATAAACAAACAAACACACATCAAACTAAAAAGTTTCTGCACAGCAAAAGAAATAATCAACAGAATGAAAAGGCAACTTGTGGAATGGGACAAAATATTTGCAAATCTTGTATCTGATAAGGGGTAAATATCCAGAATATATAAAGAACTCATACAACACAACACAACACACACACACACACACACACACACACACACACACACAACTAAGAGATGAGCAAAGGACCTGAACAGAATTTTTTCCAACAAAGATATACAAAAGGCCAACAGGTACATGAAAAGATGTCCAACCTCACTAGTTGTTAGAGAAACACAAATCAAAACCACAATAAGATATCACCTCATGATTGTTGAAATAATCATGAAAAAGACAAGGGATAACAAATACTAGATGTGAAGAAAAGGGACCCTTGTTTACTCTTGGTGAGATTGTAAGTTGGTATAGCCACTATGGAAAACTGTATAGGATCTTGAAAAAATTAAAAATATTCCTACTATATGATGCAATAATTCCACTCCTGGGAATTTGGCCAAAGCAAATGAAACAATAACTCTAGAAGATATTTGCACCCACATGTTCATACTAGCCCTATGTACAATAACCAAGACACAGAAACACCCTAAGTGCCCACTGACAGATGACTGGATAAAGAATTTGTTATATAGGCCATAATTAGATATAAGAAAATTGTAAGTAAAAGGATGTGAAATATGATGCATATACATAAAACATGGAGGGAGTAAAAAAAAAGAAAGAATCTTTTAAAAATGTGTTTGAACTTAAATGATCATCAACTTAATATAGACTGCTATATATTTAAGATGTTATATATGAACCTCATGGTAACCACAAACCCAAAACTCATGCTAAATAGATAAAAAATGAAAGGAAAGAGCCAAATGTAACACTTCAGAAACTCATCCGTTATAGTGAAAAAGAGCAGGAGAAGAAAGGAACAGAGAAAAACTACAAAACAATGAGAAATCAATGAACAAAATGACAATACGTACGTACCTATCAATAATTACTTAAGATATAAATGACCTAAATGCTCCAATCAAAACACATAGGGTGGTAGAATGAATTTAAAAAAGAAATCTATATGCTGCCTGCAAGAGACTCATCTTAGACCTAAAGACACAGATAGACTAAAAGTCAAGAGATGGAAAGATCTTTACCATGCAAATGGAAACAAGACTACAACAACAACAAATGGGGTAGCAATGCTTATATCAGGCAAAACAGACTTTAAAACAAAGACTGTGACAACAGACAAAGAAAGGCATTACATAATGATAACATAACAGATACATAGAGAACAGTCCGTCAAACAAAACAAAACACACATACTTTTCAAGTACACATAGAACGTGCTCCAGAATACATCACGTATTAGGCCATAAAACAAGCGTCAATAAATTAAAAAATACTGAAATCATACCATGCATCTTTTCTGACCACAAGAGTATGAAACTAGAAATAAATCACAAGGAAAAAAAACCTGGAAAAAAGCAAAAAATTGTGGAGGCTAAAAAACAAGTTACTAAACAACCAATGTGTCAACATACCAATCAAAGAAGAAATTAAAAAAAATACACAGAGACAAATGAAAATAAAAACACAATGACCTAAACTCTTCAGAACACAGGGAAAGCAGTTCTATGAAGGAAATATATAGTGGTGTAGGCCTACCTCAAGAAACAAGAAAAAGCTCAAATAAACAATCTCAAACCTCATAGCTAAAGGAACTGGAAAAAGAAGAACAAGTAAAGCCCAAGGTGAGTAGAAGGAGGGAAATAATAAAGATTAGAGCAGAAATAAATGATATAGGGACAAAAAACAATAGAAAAAAATCAATGAAACCAAAAGCTGGTTCTTTGAAAAGATCAACAAAATTGATAAACCTTTAACCAGACTCATCAAAGAAGAAGAAACAAAGAAAGAAAGAAAGAAAGAAAGAAAGAAAGAAAGAAAGAAAGAAAGAAAGAAAGAAAGAAAGAAAGAAAGAAAGAAGAAAGAAAGAAAGGGAGAGAAAGGACTTAAATAAACAAAAGCAGAAATGAAGGAGGGGAAATTACAACTGACACCACAGAAATACAAAGAATTCTAAAAGAATACCATGAAAAACTATATGTCAACAAATTGCACAACCTAGAAAAAGTGAATAAATCCTAGAAACATGCGATCTTCCAAAAATGAATCAGGAAGAAATAGAAAATCTGAACAGACCAATTACTAGTAACAAAAGTGAATTGGTAATCAAAAAACTACTAAAAAAAAAAACCTCCGGGACCAGATGGCTTCACAGGTGAATTTTACCAAAAATTTGAAGAAGAGTTAATACCTATTCTCAAATTATTCAAAAAATGTAGAAGAGGAAGAAAAGCTTCCAAATTCATTCTATGAGACAAATTCATTCTATGAGACCAGCATAACCCTGATATCAAAATCAGACAGACTCCACAAAGAAAACTACAGACCAGTATCCTTGATGAACATAGATGTAAAAATCCTCAACAAAATATTAGCAAACCAAGTCCAACAATACATTAGAAGGATCATTCACCATGATCAAGTGGGATTTATTTCAGGGATGCAAGAATGGTTCAATATTCACAAATGAATCCGTGTCATACATCACATCAACAAAACAAAGGATAAAAACCATATGATCATCTCAATAGATGAAGAGAAATTATTTACAAAATCCAACATCCATTCCCAATGAAAATGCTCAACAAAGTGGGTTTAGAGGGAACATAGCTCAATATAATTATTGCCATATATGAAAAACCTATAGCTACCATCATAGTGGTGAAAAACTAACAGGTTTTCCCCTAAGGTCAGGAACAAAACAAGGATGCCCATTCTCACAACTTTTATTCAACATAGTACTGGAAATCCTGGCCACAGAAATCAGAAAAGATAAAAACATAAGAGGCATCCATATTGGTAAAGAAGGAGTTAAACAATCATTATTTGCAGATGACATAATACTATACATAGAAAATCCTAAATACTCCACCAAAAACTACTAGGAGTAATAAATGAATTCAGTAAAGTTGTAGGATATAAAATTAACATAGAAAAACAGGTTGCATTTCTATACACTAATAATGAAGTCACAGAAATGGAAATTAAGAAAACATTTCCATTTATGGTTGCACCAAAAATGATAAAATACCTAGGAATAAACAACAAAGGAGGTGAAAGACTGTACTCTCAAACTATAAAAAAATTGATGAAAGGAATTGAAGATGGCATAAATAGATAGTCCATGCTCATGATTTAGAAGAACTAATATTGTTAAAATGCCCACAATACTCAAAGCAATCTACACATTTAATGCACTCCCTATCAAAAGATCAACAGCATTTTCCAAAAAACTAGAACAAATAATCCTAAAATTTGTATGGAACCACAAGAGACCCTGTATAGCCAAAGCAATCTTGAGAAGGAAAAAATAAAGCTGGAGATATCATAATTCCAGATTTCAAGGTATAATATAAGGCTGTGGTAATAAAAACAGTGTTATACTGGCACAAAATAGATTCAAAGATCAATGGAATGGAATAGAAAGCCCAGAAATAAACCCAAACTTTTATGATCGATTAATCTATGATAAAGAAGGCATGAATATACAAAGTCAGTCTCTTCAACAAATGGTGTTGGGACGAGATAGCTACATGCAAAGCAATGAAACTGGACCATTTCTTATACCATACACAAAAATAAACTCAAGTTGGATCAAAGACCTAAAAGCAACACCTGAAACCATAAAAATCCTGGATGAGAGCACACGCAATAATTTCTCTGACATTGGCCATAGGAACATTTTTCTAGATATGTCTCTTGAGGCAAGGGAAACAAAAGCACAAATAAACTCTTGGGACTTCCTCAAAATAAAAAGTTTCTGCACAGTGAAGTAAACAATCAACAAAACTAAAAGGCAACATACTAAATGGGAATATTTGCAAGTGATATATTCAATAAAGGGTTAATATCCAAAATATTTAAGGAATTATAGCACTCAGGATCAAAACAAGCAAACAATTCAATACAATTAAAAAAGGGGCAGAAAAAGTGGATGGACATTTTCCCAAAAAAGACATATAAATGTCCAACAGACACATAAGAAGATGCTCAAAATCACTCATCATCAGGGAAATACAGATCCAAACCACAGTGAGATCCCACCTCACACTGGTCAGAATGGCTAAAAATTAACAACACAAGAAATAACAAGTTTTGGCAGGGATGTGGAGAAAAAAGGAAATCTCCTCATACACTGTTGGTGGAAATGTAAATTGGTACAGCCACTGTGGAAAACAGGAAGGAGTTTCCTCAGAAAGTTAAAAATAGCAATACCATATGATCCAATAATCCCACTACTGAGTATGTATCCAAAAAAACTAAAAACACTAATTTGAAAAGATACATGCATCCCTATATTTATTGCAGCATTATTTATAATAGCCAGGATAAGGAAGTGATCTCTGTCCATTGATAGACGAATGGGTAAAGAAGATGTGGTATGTGTGTGTGCGTGTGTGCATGTGTGTGTAATGGAATATCACACAGACATTAAAAAAAGACTGTGCCATTTGCAACAACATGGATGGACTTAAAGCGTATTATGCTAAGTGAAATAAGTCAAACTGAGAAAGAAAAATATCATATGATTTTACTCACATGTGGAAATTAAGAAAAACCAAATAAACAAACAAGCAATAGCAGAATCAGAGCTACAAATACAGAGAACACACTGATGGCTGCCAAAGGGATGGAGGGTGGGGGTGTTCAAAATGGGTGAAGGGGAGTGCGTGGTACAGGCTTCCAGTTACAGAATGAATAAGCCACGGGGATGAAAGATACAGTCAATGGGAATATAGTCAGTGGATTTGTAATAGTGTCATACGGTGACAGATGGTAGCTACGCATAACATATAACCTTGTCAAATCACCAACTTGTACACCTGAAACTAATGTAACATTTTGTGTCAACTGTATGCAAGTAAAAAATTAAAAAATAGAATTTGTGATATATATATACATGATGGAACGTTATTCAGCCATAAAAAGAGGAAATCTTGTCAATTATAACAATATTGATGGACCTTGAGGACCTTTTAAGTGAAATTAGATGGAGAAAGACAAGTACTGTTGATCTCACTTATATGTGAAATGTAAAAAAAACAAAAACAAAAACAAAAACAGAAAACCACAAACTCCTAGAGAAAGAGATGAGATTTGTGGTTACCCCAGATTTGTGGTTGGAGGTAAGGGCAATTGCAGGAAAGTGGTCAACAGTTACCAGCTTCCAGTTATAAAGTAAGTTAGCACTGGGGATGTGTGTATAAATGATGTGTAATTCTGCTGTAGGCTGTATAGGAAATTTGCTGAGAGAGTAGATCTTAAGAGTTCTCATCACAAGGAGAGAATTTTCTCTCTCTCTCTCTCTTTTTTTTTTCCTTTTTGTTATTGTATCTGTATGAGAAATGGGTGTGATCATTTCATAATATATGTAAGTCAAACCATGATGCAGTAACTTATACAGTGATGTGTAAAAATTATATCTTAATAAGCTGAACAACAACCTACCTACCTTTGTCATCTTTTTGGAAATAGCATCATTTGATTCTTCTACCCTTTTCTTTAGAATCAAGGCTACCCTTTTGTTTCTGCTTACATTATTTTAGGTTGAAATTTGTGTTTTCTATCTGGAAAAAATAAACAACTCCAAACAAATCCACTTTTGTGCTCATTCTGAGTCATGTCTACCTTTTTCCTAATGAGCAGAATTTGACATCTAATGTGTCACTCAGTGGTATTTCCATTGATCATTGATGAAACCACCATGGTTTTGAGAACTAATGATGTGTTTTATGACAGTGCATGTTCTGTGCTCTCCTATTTGAAGTTGTGACAGAGGTTGGCAACGAACAGCCACACAGGTGTTCTCTTCCCACGTCTGGAAGAGCCTAGACCAGGGGATCTCAGAGCATATTAATTTACTAGATATGCTTGTCCCATTTGGCCCTCACTCCATGGAGTTGGCCATGTCTTTTCCTAATATACATGTCTGCAAGTCTCAACTTCTTATGCGACTGCTGACTATGCCACTTCACTATGTGAGGGTCTCTGGGGTATGAGGTGTTATTACTACTGCAGTGTCTTTCCAGATGGTCTTGCTTGTGCAAACCGCCTTAGAGTAGGGCTAAGAACACCTTAGTCTGTTCATTGCAAGTCTTTCCTATGCAACCAGCACTGGGCGGTCCGACAGGCTGTGCTCTGGGTCTGAACTCTGCCAATACCCCAAGGCAATGGCTTTGTGGTTCCTTCTCAGGAAATTGGTCCCTACACGTCCCTTTCCTGCCCCATCTTTCTACCTGTCCAGTCTTAATTCATGTAAAGCCCCAGTTGTAGTGATAGGTAGTGATAAGCTGTAGAGAATCTGGGCATAACTTTGGGCAGGCCAGCCAATCTAAAACAGAGCAGAGGCACAACAAAAGGAGTATCCACTGAGGAAAGAGCACTCTCTCACCTAGAATTTGTGCGCATGTGGGGTGGACTACGAAGTATTTCTGTGGTGCATATTTGGACCTCATGATAGAATTTGGTCCCCCATTGCACCTGCATAGTGATCTGACAATTCTCCCACCATGCCATTTGCTGACCTCACTGATCCTCTCCACTCGTGCATGCAAGGGCTCCCACCTTCCCCCTGGATGCCCTCCAGCAACCCTGATGATGAGGACATCATGGCATCTGCTACCTGTAAGGACTTACAGAAATTACTTTTACAACAGCTACTTGGAATTTAGGGAAAGATTCTCTTGGCTGCTACCTAACAACGTAATATACTTACATTTCTCTCCCCATCTGCACCTAAATACTTGAATTGCCAACAATTTTCAGTTTGTACTGTCAATGCATATCTGCTGTAGTTTTTATTAATATTTAAATTATTAATATATTAAGTTCTAGTATTAATCGAATGGATATTGAATCTTAATGACAAAATAAATGCATCTTATTTTTTCACTTTTACTCATGTAATTTCATGCCCAATCCCATTTTCATTCTTATGTGGCAGTTGGCTATGTCCTCTTATAAGTGGCTAAGCTACATGTCTACATGTTGTGGCAAGTGCCTGGCACTGGACACTCAAGGGGCAGATTGCTCTGCCCTTAGCTGCAGATATTGATTTCTGAAGTTTCTGAAAATGCAGAGAACCATTGAGCAGGGAAAACACATACACTAATCTCAATCCCTTTTGAGTATGTGCCTGGAATGTGTTCCTTTCCCCTTTCCCCCTCAGCCCATCGAATCATCGCCATTCCCAAAGACATCACTTAGGTTCCCACTTCTTTCTCAGAGGATTTTAGGGTATAGTATTTCAGCCCAGGTTTGGTCACTGCGTGAGCAGCAGAGTAAATGACTTACCTCCAGAACACCATAGTTGTTGAAGGGGGGCTGGGATTAGAGACCTGCTTTTATTAGTATCTCGGTGCACAGAATCCGGGAGAGATAACGGCCCTGCAAATGTCCTGCCTATCCCAGAAAGACTCCACCCGCTGATGAGGCCACTGAGACCTCTTCCCAGACGAACATTAGCCTTTCATCTGAGTGTCTTCTGTGGCGGGCTCTCTGTCATCTCGGTGCTTATCTGCTCCTGCTCTGAGCGATCAGGGATGGGGACCCTTGGGGGTACACCATGGAGGACTTCCCTCCTGTCTTCCAAGCTGCTTAAATCAGACTTGTTCATAGATCAATTCTGTCAGTAGAAGGCTCAATAAATCCTATTGGCCTTTGGAGTCTTGTCCTCAGCCCGGTTCCCATCCTCATGGTTTCCTCTGGCTAGGTGTCTGCGTTGGGAATGTAGTGTTTTCGTCCTCATGGAGAAAATTGAAAGATGCTCAGAAGAGACACTGAGATCCAGTGGAAAGGATTTCTTATATGTTGTTTATTCTAGATTTTATGTATGCTTGTATAAGAATATTCATAATACTAAATTCTCTATACCCTGTGTCCCTGCAGTAGTCACAGTCATGGTTTTATGTGTGTTCATGAGGTCACATGCAAACTCAACTATATATGTTAATTTCCCCCCCTAAAGTTGGAGAGAAAATGATAGGCTCAAAAACATCAAGGGGGCAAATCAGGCCTTGGGTTTTCACTTTCTTCTTCTCCTTACCATCGCAAAGACAAAACAGTACAAAAACCAAAAACCACATTATGTTACGGGGTCAACACTGTGTTTTTAAAAAGCACAACAATATTTTGTAAGTTTTTACCAACTAGTTGTCAAAGATTGAGAACATGACTTTGCCTTTCAGATACTCGGTTTTCTCTTCCTTAACCCTCTGGCCTTGGTTAGAGGATTACCTGTCTGCTCATTGCCACCTGAGATCTTGCCGTGGTTACACGTCAATGGATCACTAACAACAATGGTGCTTAATGTCTGAGAAGAGAACGTATCTGGTTATGACTGTAAATTTTGCAGCTGTTTGTTCAGCTAGGGCTTCTGCCTCTCCAGGGAGAGGTCTGGTCACCGGCATTGTTTACAGTGACCTCATACACATATTTGCCTCATTCATCGTGCACATGACTGCCAGGGCCCCTAAGGAAACACCAGCCATGAGACTGTATTTGGGGGCTTGAGAAGAGAAGGTAAGAGGTGAAAACTCCCTTGAAGGGAATGAGGAGACTGAGGGGGAGCAGGACTCTATGGGAAGGCTCCTGCTGGGAGAGGATGGGATAGAAAGTGGACATTTTGATGGGTTTTTGGAGTAGTGGTGTTGGGGTCTGGAACCATCAGCCAAGAAAGAATTCTTAAGATGGCTTTGGTGCAAAAAGGTGGTTTTATTAAAGCACAGGGGCAGGCCCGATAGGTAGAAAGAACTCCTGCTCTGGGATTGTGAGAGGTGTCTGATTACATACCTTGGGATTGGGGGGGAGTAAAGGTAAGGGAAGTTCCAAAAGGACTCTCATCTGCTGAAGACTCACAGGATGCTGGAGGCCTGGTTATGGTCAAGCTGAGGTGATTTTTCCCTCTAGTGAGGCATTAACGTTAACATATTTGGGAGCTTCCTGAAGGAATCGTATACTCTGCCTGCCTCAGGTATTTGTCAATGAGCTGCAGGTTAGAAGGACATTTAATTTTACCTACATTTCCTTCTGCCTTTGTTTCCCACATCAGTTTCCTGTTGGGTTTTGTTTTCTCCTTCTGGAGTCCTAGGTTTGAAAAGTTTGAACAGGTGTCCCTTTTCTAGTACCACAGCAAGTCAGGGCCCTTGAGCCAGATTCTGTAGGACAGAAATGGCCAGCTGACCCTCACCGAGGGAGGGACCCCACAGACGCCAGCTTCAGAGCCATGCCCTGGAGTCCACCTACATCCCCGACCAAAAATAATCATGAACATGTACTCTGTGTAGGTGCTTAGAAATAACTATCAGGGTCAAGAATGGTTTCTTCTACACTACTGAATGAACAGAAGCTTCAACCTCAGTGGGGAAGCTCCAGGGGCATGAAAAATCACAGGAATGAAAAACACACTTCAGAAGATTGCAGAAATGTCTAACAGGGAAATCCGTAGACACAGAAAGTGGCTTAGGGCCGGAGGGGTATGTGGTGGAATGGAGGTTTGGGGGTGACGGCCAGGGCTGGGTGTGTGTGTAGTGGAATGGAGGTTTGGGGGTGATGCCTAAGTGGGGGTGGATTTTTTTTTCTTTTTTTGTTGTTATGTTAATCACCACACATTACATCATTAGTTTTTGATGTAGAGTTCCATGATTCATTGTCTGTGCATAACACCCTGTGCTCCACGCAGAACGTGCCCTCCTCAATACCCATCACCAGGCTAACCCATCCCCCCACCCCCCTCCCCTCTGGAAACCTCAGTTTGTTTTTCGGAGTCCATCGTCTCTCATGGTTCGTCTCCCCCTCCAACTTACTCCCCTTCATTCTTCCCCTCCTGCTATCTTCTTCTTTTTTTCTTTCTTAACATATATTGCATTATTTGTTTCAGAAGTACAGATCTGTGATTCAACAGTCTTGCACAATTCACAGCGCTCACCATAGCACATACCCTCCCCAATGTCTGTCACCCAGCCAC
This sequence comes from Zalophus californianus, assembly GCF_009762305.2. Lineage (NCBI taxonomy): Eukaryota > Metazoa > Chordata > Mammalia > Carnivora > Otariidae > Zalophus > Zalophus californianus. The sequence continues at coordinate 1,004,278 of NC_045599.1, forward strand.
CCCATCCCTCCCGCCCCCCACCACTCCAGCAACACTCAGTTTGTTTCTTGAGGTTAAGAATTCCTCATATCAGCGAGGTCATACGGTACATGTCTTTCTCTGATTGACTTATTTCACTCAGCATAACACCCTCCAGTTCCATCCACGTCGTTGCAAATGGCAAGATCTCATTCCTTTTGATGGCTGCATAATATTCCAATGTGTATATATACCACCTCTTCTTTATCCATTCATCTGTCGATGGACATCTTGGCTCTTTCCACAGTTTGGCCATTGTGGACATTGCTGCTATAAACATTGGGGTACATGTACCCCTTCGGATCCCTACATTTGTATCTTTGGGGTAAACACCCAGTAGTGCAATTGCTGGATCATATGGTAGCTCTATTTTCAACTGTTTGAGGAACCTCCATACTGTTTTCCAGAGTGGCTGCACCAGCTTGCATTCCCACCAACAGTGTAGGAGGGTTCCCCTTTCTCCACATCCCTGCCAACATCTGTCGTTTCTTGACTTGTTAAATTTAGCCATTCTGACGGGTGTGAGGTGGTATCTCATTGAGGTTTTGATTTGGATTTCCCTGATGCCGAGTGATGTTGAGCACTTTTTCATGTGTCTGTTGGCCATTTGGATGTCTTCTTTGGAGAAATGTCTGTTCATGTCTTCTGCCCATTTCTTGATTGGATTATTTGTTCTTTGGTTGTTGAGTTTGATAAGTTCTTTATAGATTTTGGATACTAGCCCTTTATCTGATATGTCATTTGCAAATATTTTCTCCCATTCTGTCGGTTGTATTTTGGTTTTATGGACTGTTTCTTTTGCTGTGCAAAAGCTTTTTATCTTGATGAAATCCCAATAGTTCATTTTTGCCCTTGCTTCCCTTGCCTTTGGAGATGTTTCTAGGAAGAAGTTGCTGCGGCTGAGGTCGAAGAGGTTGCTGCCTGTGTTCTCCCTTAGGATTTTGATGGACTCCTGTCTCACGTTTAGGTCTTTCAACCATTTGGAGTCTATTTTTGTGTGTGGTGTAAGGAAATGGTCCAGTTTCATTCTTCTGCATGTGGCTGTCCAATTTTCCCAACACCATTTGTTGAAGAGACTGTCTTTTTTCCATTGGACATTCTTTCCTGCTTTGTCAAAGAGTAGTTGACCATAGAGTTGAGGGTCCATTTCTGGGCTCTCGATTCTGTTCCATTGATCTATGTGTCTGTTTTTGTGCCAGTACCCTACTGTTTTGATGATGACAGCTTTGTAAGAGAGCTGGAAGTCTGCAATTGTGATGCCACCAGCTTTGCTTTTCTTCTTCAATATTCCTCTGGCTATTCGGGGTCTCTTCTGGTTCCATACAAATTTTAGGATTATTTGTTCCATTTCTTTGAAAAAAGTGCATGGTATTTTGATGGGGATTGCATTGAATGTGTAGATTGCTCTAGGTAGCATTGACATCTTCACAATGTTTGTTCTTCCAATCCATGAGCATGGAACGTTTTTCCATTTCTTTGTGTCTTCTTCAACTTCTTTCATGAGTATTTTATAGTTTTCTGAGTATAGATCCTTTACCTCTTTGGTTAAATTGATTCCTAGGTATCTTAAGGTTTTGGGTGCAATTGTAAATGGGATCGACTCCTTGATTTGTCTCTCTTCTGTCTTGTTGTTGGTGTATAGGAATGCCACTGATTTCTGTGCACTGATTTTATATCCTGCTACTTTACTGAATTCCTGTATGAGTTCTAGCAGTTTTGGGGTGAAGTCTTTTGGGTTTTCCACATAAAGTATCATATCCTCTGCAAAGAGTGACAGTTTTACTTCCTCTTTGCCGATTTGGATGCCTTTGATTTCTTTTTGTTGTCTGATTGCTGTGGCTAGGACTTCTAATACTATGTTGAATAGCAGTGGTGATAGTGGACTTCCCTGCCGCGTTCCTGACCTTAGGGGAAAAGCTCTCAGCTTTTCCCCATTGAGAATGATATTCGCTGTGTGTTTTTCATAGATGGCTTTTATAATATTGAGGTATGTACCCTCTATCCGTATAATCTGAAAAGTTTTGATAAAGAAAGGATGCTGTACTTTGTCAAATGCTTTTTCTGTATCTATTGAGAGGATCATATGATTCTTGTTCTTTCTTTTGTTAATGTGTTGTATCACATTGATTGATTTGTGGATGTTGAACCAACCTTGCAGCCCAGGGATAAATCCCACTTGGTCCTGGTGAATAATCCTTTTAATGTACTGTTGGATCCTATTGGCTAGTATTTTTTTGAGAATTTTTGTATCCATGTTCATCAAGGATATTGGTCTGTAATTCTTTTTGGTGGGGTCTTTGTCTGGTTTTGGGATCAAGGTAATGGTGGCCTCCTAAAATGAATTTGGGAGTTTTCCTTCCATTTCTATTTTTTTGGAACAGTTTCAGGAGAATAGGTATTAATTCTTCTTTAAATGTTTGATAGAATTCCCCTGGGAAGCCATCTGGCCCTGGGCTTTTGTTTGTTGGGAGATTTTTGATGACTGCTGCAATTTCCTTAGTGGTTATAGGTCTGTTCAGGTTTTCTGTTTCTTCCTGGTTCAGTTTTGGTAGTTGATACATCTCTAGGAATGCACCCATTTCTTCCAGGTTATCTAATTTGCTGACATAGTGTTGCTCATAATATGTTCTTATAATTGCTTGTATTTCTTTGGTGTTGGTTGTGATCTCTCCTCTTTCACTCATGATTTTGTTGATTTGGGTCATTTCTCTTCTCTTTTTGATAAGTCTGGCCAGGGGTTTATCAATCTTGTTAATTCTTTCAAAGAACAAGCTCCTAGTTTCGTTGATCTGTTCTACTGTTCTTTTGTTTTGCATTTCATTGATTTCTGCTCTGATCTTTATTATTTCTCTTCTCCTGCTGGGTTTAGGCTTTATTTGCTGTTCTTTCTCTAGCTCCTTTAGGTGTAGGGTTAGGTTGTGTATTTGAGACCTTTCTTGTTTCTTGAGAAAGGCTTGTATTGCTATATACTTTCCTCTCAGGACTGCCTTTGCTGTATCCCAAAGATTTTGAACAATTGTGTTTTCATTTTCATTGGTTTCCATGAGTTTTTTAAATTCTTCTTTAATTTCCTGGTTGACCCATTCATTCTTTAGTAGGATGTTCATTAGCCTCCATGTATTTGAGTTCTTTCCGACTTTCCTCTTGTGATTGAGTTCTAGTTTCAAAGCATTGTGGTCTGAAAATATGCAGGGAATGATCCCAATCTTTTGGTATCAGTTGAGACCTGATTTGTGACCTAGGATGTGATCAATTCTGGAGAATGTTCCATGGGCACTAGAGAAGAATGTGTATTCCGTTGCTTTGGGATGGAATGTTCTGAATATGTCTGTGAAGTCCATTTGGTCCAGTGTTTCATTTAAAGTCTTTATTTCCTTGTTGATCTTTTGCTTAGATGATCTGTCCATTTCAGTCAGGGGGGTGTTAAAGTCCCCCACTATTATTGTATTGTTGTCAATGTGTTTCTTTGCTTTTGTTATTAATTGCCTTATAAAAGTGGCTGCTTTCATGTTAGCGGCATAGATATTTACAATTGTTAGATCTTTTTGTTAGATAGACCCTTTAAGTAAGATATAGTGTCCTTCTTCATCTCTTATTAGAGTCTTTGTTTTAAAATCTAATTTGTCTGATATAAGGATTGCCACCCCAGCTTTCTTTTGGTGTCCATTAGCATGGTAAATTGTTTTCCACCCCCTCACTTTCAATCTGGGGGTGTCTTGGGGTCTAAAATGAGTCTCTTGCAGACAGCATATTGATGGGTCTTGTTTTTAAATCCAATCTGATAGCCTGTGTCCTTTGATTGGGGCGTTGAGCCCATTTACATTCAGGGTAACTATTGAAAGATATGAATTTAGTGCCATTGTATTGCCTGTAAGGTGACTGTGACTGTATATTGTCTGTGTTCTTTTCTGATCTATGCTGCTTTTAGGCTCTCTCTTTGCTTAGAGGACCCCTTTCACTATTTCTTGTAGGGCTGGTTTTGTGTTTGCAAATTCCTTTAGTTTTTGTTTGTCCTGGAAGCTTTTTATCTCTCCTTCTATTTTCAATGACAGCCTAGCTGGATATAGTACTCTTGGCTGCATATTTTTCTCGTTTAGTGCTCTAAAGATATCATGCCAGTCCTTTCTGGCCTGGCAGGTCTCTGTGGATAGGTCTGTTGCCAATCTAATGTTTCTACCATTGTAGGTTACATATTTCTTCTCTCGAGCTGCTTTCAGGATTTTCTCTTTGTCTCTGAGGCTCGTAAGTTTTACTATTAGATGTCAGGGTGTTGACCTATTTTTATTGATTTTGAGAGGGGTTCTCTGTGCCTCCTGGAGTTTGATGCCTGTTTCCTTCCCCACATTAGGGAAGTTCTCTGCTATAATTTGCTCCAATATACCTTCTGCCCCTCTCTCTCTTTCTTCTTCTTCTGGCATCCCAATTATTCTAATGTTGTTTCGTCTTATCGTATCACTTATCTCGCGAATTCTGCCCTCGTGATCCAGTAGTTGTTTATCTCTCTTTTTCTCAGCCTCTTTATTTTCCATCATTTGGTCTTCTATATCGCCGAATCTCTCTTCTGCCTCATTTATCCTAGCAGTTAGTGCCCCCATTTTTGATTGCACCTCATCAATAGCCTTTTTGATTTCGACTTGGTTAGATTTTAGTTCTTTTATTTCTCCAGAAAGGGTTTCTCTAATAACTTCCACACCTTTTCAAGCCCAGCTAGTATCTTTAAAGTCATGATTCTGAACTCTAGGTCCGACATCGTACTAATGGCCGTATTGAGTAGGTCCCTGACTGATGGTACTACCTCTTGTTCTCTTTGCCGAGGGGATTTTTTTCATCTTGTCATTTTGTCCAGAGGAAAACAGATAAATGAGAGAACAAAATGCTAACAGGTTAACAACGTCCCCAGCAAGTATACTCTATACAAATCAGAAAAGACCTGAAACCAGGGGAAAAGAAAGGGAAAAAAAGAAAAAAGAAAGAGAAAAAAAAGAAAAAGAAAAAGATGAAAACAAACAAAAACAGAACAAAACAAAAAAAAACCAGAATATGGTCAAATATGATCAGGCTAGTGCATAGATCAGTGCCACACACTAGATTTTGGGTGTATTTTTGTCTGGTAGAAGAAAGTGCCTCCTAAAATTTTGAAGGAAGAAAGACTTATATATGTACAAAATAAGGGTTCATACAATGAAGGGTTGGAAGATGACTGTAAAGATGAAACTTATAAAACATTTTATAAACGGAATTGATAAGAAGTTGTTTGAAAGAAGAAAGAAGATTTAAAAAAAAGAAAAAAGAAAAGGAAAAAAAATGGGAGAGACTCTGATCAGGCAGGAGACTAGAACAAAGCCATATACTAGCGATTTAGGGTATATTTTGATCTGTTAGAAGAAACTGTATATCAAAATTTTAAAGAGAGAACATATATATATGCCAAAAATAAGGGTAACTACTATGAATGGATAAAATATGGCTCTAAAAATGAAAAATAAAAAATGTTTTTTTAAAAAAGGGATTGATAAGATGTTGGTTGAAAAAGGGAAGAAGAAAAATTAAAAAAAAACCCAAAAAACAAAAAACAGTTTAAAAAAATTAAGTTGAAAAACTAATGAATCATGGTAAAGAAGCCATGAAGTCTATGTGCAGTATTCCCCTAGCGCTGGAGTTCTCCCGTTCTCCTTGATCAGTAAACTTGGTCTTGGCTTGCTGGCTGTTCGTTCTGATCTTCTGGGGGAGGGGCCTGTTGCTGTGGTTCCCAAATGTCTTTGCCGGAGGCGGAATTGCCCTGCCCTTGTCGGTCGGGGCTAAGCAAGCTGCTTGGGTTTGCTCTCAGGAGCTTTTGTTCCCTGCAAGCTCTCGGTACAGCTTTGGAGGACCAGGGTGAAAATGGTGGCCTCCCACTCTCTGCCCAGAGGAGCTGAGAACTCGGGGCCCCGCTCCTCAGTGCGCCCCCAGAGAAAAGCAGTCACTCCCTTGTCCCCGGTCTCCGGCCGCACTCCGTGCTCACCCGGCCTGTGACCGAGCATTTCTATCTCTGGCACTCGACCCTGTGTGGAGTCTCCAAACCCAGCAGATCCCTGCGGTGCGCTTCCGCGCCGCTCTTCCCAGGGGAGGAAGGGGAGTCTCCCCAGCTCTGCCACTTGTTGGGTCCCTGCTGGAGGAGCAGTGGCCTGACTGGGCCGCGGATCAGAGTTTATGGCCACCCCAAGCTGCGAGCCCACACCTCAGCTCTGTCTCTGCAGCCGGCTTCCCCGCTCCGATACCTGGGAGCTCTGCTGCACTCAGGTACCCCCGGTCTTTCTGTGACCCTGAGGGTCCTGAGACCACACTGTCCCGCGAGGTTTCCACCCCCTGCTTAGCCACTGGAGCGACGTCCCTCAGTGGAACCGACTTCTAAAAGGTCCGATTTTGTGCTCCGCGGCTCTAGCACTTGCCAGAAGTGGCCGACGGAGGCCCCTCCCCCGCCGTCTATCCTCCCGAATATCGCCTCGGATTCACTTCTCCGCACGTCCTACCTTCCAGTAAGTGGTCGCTTTTCTGTTCAGGGAGTTGTTGCTACTCTCTTCTTCGATCTCCTGTTGAGTTCGTAGGTGTTCAAATGGTTTGATCCCTATTCAGCTGAATTCCTGAGACCAGACGAAATCCAGGTCTCCTACTCCTCCGCCATCTTTGGCGGTGGATTTTCTTAAAGGTAAAAAATTCTGAGATTTGGTGATGGATTTACAACTGTGTGAGTATAGTAAAAGTCATCGAATTCTACATTTTACATGAATGGATTATATGATACCCAATTACATCTCAGTAAGACTGTTGTTTTATTTTTTTTTGAAAAAATTTAAAAGATTTTATTTATTTATTTGAGAGAGAGAGCAAGCACAAGCAGGGGGAGTGGCAGGCAGGGGAGAAGAAGGCTCCCCACTGAGCAAGGAGCCCAATGCAGAACTTGATCCCAGGACCCTGGGATCATGACCCAAGCCCAGGGCAGACATCTAACCGTCTGAGCCACCCAGGTGTCCCAAGAATTTTGTTTTAAACATTATTTATAGCTATAACTATATGAGATAGTTATCTCAGTACATCTTTCTGCCTCAAGATTTAGTCCTTGATTTTTTTATGTAGGTTTTATCCCCTTTTTTAAATTGGATGTGAAGTGGTAGCTCATCCATGATGTTTTTGCAACAGTAGGAAGGTTTCTTCAAGCTGCTGCCTTTCCCTGATGCAGGTGAGGAGACTCAGGGGTGGGATAGGTGACAGCATGGCAAAGGGTGAGTGTGATTTGTGTCATGGAGATTTGGGCAGTGATGGGGCAGATGCATTAACAAGGATGTTTTTAGTTTTTCCTCTGTCTTGCCTTTATGTCCCACCCTGACAAGTTATGAAGTCTACACTCCACTGGCATTGACTCCAGTTTCCTCCTGTGCTTTCGATTTTCTGTGCTGTCTTTGCCCCCTTCGCTTGTTCCTGCCGGAGCCTCAGGAGACCAGCAGTGGCTCTCCATGGGCAGGAAGACTGAATTCAGCAGAGTCCTGCTCATCCTTGGGTGGGTCTGCTGCTCTGGCATTGACCTAGGAGGCAACATTTTAAATGGGAATTTTAAATGATTCTGAGGAAAGGAGACCATTGTCGTCCTTTGAGAAAACTAGCTCGGTGGGAGTGGTGGACACATCCCCAGTGAGTCGCTTATTTGCTGTGCAATCTTGACTAATCTAAATCACATTCTCTCATCATGTAATATTGAGATGCAAAAATATGTATTCTTTAGTGATTTTTTAAAAGATGTTTGTAAAGCTTCAGCCCTGAGCAGCAATATAGCAGGTGTTCAATAACTGGTTTCCTTCCTGTTTTCAGTTTCCATGGGCTTCACATTTATTTCCTTTTCTTCTTGTGTCATATACAACATGGAAGTACTGTGTTAAGTACAGGAACCAGGATTAGCCTGTGAGGTGACTATCATCACCAGGTTGAATCAGGATTAGACTGTGAGAGGGCTATCATTCCCAAAATGAATCAGGGTTAGCCTGTAGGTGACTATCATCCCCAGGATGAATTGGGATTAGCCTGTGGATGGCTTTCATTGCCAGCATGAATCAGGATTAGCCTATAGGTGACTATCATCCCCAGCATGAATCAGGATTAGCCTGTGGGTGACTATCATCCCCAGCATGAATCAGGATTAGCCTGTGGGTGACTATCACACCCAACATGAATCAGGATTAGCCTCTGGGTGACTATCACGGCTAGCACGTTTCACAAATGAGGAAGCCATGATCTGAGCCCTAGTCGGCAATGTGTCTTCCATCCTGCCTCTGGAACATGGCTGGCCAGACTCTTCATTCATTCATTCAGATAACAAGAATTTGTAAGCGCAGGGCACTGGGACCAAACAAGAAGTCTCCACCATCACAGAACATTCTGTGGGGAGGAACAGATGCTAAGAACAATTGGAAAGAAAACTAATCAAAGGTGGTGCAAGGCATGGTGGGAGAAGCTTTACCGAGGAATGATTGACACACATTGTGTATATGTATGGTGTACAGCCTGATGTTCTCATGTATGTATATGCTGTGAAATAATTCAGATAGACACACTTGTAAAGGAGAATAAGAGCCTAGGAGATTTTCCTTACCAGATGTTACAACTTCCGTAATGCTGCAGCCACTAAATCCTCGTGGTGGAGGTGCAAGCTTCCAGTGATCGATCGTAAGCATGGGGGATGGAATGTTCAGCATGATGACTGTAGTTCACAAGACCCCACTGCATATTTGAAAGTCATGAGAAGAGTCGAATTAAAAGTGCTCATCCCAGGGAAAAAACTGTAACTATGTGTGGTGCTGGATGTTAACTAATCTTACTGTAATCATTTTGAAATATATGCATATATCAAATGATTATGTGGTATACCTTACAATTATACAATGGATGCTATATGCTAATTCTACCTCTAGAAAACCAGAAAAAATACCCTGGTGATATTGGTGCAAATAGGTCAAGTAAACTAAATGAAGGTTGAGAAAGTGGCCGATTTCCTGGGTGGCTGGAGGTAGAATTGTAGGACGTAGGATGAGCAGGTGGAGGTGAAGGAGACCAGGGGTTTGCATGAAGTCAGGGCAGTGTTCTGCTCAGCATGGAGTGGTTTGGTCCCAGACTGCAGCGGGGCACTGCACACATCCAGGGCCTGCCCTGAGAATGGGTCCCACATGGTCACGCCCAGCCAGGCTCTCTGTCCTCTCGCTCTAATAAAAGCAGAGGGGGTGGCAGCTTGCTCCATTGTCCTTCCTTCCACGTAAAGCTCATGTTTAAAACACTGTTTCTGGGCCGGTACCGGAGGATTGCCACATCACCTTTGGGAACAGAGCTGGGTCTTTCTCCTCTGCCGCGGGCCCCTTTGAGTCCATGGTATCTCCCAGAGAGTGTTTGTAGCTTACACTATGTCCATGATTTATACTTCCAGCAAGTGAAGAACATTGCTAGGAATTGGGAACAGCACAGAGTTGTCTGTAAACAGTACAATCTGGATTACAGATTTCCTTCCAGTCTGTGCCCACTGGGAGCTGAGCATCAGGATGGAAGAAACCAAGGCTCTGGGGTCTTCTGGATTGTTGGGGTGGAGCCAGAGACCGCTGGGAACCCCTGCCTACAGGGAGTGCCCCTGTCTCTAAGGGACTGTTTTCTTGGAGACCTTTGAGCTCCTAGGATTTACTCCAAGCCCTTCAGCTGAAGTGTTGAGGCTTTCATCAGCAGAAACATGGTGACATGCTGCTCACGGGAGCCTCATGCCTAGATGTGTGAGCCTGGCAGTCTGTCTTTCCCCTCTGTCCCACTGCACCTGCAGCTGTCATGCTCCAGGCTCCTATAGCTTGGATCCCACAGGGATGCTCTTCACCTCCCCCTGTGGATGGATTTGCCCCCTCTCATACCTTCTGGTTCTCTTTACTTCAAGATGTTGTCGTGGGTAAGAAGAGGTTTTTGTAGTCAGTGTCTGTGGTATAAGAAAAAAATGCATATATTTGATCTTTGTCCCTAGTGCTTGGCACAGAGTGTCAAAAACCCTTCAGATTTCCTGAGTGATAGGAGTGTCTTCTGTTGTTCATAAAAGGCCCCTTTCAGCCAGACCCGGATTTCTGCTAATGTAACTTATGGTGGGTCCTTGCACAGTTTCCAGGGAGGGGCTGACCCTGCCAGAAAGACCAAACATGCATGGGTTTAGGACTTTGAGCTCCATCCCCCCACCTTCCTTTGAGGAGGGGATGGGGGATGGGGACTGGGCTGGTCACATTGTCAATGAGTTAATCAACCATGCCTCTGTAATAAATCCCCCGAAAGAACTCGCAACACCAAGGTTTGGCAGAGTGCCAACACACTGATGTGCTGGGAAGGGACAGGGCCTGGAAGCTCTGTGTCTCCCACCCCAAAGCAGACCTTGCCCTGTGCATCTCTCCCATTCGGCTGTTTCTGAGTTGTATCCTTTATAATAAAATGGTCATCACAAGCATAGCACTTTTCGATGAGTTCTACAAATCATTGAACCTGAAGGATGGGCTCTGGGAAACCCAGAATTTATAACTAAATCATTCAGAATTGTAGGTGGCTCCTGAGACTTGTGGCTGGCCTCTTAAGTGGGGGAAGGTCCTGTGGGACTGAGACCCTTCCACCTATGGGTTCTGTGGTAACTGCACAGCTTGTGTCTATACTGGATTGGATTGTTGGACACCTGATTGGGGGTGAATGATTGGTCAGCAAGCATGTAGGGTCCCAAACACTTTACATACCTTCTGACCAAGCGCAAGTCACTCCACTTTCCTTTTTGTGCAAAAATGCAGGTAATGATTATATCTGTCTTGTTTTCATACTTTGAGATTTAAAAGGGTTACTATTGCATTCAGAGTGCTGCCTGGGATACAATGAAGTCCATTTTTATCTCTTTCTTCTCTCTTTATCTTTGAGGGGTAAATGTCAGAAATAGGGTCATGGGTTAAAGGCTTAATTTAAGTTTCCCTTCTAGTGGGCAACATTCTCAGTGGATTAGGGGACTTTGTTTGGAATGGGGTCTCTGGAACCCAACCTCCCAGGATAGAAAAGTTTGTTCTGTGACCACGAATGGGCAAAAGGTCTCTGTTTTTCAACTTTGTGATTTCTTGTTTAGTTATATTGAGAACTACCTTAACAGACACGTAAGCCTCATTTTAGGAATTATTAGCATTGATGCCTGGAGTACAAGAATGTCTCTAGGACTGTGAACTCACCTTCATTAAGCATCTTTTTGCTCCAGAAACTGTGCTGCGTATTCTAACTAAGGAGTTGTCAGGTATGAGTCATACCTTTCGGTAATTTGGAGGAGTGATATCAGCGTCTAAGTCATAAACAGGTGTATCAGTCAGAACACAGCCATGTGACAGAAACTAGACCAATCGTTTTAACTGAGGGAATTTAATATAAAGATTGTGGGGAATTAGGGCTTGGCTATCGAAAAAGAGAAGCACAACACAAAGGTTTTATGGGGGGAATGACTTCAGCAAACAGGTAGGAGGCTTTATGAGAACGTGGGTGTTTGGAGGAGGGTCCCATGTAGTGGAGCCCCAGCCTCTGAGACAGGAGCACCGCTGGGCTGCTGTTGGTGTGAAGGGCTGGCCCTGCAGGTGTGCAAAGTGGAGTCAGCTTCTGCCCCTAGGGTGAGGCAGCCTTGCTGAGGAAGCCTCGAGGGACAAAGGGAAGCCAAACAGAGAACTTCTCTCCCTTCCAGCCTGGCAGACTGACTGGAGAGCTTCCCACGAGACATGTTTCCAGGAAGCAGCTGATGGGCAAAATCATTTTTGCTCTCCATGTCCCAACTTGGCATCACAAAGAGGAGGTCAGAGGGGTCAACTTGCTGTCAAAAGAGTGGTTTCATAGCTGGCACAGTATTACTTAGTATAGGGCGTGGGTATAAAAAAATAAATTTGAGAACCGTGTGTGTGTGTGTGTGTGTGTGTGTGTGTGTGTGTGTGTGTTTGTGTGTGTGTGTGTCAAGAGATGAGTAAGTGAGATTTCAGAAGTTGAGAGTAAGGAAACAGGGAACTAGGAGAAATTCTGACTAACTGTCAGAATTAGTTTGTCAAGGAAGGATTTGTCTAGTAGTGGGGATGGGAGGTTAAAAGGAAGAGGATGATGAATATATATATATATATATATATTTCACATCTTTGTCCACTCATCAATGGATGGACACTTGGGTTGCTTTCGTGTCCTGGCTATTGTAAATAAAGCTGCAATAAACATAGGGGTGCTTGTATCTTTTTAAATTAATATCAGCCATGAACAAGAATGAGATCAATTCGTAACGACAAGAATGGACCCAGAGGGTACTATGCTAAGTGAAATAGTCAGTCAAAGAAAGACAAATACCGTATGATTTCACTCCATATGTGGAATTTAAGAAACAAAACAAATGAGCGAAGGGAGAAAAAAGAAAGAGAGAGAGAGACAAACCAAGAAGCAGACCCCTAACTCTAGAGAACAAACTGATGGTCACCAGAGGGGAGGGAGGTGGGGAGATGGGCGAAGTAGGGGAAGGGGATTAAGAGCACACTTGCCATGATGAGCACTGAGAAATGTATAGAATTGTTGCATCACTATATTGTTCAACTGAAGCTAACATAACACTATGTTAATTACACTTCAATGATAGATAAATAGAAAAAAGAAAGATACGGGCAAATCTGTGTACTTAACTGATCATATTATTTTAAAAGACATCTGATGATTGGGGCACCTGGGTGGCTCAGTCAGTGAAGGGTCTGACTCTTGGTTTCGGCTCAGGTCACAATCTCAGGGTCTTGGGATGGAGCTCCATGTCAAGCTCTGTGCTCAGCACACAGTCTGCTTTGGGTTCTTTCTCCTTCTCCCTCTGCCCCTCCCCTCATTCTCTCTCTCTCCTTGGAATAAATAAATAAATCTTTTTAGAAAATCTGATGATTGTTAATGAGGGAAACATAAAAGATAGTAGTAGTTTTTCAAGAAAAAAATTGGTACACTTGATTTTGTTTTTTATCGTGAACTGGGAGTGACATAATCAGAGCTTCGTCTCTGCTAAATAATTAATATCAGAAAGAGGTGCCAAGAAAGCCTAGAGTAAATGCCATTCTCTTTTCCATACATGTCCCAATGACTAATGACTCTATAACAAGACAATCTGGTTAATGAGCTACCTGAATCTTTTACAAATCCTGTATTTAGCATGTGAGAAATCTTTATTGACTGAAGGCAGATCCTCTGTGGGCATCAGTGAAATTTTTAGAGTATTATTATCGAGTTTTCCTGAGGAAGATCTTGGCTTTCTTTTTTGTTGAATTGAAGAGCTGTCTACTCAGGTTGGACACCCTGAGAAGGTGGATGCCAGGCCATTTTGACGAGAGCATCCAATAAATGACTGTTACAGATCTTGGCTTGAATTTTAACCGTTATCACATCATCTCTAGTGACCATGCATCTAGTTATCAAAAGAAACAATTTAAAAGATTTTGTACCGAAAGCAGTAAGTGGTGCAGTGAAATAGTTAAGTTATTCCAAGAATGCTACCTTTCTTGCAAGAGTAATTTAAACACAAGGGAGAGATTCTAGGCTTTTGTACTTTAGTAAAACAGTGCCCTCTACGGCTGGAAATCTTTTCCGGCTTATTCTCATTTATTTTTGTGGCTTAAGCTCAGTGACACAAGAGTCTGGCGTTGATGATGAGGCTGGACAACTATTAGCCAATAGAATTAGGAATTTGTGCAAATGGTAAATAGAGCATTACAATTATTTTAAGTAATATTAAACATTTTCCCATTTTTTTCTTTTTGACATTATTAAAAAACGTTTTAAATAGCCTAGAAATGTCTTCAAGGTAATGCCAATTTTAGATCTCTTTTAACTTTTGGCCAAGGAATTCAGGGCTTTCCGGCTAACTTTGGTGTGATAAGTATTTATCAGGAGCTGCTCAGTTCTTTGAGTTGGAAACACAATTTTAAACATGTAAGACTGGTATAGAATTTGCCAAAGGTAATCGAGTCTATTCTTCTTAAAGAATAAAAAAGCCTTTCTGTTATCATTGTTGCACAGAGTCTAGGTTACTATGGGTGGAAACGCAGCAGCTCTGGGGTTCAGCCCAGGTGTGAAGACTAAGTCCATTGTGGATACGAAGGTGGCGTGTCTCAGCCCTCTACCAGCTTGCCCTGTGGGCAACACTGCACCTGCGCCTCAGTCTGTCTGAAAGCTTCCCATAGGTACTGCAGCTAAATGATTGTCTGGTAGCCTTTGCATTTAACAAACTAGCAGGAGCCTTTTTATATCTAAATACTACATGGTAGTCAATTTCAGCTAGCCACATAGTGTATGTGTGAAGTTCCTAAAGATTTTTCAATCATTCATTTCCATTCATCAACTGAGATTTTGTTTAGCGTGTGAATCTTTTTTGAATGTATAGCAATAAGATGTTGCACTGGTGGCAACTCATCTTGGAGCATAATAAAATTAATTTGACCCCCCCCAAAAAAGAGTCTCACTATATTCACAGTACAGACCCATAGATTTCCAAAGCTTTCCTGGCAAAGTGATAATTTTGGAAAAGTACCTGAGAAGCACACACCCTATCCTGTTTTCTTCATGAGCGTTTCTCACACTTTTCCACAAAATACTCAGAAAAACAGAGAAAAGTGAATTTCAGGAACCTTACCATAATATAGAACAGTGCACGAAAGCACTCAAAATATTTGAAGTCTTGGGTTTTATGATAAAAATTTATCTACATTTCTCTATCTATTCTGTCAGTTTATTGTAATGGAAGCATGCTTTCATTTAATTATCCGTTCAATTATTGAAATATCTTCTCAAGCGTCACATAATATTGATGCTTCTGGAAAATTCATCGTGTTTACCTTGTGATTTTCTGTAACTCTGATGTAGAACATTCTCGGGGTCCCCAGTGTTCCAGCTCCTTGCAAAACCATCCCCAAAACTCAGTGTCTTGGGATGATAACCATTTTATTATACCTCACCATTTTGTGGGTTGGGAATTTGACCAGGGCTCCCCTGGGAGGTTCTTCAGCTCTATGCTGTGTCTACTGAGGTCACTGGGTGATTGAACTGGTGGGCAGGATTGTCTCGGAGAGCTCCACTCAGGTGTGGCAGAGTGGCTGGAAGGTGGTAAGACAGCAGGTGATAGAATCCGCCCACAGTCGCCCCAGCACGGCTACCACAGGGCAGTTGGCCTTTTCACCTGGTGACTTACAGACCCAGACAGACTGTATTAGCTGCATGCTGACAGATTTCCTATGATCATGCCTTGGAAGGTCTAAAATATCACTTTTACCTCATTCTAATAGCATACTTTAAGGTCATCTTGAATCTAGCACATCTGTTTCGAGAAATACAGTCCTCAGTCCTCTCAAATGCGTTCTAAAATTAGGTCGGATCAGTGCATAGCTGTATGTACGGACTGACTCCTTTGCATCCATTCCGTATTGCTCTCATTGAATTATATCCTGGACCTGTGCCATTAGGAAAAGTCAGAAGAGAAAGCTCTTATGCATTATTATGCATGTCATGAAGGTAGTTCTAAAGGGCCATTGCCTGGGGACAGCAGCCCAGGGGAAAATTTCTTTGTGGTCGTGGAAACGGGAATAGTCATGGTTCTTCCACATTTCTTAAATCAAATGCTATAGCTTTGTGATTTATATTTTCTTTTTGCTTTTACTGTCAGGAAGACTTCTTCAATTTTCCTTTTGTCCTAATTGTCATACATTTTTTGTTGTTATTGTTATTATTATTATTATATTGATTTTTCTCTGCTAGGTCATGTTAGTAGCTGTGATATGTATGGCAGCAGGATAAAAATGAATAAATTAAATAGAAATAAATAAAAACATGACAAACATGAAAAAAACAGAGTGCTGGTATCCTGACTCTGCTCTACTAAAGAGACAGTCAGTATGGACATTAGTGGTGGTCTCACTTCCATCAATTATTAGAGTAACCATGGCCAAGTTACTTCTCCAATAATCAAATTCTTCTATGACAATGGAAAAATATAAAAGTGTTTACATCATGGGGTTATTTTAAACAAGATAGCATACATAAATACACTTAATCTGGTACCTGCATCTTGGAAGCCTTCCACAAATGTTAGCTGTTATGATGACCTTGAACTTGTTATTTAAACTTTTAGTGTCCTTAACTTTGATTGTATATTATATCAGTTGTATATATTTTATATATATATATATATATATATATATACATATATATCATTATATCTTGTATTCTCAACGAGAGCATTTTTTTAAGGTATTATGCTGTTTTGGTTTGTACCCATAAATCTAATATAGAGTCTTATGCATCCATAATAAATATGCTTATTTCTAGCCAATGGAGGGGAAATTTCTTATAGAAGAAAACTCAAACTTTAGGAAAAAAAAGCATCACTTAAAGTCACAGGAAGAAGAAAGTAATTCCATTCATTTTTGGAATTTTTAAAAAAGTTACATAAAATTTATGGAATTTAAATATATGGAGACAACCTCACACCAGTCAGAATGGCTAAAATTAACCACTCAGGTAATAATAGATGTAGGAGAGGTTGTGGAGAAAGGGGAACCCTCCTACGCTGTTGGTGGGAATGCAAGCTGGTACAGACACTCTGGAAAACAGTGTGGAGGTTCCTCAGGATGTTAAAAATAGAGCTACCCTATGACCCAGCAATTGCACTCCTGGGTATTTACCCCAAAGATACAGATGTAGTGAAAAGAAGGGCACATGCACCCCAATGTTTATAGCAGCAATGTCCACAGTAGCCAAACTGTGGAAAGAGCCAAGATGCCCTTCAACAGATGAATAGATAAAGATGTGGTTCATATATACAATGGAATATTATGCAACCATCAAAAAAATGAAGTCTTGCCATTTGCAATGACATGGATGGAGCTAAAAGGTACTATGCTAAGTGAGATAAGTCAATCAGAGAAAGACAATTATCATATGATCTCACTCATATGTGGAATTTAAGAACCAAAACAGAGGATCATAGGGGAAAAGAGGAAAAAATAAAACAAGATGAAATCAGAGAGGGAGACAAACCATAAGAGACTCTTAATCATAGGAAACAAACTGAGGGCTGCCTGAGGGGCGGGGGTCACTGGGTGATGGGTATTGAGGACGGCATGTGATGTAATGAGCATTGGATATTATATAAGGCTGATGGATCACAGGCCAGTACCTCTGAAACCAATAATACATTGTATGTTAATAATTGAATTTAAATTTAAAAATATAAACAAAAAATAAAAAAAATAAATATATGGAGACAAACATAAATTTATTACAAGTAATATCAGATTATGATTCAGTCTCACAGTATGTATCCTTAGGACTAATGAAAATGGAAGAGGGAAGATTGGAAAGAGACAAATGGGAGAAAAATAAGAAAAAATAGGAAGACGAAAGAGGGCAAGAATTAGGAAAGTAGAAATGACATAATTTGACAAATACTTGTTGAACACCAATTCTGTTTAAACGACTCCTAAAAACATATGGCCCCTGAGAACAAAGGCTATTGGGAGAGGTGGGGTTTTCGGTACCATGACCACACAGAAGGTGAAACGTTAGGATGGGGACTCGGGGGGCTCTCGAATCTCTCAAAACACCTGTGCTGTTTGGGTGTCGACTCCTTCGGCACACAACACGCTCGCCCAGGCTTCTGTCACCCATGGAGACTAACACGTCTCAGAGCCTCATCTCCTGCAGAACCTCCAGGTCCTTGACAGGAGTCTCCTCAGAGCTCCCTTCACATCCTTATTCCTCAGGGTGTAGATGAAGGGGTTGAGGGTGGGGGTGATTATGGAATAGAAGAGGGAGATAAACTTGCCCTGCTCTTGGGAGTAGCTGGAAGGGGGCTGCAGGTACATATAGATGGCAGGCAGGTAGAAGAGGGAGACCACCCCAAGGTGGGAGGAACAGGTCCCAAAGGCTTTGTGCCTTCCCCTGGAGGACTGGATCCTGAGCACCGTGCGGGCAATGAAGCCGTAGGAGAGAAGGATGAGAGCTAGGGGCACCAGCACAAAGAAGGCCACCAGTGCAGACAGCGTGGCATCGTTCACGGCGGTGTCTGCACACGACAGCTTGATCATGGCTGGCACCTCACAGAAGAAGTTGTTCAGCACCTGCCGCCCACAGAAACGCAACTGCACCGTCAGCACCACCTGAACTAGGGAGTTACCGAAGCCACTGAGCCAGGCCACAGCCACGAGCTGCCGGCTGAGAGGGCGGGGCATGATAACGGCATACCGGAGGGGCTCACAGATGGCCACGTAGCGGTCCAGGGCCATGGCAGCCAAGACGATGCACTCGGTGCACCCCAGCCAGTGGAAAATGGCGCACTGCACCATGCAGCCACTGTAGCTGATGGTCTTCCTGGAGCTGCCCATGTTGACCAGCATCTGTGGGACTGTGGTGGTGGTGTAGCAGAGGTCCAGGAAGGAGAGGTGGCTGAGAAAGATGTACATGGGGCTGTGGAGCCGGGGATCCAGCCAGGACACCAGGATGATGGCGATGTTCCCCAACATGGCCAGAATGTAGGACACCAGGAGGACCACAAAGAGGGGGAGTTCCAGCCATGGCCTGTCAGAAACACCTAGAAGGATGAATTCCTGAGGGGGATCCCCCAAGAAGCTCTGGTTGTCACCTCTCATGCTGAGGCATTCTCTGGAGCCTGTGATAAGTCAAAGGGAATGAAACCTGAGAGCAGGAATTAGTTGGCTTCCTCATGGCTGTGCCTGAGCTTTCCTAAAGAGTTGCATCCTGTCTTACCTCTGTGGAGACCCCGAGATGTGGGGGAGTCAGAACCAGGAGGCAGAGCAGCTGTCCATGTGTTTTGCTCTGCCTCATGCTCTGTGACCTTGACTATGCCATTTAATCTTTCTGAACTTTGATTTCTGCATCTGCCACGTGGGGAGAAAATACTTGCAAAGTTCTGGGGATGATAGAGCAGCATGATGTTTGTGAAAGCATATCAAAAATAAATAAGAATTTTCTTCCAGTTGGGTCAAAGTCTGCTATATGCCCCATCACCGTTACAGCATTTGATTTCTCTCTACACACTCACTGGCAGGGAATTGACCACTTTCTTTGGCTTTCTGGCTTTGCCTTTTGGAAGTGGGTGGTAGGAGGGAGGTGAGAAATGGCATCAAGCAAGATAGAAGCACACTTGACTCACCTGCTAAGGCTTACATCTGGCTCTGTCACCACGAAGAGGTGTTCTTTGGCTTTCTGCACATGCTGGTCTCTCTCCTAAGGCCATGCACATACAGGCAGCACTATGACACACTTTGCAGTAAAAAAAAAAAAGTACAATCCAAGAACCTGAGACCCTGGAGTGAAGGAGCTAAGTCACTCTGGCTGTTGATTTGGTCATGGCACCCAGTAAGATCCAAGAACATAGGGTTTTGAGCATCAGGAGAAAGATCCAGAATGTGTAAGAACCACAGCCCCTGGAGTTGTCTCTGAAGGATCAGATTGCCTCTGGAGCTAACATTTACCAGGCGGTTTGAGTGACATCTAGGTTTCCTGCACAAATTTGTTGCCAAGCAGCTGTTTCCTTTTGTAATCAGAAAACAGAGCTGATTTGATTTTTGGATTCGGCAGCTTCTAGAAAGCAACTGGGTTGCCACCTGCTGATTCATGGGTGTCTTCCACTGAGGTCCATCAGCCCCCACCTCCTACTCTTCCCAGGACTGCAAACCCTCAAGTTCATGACAGCAATGATAGAATGCATGAGAGGACTGAGAAGAAATTAAATCCCGTGTGCAGGTAATTTATGGAGGATTCATTCTTAGTTCCTCATTTGGTGCTTTATGCATCAACTATGAAGTCATGGAGATCTACTCAGTGCTGTGGCAATAAACAAGTGTTGTGCTCCCCTCCAAGTCCTGCATTCTTAAGAACCCTGGTATTACTTGAAAACAGCTCCAACTCTGGGGGTTCAATGGATACCTAAGTGCAAACCATTTTCTCCCTCTGTTGTTTCAAAACTACATACTTTTTGTAATATTCTTGTGGAACGCCCAGTTGTTACATTTCTTCCCACTGTTCTATGGAAACTACTTGGGTGACTCTTAGAGAATGCAGTTATTTTATCTCTAATGGGAGCTCAGGACACATTTTCAATTCAGTGAGCTGGGAGGGGCAAAATTGGGCTTGTCCAACTTTCAAGGTGAGAAGTAATCACACCATTTCCCTTTCTTAGGTTTCTGGTTCCAAAGTTTCTTCTCAGAGTGTACACTGGACAAGAAAGGGAAATGTTGCAGGGTTAGTGAGGAAAGATATAAAAGGATGGAAGAACTAAGAAAGATAGAGGGTAGGTATGGGTCACAGTAAGGAATGCAAATTATGACACACTCCCTATGAGCCAGACGCTGGGAATATTTGGTGCTTTCAGGACTCAGTAAGGGGGATGTTTCTACCCCCATTTTGCTGTTGGGGAGAGTGGCTTGGGGAAGATGACTGGTCTACTGTAGACTACTACTTACATAGCCGCGCATGGTAAAGCCAAGACCAAAAGCTAAGCTCTTGCTCTTAACCATTATTCTCTTTAGTACTTTGCTTTTAATAAAGCAGGAACAGCACGCACGCACATCACTGAGACAGAAGAGAATGACAGAAACAGGAGAGTAATGTCACCCAGGAGAGAAGGGGGAGGGGATTGAAGAGGAGACACTGAGATTTCCAGTTCAGTATACCTGGCGTACATGGGCGCGCGCGCGCGCACACACACACACACACACACACACACACACACACACACACTGGTGGACTGCAGAGCGGGACACCAGCTCAACATGACCTTTCTCACTCTGCATCGGATGCCTTGTGGTGGCACTCTGTCCACTTTGGAACTGCTTCGGATCCAGCCTCTGAACTCCTTCCTATCACCCAGTTAGAGGTGTTCCCCCCGGGCACTGCCTTGCTTTCCGGGATAAACACAGCGATTTCCACATCTGCCACAGTCACACTCAAGCAGAGTCCTTCCAGATCTGGGTCTCTAGCTGTCACTTCTTCCCTGACGTCGAATCCCCTTTTTGACACTGTTCACTGGAGCATCCCAAATTTACCCTGTCGGCTCTTTCTCCAAATTCAGTCCAGCACCTTCCTTCCTATTCCTGGCTGCCTCTGCATCAGTTACCCTGACTCAGAGTGTTATATCTGATAACAGTCCTCATTGGTCATAGTTCATCAGTGACATCCTATATTGGCTTCACTGGCCTAATGTCTGAGCACACGCTATCTGTCTCCCTGCAACTGTTGTCCTCGGCCAGAACCACCATCTGGACCCCTCTTCTCCAACCCCTTACTCACATTCACAATGGAGTCATCTTTCTAAGACTCAGGTCTTAAGAGCAGAAATACCTTTAAGTGTTCCAATCACCTAAAAATGAAACAACCATCTCCTTAAACAGTTGTGTGCCAAGAGTAGGGTTGTATTCTTCTAACACTGAATGCCCTGCCATTTCTTCTGACCACTGTCCCATCTCTCTGTCTTAGCAGCCACCATGAGATATGTCAATGACAGGATCACGCCACACCTACTGGTAGATCAGGGAGATTTTGAACACATTGACAAAACCCTGTGATCTGTATCATTCCACGCATGACATATAACCCATAGATAAATGCACGTGTGTAGATATATCTCCTACTGCCATCTATTTTTATTACCAAGAGTTTCTTTTGGAAATCAGCAGAACATGTTCCCTACTCCAGCAAACAGGAAAGGACATCTAGGAATAAACTTAGGAGCTGTGGGAATGTATACCATTTGTAGACGGGGTTTTATTGCCCTATTAGTCCAGGATCTCTTTCTTCAATCTAAAATTTCCACCACTCAGATAAGCCGGTGAAGACCCCATTTAGCTGTCAAGGTCAGAACAAGGGTATTGAGTCTTGGGGACATTTCCCTTCATCACACACAGCAAAAGCGCTTCTCTCGGGGTTTGCTTGCATTTCCAGTCCTGTCCCCACGACATGCGCACTCTTGGGTGGCATTTCCCGTAAGACGACACTCAGGAAGTGAGCTGCCACAGCAAGGAGGAGTCTGAAGGCACAGCCTCTGCATGCTCTGCTAACTGTCCTCTGCCAGGTCTGTGTGCGCAGTCACCGGCCCATCTATCCCCAGGCCTTGCTCTTCCTGCACTAGTCCTTTGCCTACCCCGAGTTCTCCTGCCAGGAATGCTGTTTTATGTCACACAGGACAGCTCAACTTCTGCTTCTTTCAAACCATCCTCACTGATGGCTCACTGGATTGTTCCCTGCAAGCTCCCATGTACAAAGGGCTTGGAGGAGCATTGATACCCATATCCCCACAAGGGGGCTGAGGTGTACTTCCTCAAAATGCCTTAATCATAGAGATTATGCAAGTATTTTGTAACAAGCAGTATGAGAGGAAGGGAAGTAAACCAGCACTGAGGGAGCACCCATCACCTCTCCATTTGTATACCAGGAACCGCGCACGTGCCATTTCATGTCCTCCCTCAGTAACTCTCGGAAAACCAAGAAGTCCATGAAGATTAGGAACATGCCTTTCACGCAGGTCAGCACCCCACTATGACTCCATGGGGACAGCTATTTAAGTCTCCTGTTGCTGGTTTATCCAGAAGGAAGTTACCTCCCCATAGATGTCTTAACCCCCGACCAAGGAGACCCCCACCTTCGAAGGGTCAACCATACTGTTTTACAGCATGACTTTTTGTTCAACACCCCTCTTGCAGACACCTGCTCCCCCCCCAATGCCACTGCCTACCTTTGTTCTTTAAATGTTTCAATTTCCTGCTAAATTTTGCCTCAAACTTTCTTTCTCTGGGGGCTGGTAATATTTGGCTTTCCTCACTCCATTGCTCTCTTTATAGGGCCATACTGGGATTACTATTATTTTTGTGACTATGATACAAGTTTGTCAAAAATATTGAACAGTAGTGGGGTGCCTGTGTGGCTCAGTCGGTTAAGTGACTGACTCTGGATTTCAGCTTAGTCACGATTTCAGGATTGTGACATCTGAGCCCGGCATCAGGCTCTGTGCTCAGCATGGACTCTGCTTGAGGATTCTCTCTTTCCCTTTCCTCCGTCCTCTCCCCCCACTCATGCACTCTCTCTTAAATAAATACATAAATCTTAAAAAATGAATACTGAACAGAGGTAGAAATGAAGCTCAGGGTCCTCATACACTGTGAGCAACCTCCTCTCTTCTGATGAATATTGGACAGTTGGTCTACCTACAAGCAGGGGCAGCCTGTTCTGCTCCCAGCTGCTTTTTCTAGCTTGAAGTACACAAATTACAAATGCTGCTTAATTATGGCCACTGTTCATTGACTCACCTCTCCTCCATCTCATGACCCCTTACTCTCCAGCATAGACCAGTATTCATGCTGAGGACTAACCACTTACCTCCTTGGTTCGCTGGCTCCCACGGAGGGTTTGCTTAAGGAATGGGGAGGCTTTATTGGCTTGTGATGGTCTTAGCTGGGGAGGGGTGTTTAAGAATGGAGTCATTGCAAATGCAAATGCTTTTTGTATTCCAAGAAGACACAACCTGTTTGCTCTGATGAGGTTGCTGTGACGTTGCCCTCACCTGGTTTTCACCTTCTGAGCAAGTTTGGAGAGATTATTCTCAGACAAGAGGAAGAGTCTGCTCCCTGGGGAGACTCTGCTTTCTGGACTTTTTCTGGGTAATGAGGAGCTCTGTGGATCTCCTCTAGCCATGGTCCCTGGAGTACCTACAGAGACTTTGATACCATGGAGCTGCTAGCTTATATGTTTATGTAGTGGAGGTTACTTTTGAAGATACGTTTCAGAGGTGAAAAGCCATCCCTACTCCTTTCAAAATTACTCTCAGGTTACACTTGACCTCATTCTTTCCATTCACTGCTATAAGGGCTCTGCTCTTTCTCCCAGACATTGAGAGGAAAACCTAATCCTCCTTTGCTGAGAAGTTATCCTGATGTTCTGTTTAATTAGTGTCTGAGGGGTTAGCTGGTAATTGATATAGTGTGTGAGCTTGGCGTACTTGCAATTAATGGTAAATCTTAGAAGACCAGATGAAATGCACCAATAATGAAGAATGTATTTTTAACTCTTTAGGGCAGGTGGGTGTTTGTCCATAAAGCTGGAGTGGAAGAGTAACTAGTATAGCATGTAATTCAGTGAGAGTGTGGCCACGGCACAGGCTCAGCACCACTGTCAGCCACTCACTGTGTGTCTCTGAGCAGATTACCTAACCTCTATGTGCAGCACTCATGTGATCAGGAAAGTATAGGAAGCAGTAACCTTGGCCTTCATAGTTTTTTGCAAGGGTAAAATGAGTTGGTTTTGGTTTGTTTGATTTTTTTTGTAAAGCACTGAGGACAGTGACTGGCACAGAGTAATAACTTTGAATTTTTTTCTGACTACTACACATGGTCTCAGCTGCCTGTTCCATTTGTCATGTGGAAGGGATGGCCAGCGAGCCTTTTGGTGGACAGTCAGCATGAAGTGGTGTGCATGTTAACTCATGAGCTGTAATTCACGTGAATAAAAGCTGGTGCTAGAAACCACCATGGACAATGACACCCTCGGGCAGCTATTTATCCCCTCTAGGTGTCAACTCGATCATCTTTGGCTAGCTCTAGATGTTGGAGTGGGACTAAGATGAGGTCATGGCAGTGGCTTCATTTTTATGTTCTGGGGTTTTGGGAAGCGTTTTGTCTAGCATCAGACAAAGGAGAGAAAGCCTGACCCAGAGGAAGAGGGGAGATTGTGCTTGGGAGATAAATTTGGGGAATTCCCCCATTCTAAGTACCACTCTGCTGTGTTCTTTCCCTGGGAGAGCGGGATGAGAAATGTGGAATGTCTTAGGAACTGTCTTAATGTCCAGTTGGGATGATTCTCAGAGACATAGAGGCTTCGATGTCTGTGAAGTTGGAAAACAAAGAGATGGAATCCACAGTCTTGTGCCAGAAAATGCTGGAAGAGTGTAGATGGACACTCTCGTGACTGAGACTGACACAGGGTCCCTTTCATGTGATGCAAATCATCACCTCCCTTCAGATATCTCTGCTCCCACATATCGTCCACAGTCCCTGGCATTCCATGAGTTATATATTCCAGTTTCCCTGATAGACCTGGGAAGACAACAAGATGAGTGAGATGCTGGGAAAGTTGGCTGAGATATCTGTCAGTCTTTCTTTGTTTTCACATGTGCAATGTAGACAGGATGGCTGGAGACTTAGCAGTCATGTTCAACCTTGAAGCAAACTTGAAGGTCAGAGCTGCACCCTAAGAGTGATGAAACATTCACACAAGCCAGAGCACCTGATAATCACGGACGTGCATTAGCTGTTGGCTCCCTGGTTCCTTGACGTGAGAGTGATAACCTTCCATCTTGTTCATAGCTTTGATTTGGGTTTTATGTTTTAAGAAGCTGAACTTAATCCTGACAGACTTTTCAAGAGTTCGTGAAGTTTCTCTCTTAGCATTATTATATTATGGGCCATAATAAAGCTGTTGTATTAGTAATCCAAGCCTCTGGGAGAATGTGACCTGAAGCAGTCTGTGTGGATATGGACATAAGAGATTAATAATTGAAGAGTGAGCATGTGGATACATTTAATGATCAAAGAAATTATAGTCAGTGGAGAAGAGAGAGTCTCGTTCATGCTTGGAGTGAATAGGAAGGTTCTCTTGTGGAGGCAGAGGGTGTGGTATGGATGGTATACATTTCTGGAATTTCTTCTTATTTTAGCTGTGGTTAAGATTACAGTAAAGGAGACAAAGATTTGTGCTGATCACCAGAAGAAACATCTCTAGAACAATAATTATCTAACATGAGACCGGTAAGTGGTGGTGGTGAAAAATGGGCATTTGGGGTCAAATGAATGGGATTCAAATCCCAGCATCCACATGTTAACCACTGGACCTTGAATGAGTAGGTTTCCTGAGGATCAGTCTTCTCACCTGTAAAGTAGAAATAATACTATCTGACCACCAAGTTGTTGTTAAGAAAAACTGAAATAAGATCGCGAGTATCTTAGTGCGGTTCCTGGTACAGCATTTTAGAAGTGACTGTCTAGCTCTCCGTTCCTGCCTGCTTTCTTTCCTCCCATCGACCCGTCGACAGACATGGAAGGAATTCTCCCCTCGTCCCATGCAGTGATGAGGGGGATAAATAGAGTGTAAACAGACTGACTTGGCCTTTGAGGAAACTCTTTGGGTGACTGAAGTGTTCTCTGGCTAGATCGAAATGGTGTTTCACAATGCTGTGTTTATCTCATTGTGTATAAAAATGAGTGATTTCTGTCTAATGTAAATTATACCTCAGTGGTGCAGAAAAACAGACATTATGGAAATTATCACATGACTATGGAAATACGAATGAGACAAGGATTTGGAAGGGAAGCAAAGAGCAGAGAGAATGATTCAGACAGGACCTAACCCTGACCAGGAGAGGTGTGGGGATGAGCCGTTCCTCCTGGACGTGCCTCATCATTACCCTCACCAAGCTTAATGCCCTCTGGGACGTCCACTGGCAGACGTGATGATGCTCAGCCACACTTCTGGGCTGTATTTGTCGCGTCTTTAGCAGGACGTGCAATCCATTTCATACCGTGATGTGGTACCCTCGACCTGCCCTGAGCAGTGGCAATATCCACACACGGGATCCAGGTCCTATGACTCATCGGTTCATGTAAGTTCTGAAGGGTTACCTGTGACCATGTTCCTGGATTTATGGGCAAGATCTTTGTTCTGGAATAAACACAAGATGATTAGATCATAATTTAGTAGCATCTATGATTTGGTCTCTTTAGAATCCATTCTAATCAACTGAAATGGAAAACAAACCAAGGTTTTCCTTTCAGATCACCAAATTTGATGCATCTTAGTAAAAGCACATAAGTAGTAAAGTCATCAGATAGCGTACATGGATTAATAATGATTTCAGGCTATTTTATGCCAGAAACTCAGATATGAATCAGTGTCTATGCTCTCATTTCTGCTAGGTATTGTAAATGTAAAAAAAAAAAAAAGTGGTTAGCTATTAATGAAAGAAAAAAGGAAGGATTGCTTTAGTGGGAAAAATGTTTCAGAAATTAAATGTGATTCGCATTTTCAGATTAACCAAACAGGAAAAACAAATGGAGAAAAAAAATCAGAGTCTTTTAATGTAAGATTTGAGAATAAGGAAATATAAGTTAAAGATATTTAAAGACTTAATATTTAAAAAAAGACAAAAAGAGAATAAAAGGCAAGAATGACCAAATAGTACCCTTAAGAGAGACGTAGTGTGACAATTAACTTATCATGGCAGATTTTCATTTGTGTTTGTGAAACTTTACACTTAGAAAACATTTTCAGATCATCTAAGAGTATGATCCTGAGTTCTACATGATGAGTTTGCTGATGGCTTGTCACTCTGAGAGGTTTTGCCAGAATGGTTAATTTATAATTGCTTCCAGAGAATCGCTGTAAATATTCAGTACATCTGACAGAGTTCAGAGCTAATGGGCTGTGTAGAGACAGTCAAATGTTTTAGGGGCGTCCAGGAGAAGAAAAATACAAATAATAATCATCTGACCAGCTTTAGGATGCATTGACACTGGACCACATCGTCTATCACTTTTCCTGCTTGGAAACTAATTAAACAGGGCATTAAATTAAAATAAAATAAATATTGTCCAGATAGATGAGAAAGCCTTTAAATAAGAAGCCTTATTGTTATGATATGGCTATTCTGGCTTCGATGAGATGCGAGAGGCAGGAAGCCAATGAGAGTTTCCATCTAGAGAGTCAGAAAGGACTGCCAGGGGCTCTCAGGGTCTCCAGACTTGATCTCCTCCCTACCTGCTCACCTTCCGTCCCTCCAGAACTGTGTCCTCCAACATGCATGTGCTGGTGTGTCCTTCCATCCAGTTCTCCACGCTCCCAGAATTCTGTAGAGTAGCATATGTAAAATATACACTAATGTCTACTATAAATCACATGATATATTACATAAATATAAAATGCAAATTGTATATTTTATGTATGTTATAGGATATAGATATAAAATATGTAATTTATGTATATCATATAAATTACCTATCTATTAGATAGATAAAGTTTTACCTTTCCTTTATTTCTTATCTCTGTGCAATATCTATTTCAGGATCAGAATCCAGACCTGGAAAGGATGCCACAGGGATGCATATTTAACACGTGTATTCAATCAGAAAGAAATTAAGCAATCTTTTCAAGTGAAAAGTACATTATGTAACTATGTAATTTATATAATTATGTATATATCCAGGGCCATCAGACTTTGTGGAATCATACTGCTGTTTTCACAAAGGAGCTACTGCTTATGCTGAAAAAAGTAGACAAAGGTGAACTTATCAATAGGTAATTTAGATCTTATCGTTAATTCTTTGACAATTGAGAATAAGACTTGCAGGATGCCTGGGTGGCTCAGTTGGTTGAACATCTGACTCTTGGTGTAGACTCAGGTCATGATCTCAGGGTCCTGGGATGGAATCTGTGGTTGGGCTCTGTGCTCAGCGGGGAGTCTGCTTGAGATTTTCTCTTTGCGCACTTCCTCATGCCTCTCTGTCTCAAATAAATAAATAAATCTTAAAAAAAAAAGAAGAAGAAGACTTGCAAATGCTCCTGTTTTTGAGAAAGGGGTCATTTTTCTCCCAGTGCTAGATTTATCAAGAAGTGACCTAAGTTATATCACTTATATTATTATGTTATATTTATATTTCTAATTATAAGTTACAGCATATGTTCTATAAAGGCATATTATATCGATGTTATATATACATGTGTATGTCAGTGTGTTAGCAAAATGGGCAGTGTTAGAAAGTTGCTGGGCACCTCGCTTTTCCTCACATGGGCTGATCAAGATCTCACTCATTCTTCGCTGTTGTTGCTCATCTTTATTGAGGTATAACTGACATACGACAGTGTGTGTGTTTAAAGTGCACATTGTGATGATGTATGTATTATAAGATGAAGAAGCTTCATCAACACCTGCACCACCCTCTGTAATTACGTTGCTCACTCATTCTTTGCTCTGTTCCTCCGCAGCTATAAGTCATCAGCAGTAAAGTCTGGGTGAGCTTCCTTCAGGCAGCAGGGACCCCAGCGTGAAATGAGCTATCAGACCACCTTTCCGATGCCACACCTTGTGCCCTGGTGTTCGTTAAGCCTCCTGGGTGACACTCTCATTGGGATTCTGAGCCTGTTGAAATCCCCATGTGTGAGAGCCCCTCAGCATCTCGTTCCTCCTCGTTCTGCTCCAGGGAATCATTTCAGATATTCAGGGCAGAGCAGTAAGAAGCTTTGCTCACTGAGTAGCTGTGAATCTTCCAGGGAATGCTGTTTTCATGATTCCCAAGATTAGGAGCCACATAGCTTCTGTCCTGTCTCATCCTTCGTTCCAAAGTTAAATGGCTGAAACCCCCAGAGGCTGCATGGAGGTATTACCCAGCAACTGAACGACCGTGTTAGAGAGATACTGAGGGAGGTATGCTTCAACTTCCCCATGTTCTTTTTCCCAAAATGCATCCAAGAGCCCAGAAGCCCACGGACGGTTCTCTTTTCACAATCAACCTTCTTCTACTTCATGGCAGAGAGGATTCCTTTCACCATCCTGAACAAGACTGAGAAGCACTGCTCTATAGTGCAAACCAAGGGTGATTTTTTATGGCAGCGAGTCCCCGGAGAGCTCAGGTAGGAAGTGCTGAGGGCAGCACCACCTGGTTACCTGGAGCGGACAGATACCGCTGACCCCACGCCTTCCCTCTGTCCCCTAACCATGCCTATCAGTCCACATCGGTGTACTTTTCCTCCATGTCTCCTCTCTCTGTCAATATCTGTGTCAGGATTAGAATCCAGACTTGACAAGGAGGTTGCAGGGGTGCATTTGGAACACACTTATTTAACGAGAAAGCAGGAGGACATATATTCTCCAATGAAATATAAATCTAATTTGCCCATCTGGCTTGAAAATGAGGGCTGGATTAGCTGATAGAATTAGTTGGGAGACCCTTTCAAAGCCTTGAATAAACTAACCTACAAATCCAAAGTTTGATAAACATGCTTACAACAAATACCTGGTAAAGAAGACGCCACAATATACTCCGTTGCAAGTGTATAAACCGATGATGCCAAATTGAAAATGTGCAAGAAACTATCTACTCTCCCAAAATCTTTTAGGGGACATATGGGCCCCAGTGTTTTACCGCTGTCTTATTTTGTACTTGCTTCCCGACAACCATGATTTGGGGAAGAGAATTTCTGGGCTTTGTGTCCTGGTATGGTTTCTGTGCTGAGCTTATCACTTAGGTGACCAAAAGCTGAATGCCCATTTAATATGAAATTGGAAAAAAAGAGTACCTTTCATCATCTGGCCCCATCATGCTAGAGTCTCACTTCCTCCCGTTATTCCTGAAATACCTGACATTCTCCTGGAGTGAGGTTTCATGAATCTTGGGACAAGCCAGCCTTTGTTTTTTCTTTCCCTTTCGGCTCCACATCCTTCCAGGAGCTCCTTCCTCTCCTGGAACATCCTTCCCACTCCTTCCTCAATCAGAAAGTGCCGCTGAGTTTCGTGTCTCGCCTTGGTGTTCTCTTTTCCCTCCAGTTATAGGGACCTCCGCGCCCATGGGTGGGAGCACCTGCACTGCAGAGTTCATTTCCTCTACTCCTTCCGGAGCCCAGCACAGGTGGACTCAGCGTCCAGAAAACACTGAGGGGCTACCCCCTCCTTGGTGAGAACGGTCTTCACTCCCACCTGCTCTCTCAGCCCGTAGTCTTTTACGCCACATTGGTTTCAGAGCTATAGTGTTTCGAAGGGATAATTTGAGAGTAATTCTTTCAAGTGCCCTTTGCTAAACTTTTGCTTTTGTGGGTGGTTTTTCAAAACTGCAGGGTGAGGCCCCTGGTGATAGAAATGAACAAAATTAACTCCATCATTAATGCTCTGGGATCGCTATGAAAGCTGACTTGATTAGTATTATTTTGGGGGTTATCTAGGGTCTGAGTGTGTGCAATATGAGGCAGTAAGTTTCTAGAGGGCAGGCACTTCTGACAGATTTTATGCACCCAAATAACCTACATTTTAATTAATTAATTTATTTTTTCCAAACAAGCTCATTTTTTTTAAATGCATAAACATGGAAACATGAAAGTGCAGATCACTGCGGACCACCCTAGTATCTGTTGGTCATAGAGACACTGCGTGATCTGTCACTTGTGCCTGTCTTCTCACTTCTTTCTCGCACTGTGGTGTCATGCTATCCTCTGAGGTACTGCTCAGTTCTTGCTGGCTTATTGTAAGCCTTTATGTGTTACTTCCAGAAGCTTCCTTCCACCTGCAATGGGAGAGGGATACCTGCTGGGGGCCCCTCTAGTCTCAGGACCTCCCCCTCCCATCTCTGAAGGGAGAGAGGCCTCTACAGCCCATGTGCAGGGAGTGTCTAGTCTGCTCAGGCTGTCAGGACAGATCCTGTACACTGGGTAGCTTCACGGTCTTCTATTTCTCATGGCGCTGGAGGCTGGGGAGTCCGAGATGGAGTTGCTGGCCTGGAAGGCCTGGGATTCAGATGGCTGCCTTCTCACTGTGTCCTCACATGGCAAAGAGATTGAGAGATATTGAGAGAGAGATATAATCTCTGTTGTGTCTCTTGTAAGAACACTAATCCCATCATGAGGGTGGAGCCCTCATGACCTAATTTCCTCCCAAAGGCCCCATCACCAAATACCATCATATTTGCGGTTAGAGTTTCAACATGTACATTTTGGGAGGACAGAAACATTTAAGCCATAGCAGGATGCCAGGTAAGTCACTCGAAGACCTCGCAGGTAACATGAAGACAGGCTAGCTCATCCTCTGAGAGTCCTTCTAGAAAACTCATCCATCCAACATCTGAGAGGAGTTATAGGCAGATGTAATCTACTTTAACTATGATTTATAAACATGTTTCCCTTACTAAGATCAAGCAAAGTGCCTGGTGGAAATCTTTGTACCTAGAGCATAAGCAAACAAGCTAAGAAAAGAATCACAGGCTTTTTACAGCAGAGTAGCAGCCAAAGGAATGCCCCTGAAGAGTCTAAGTGCAGAGCCCTGACCTCCCATTATGCAACAAAATGCTCTTACAGTGAGGATGGATTCAGGTGAGTGAATAAAACTCTTACAGAGGGTGGGGACATCCACTGAGGCACTGCTGGTTCCTCCTGGACCAAGGACGTTTGATGTTCCAGGGAGACTTGGTGAGGGCAGAGAACACACTGGCTTGTGGACATGGGATTATAGTCCAATCTTCTGTTACCTTTCCCAATTACTTCTTTTCTACAAAAGCAAATTTCTTGTGGGTTTTTAAAAAGTGTTGCATGGACCCTGTGT
The DNA here is from genome assembly GCF_009762305.2 of Zalophus californianus. Taxonomy (NCBI): domain Eukaryota; kingdom Metazoa; phylum Chordata; class Mammalia; order Carnivora; family Otariidae; genus Zalophus; species Zalophus californianus. Next base: position 1,036,703 of record NC_045599.1, read on the forward strand.
ATATGAGTTTCTGGTTTATACCCAAGGTGCAAACGTTATTCCTAATAATCTCTTGTCAGTTCTCTGAACAGCCAGTTGGTTTTGTTCTTTGATATCTCCCTTTGTAAGTCAAAGCTCAGTGTGGTCCAAAAATCCCTGTCACAGAAATAAACTGCCGTTCTGGTCCATGGTCTCCTGAGAGTACCCTCTGAAAACTATTGTTCAGTTTCCATGAGGGAGGTTCTTGGATGCTTCTCATGAATGCTTTCCCCTTTTCTCAGAAAAAAAGTTAGGGTTAATGTCAAAAGCTAAACTGTGATAGACTCAAAATGGTTGAAAGATGTCAATGTGAGACAGGAGTCCATCAACATCCTACAGGAGAACACAGGTAGCAACCTCTTTGACCTCAGCCGCAGCAACTTATTGCTAGAAACATCACCAAAGGCAAGGGAAGCAAGGGCAAAAATGAACTATTGGGACTTCATCAAGATAAAAAGCTTTTGCACAGCAAAAGAAACAGTCCACAAAACCAAAAGACAACTGACAGAATGGGAGAAGATATTTGCAAATGACATATCAGATAAAGGGTTAGTATCCAAAATCCATACAGAACTTATCAAACTCAACACCCAAAGAACAAATAATCCAATCAAGAAATGGGCAGAAGACATAAACAGACATTTCTGCAAAGAAGACATCCAAATGGCCAACCTTGGCTTTTTTCCTGCATGGACTTCCTGTCTAGCCAAGCTTTCTCTTACTGCCATTCTCAGAAGGTGTCATAAACACAGAGTGGGCAGGGGTGTGGGTTTGGCACTCAGGGCTTCAGGGGTGCCTTCGATCAGTTGGGAAGAATCCTTGGGTGAGGTTTTCCCAGCAGCTTAGGGGCAGGCTTCCTGCTGAAGCCTAGAATGCAGCCAGCAGGACCCATATGGGTTTAATGCCGTCTGATATTCTTATCTGCCTGCTTCCTGATCTGTCTCCTCCCAGCCCTCATTTTTACACTCTGGGTACTGTGGGGGGACAGATGTCTTTCTTCAGCATTGTTGCACATAGCTGGTGAAGTAGGCACTCACTCACTGCTCTCCCTTCCCCCCTGTGGGAGGGGTCCCTGGCCTCTTCTTTTTTCACACTATACTGCCAAGGTAGTGGTGGGGGGGGGGTGGTAATACTTGCAAAGTTTCTCTTACCAGCTTGAATGCATTCCAGTTCTCATGGTTTTTGCTGGAGTATCGGAAGTTCTCTAGAAACCTGGAATTCTACAAAGTCTCTCTCATCCTTGGGTATCTGTCCAATTCAGTGTTTTACAGGTGATGTGACTGAAAGCATTGGATAGGTTCCTAGTTACACAGCCCATTCCCAGATCTGTCTCCCTGTTACCTGATGCACAAGGAGTGAGACTTCCCAGGCCCCTGGCCTACGGGGCTAGATCCCACAGCTCCCACACAGGCAGTTTTGTTCATAAATACCAAATTTTTGAGTTAACAGGGGACAGAGCAAAGGACATCTTGTACCACCACAATCCTACAAGACAATATTGTTTAATTGTAGCCACCATGCTGAATATTTGATCTCCAGGACTTATTCATCTTATAACTGAAACTGTACCTTTTGACCAACATTTCACTATTTCTCCCTCCCCACTGCCCTGCCAATGACCATTCTATCCTCGGCTTCTATATGCTCGATTATTTTAGATCCCACATATAAGTGGGATCATGCAGTATTTGTTTTACTATGTCTGGATTATTTCACTTAGCATAACGTCTTCTAGGTTCATCCAAGTTGTATAATATTCCACCGTACATGTACATCACAATTTCTCCCTTCATTTAATCCCTAGGTTGTTTCTATACCTTAGTTACCATGAATAATTCTGCAATGAGCACAGGACTGGAGATAGTTCTTCAAGGTAATGCTCTTATTTTCTTTGGATATGTACTCAATCTAGTTGAATTGATGAATCATATGGTAGTTATATTTTTAGTTTTTTGAGGAAGCTTCATACTGTTTTCTTCTTTTTATAAGTTTTTATTTAAATTCCAGTTAGTTAACATACTAGCTTATATTATTAGTTTCAGGTGTAGTGTAATATTAGTTTCAGGTGTAGAATTTAGTGATTGAATACTTCCATTCAACACTGAGTGCTCATCACAGCGGGTGCGCTCCTTAATCCGCAACACCTATTTAATCCACCCCCCACCCACCTCCCGTCTTGTGACCTTGAGTTTGTCCTCTACAGTTCAGAGTCTGTTTTTTTATTAAGTTTTTAGCGTTTCCCATAATGACTGTACCAAGTTAGAGTCCCACCGACTGTACAAGGATTCTCTTTTCTCCACAGCCTAGTTAATGTGTGTTATCCCTTACAATTTCTATAGTAGCCATCTGAATAGTTGTGAGGTGATATCTCGTTGTGGTTTTTATTTGTATTTTGATGATTAGTGATGTTTAACATCTTTTTGTGTACCTGATTGCCATTCATATGTCTTCTTTTGATATGAGGGCGATGCTGGTGTCATAAAATGAGTTTGGAAGTGTTCCCTGTTCTGTTTTGGGGAAAAGTTTAGGAAAACTTGGTGCAAATTCTCCTTTGAATGTTTGGTAGTATTCACCTGGGAAGCCATCTGGTCCTGGGATTTTCTTTTCTGGGAGGTTCTTGATTACTGAACCCATCTCCTTCATTATTGATCTATTCAGGCTTTCCATTTCTTCTTGATTCAGTCAGTAGATTGTGTGCTTCTAGGAATTTATTATTTTCTTCTAGGCCGTCTATTTTTGGGGCTTATAGTTGTTCACAATTGTGTTTACAATCTTTTTAAAAAAAATTCTGAGCCTTCCATTACAATGTATCCCCTTTCATTTCTGATTTTATTTATTTGCATCTTTTGTCTTTTTTTTCTTAGTCAATATGTTATTTTTATTCTCTATTTGATTTATTCCTGCTATAATATTTATTATCTCCTTTCTTTCTGGTAACTTTGGGTTTAGTTCTTCTTTTTCTAATATCGTTAGTTATAAAGTTTTTGTTTATTTGAGATCTTTTAAAATACAGAACTTTATTTTTTATCTATTTTTCTTTTTAAATATAGAACTTTATATATTTATATATAAATAAATAAGTAAATATATATACTTATATATATTTTATTGCTATGAACTTCCCTCTTAGAATGGCTTTTGCTGCATCTTGTAAGTTTTGGCATATTGTCTGTCTCAGTCCATTTGAGCTACTATAACAAAATACCACAGACTGAGTAACTTATAAGCCACACATTTACTTCTGACACTTCTGACCGTTGGAAATCTGAGGATAGGGTGCCAGCATGGTTGACTGAGGGCCCTCTTCTGGCTGAAGACTTCTCTTTGTGTCTTCACATGGTAGAAAGGGCTAAGGAGCTCTGTGGGGTCTCTTTTAAGAGGGCCCTAATCTCATTTGTGGAAGTTCCACCCTCATGAGCTAACATCTCCCAACTTCTGCACCTCCTAATATCATCATGTTGAGGGGACAAGATTTCAACATATGCATTGTGGAGGAGTACATTGGCTAAAATAGAAAATAAACTCAAAATGGATGAAAGACCTAAATGTGAGACAGGAAACCATAAAAAACCTGGAGGAGAACACAGGAGGAAACCTCTTTCACCTCAGCCACAGCAACTTACTAGACATGTCGCTGGAGGCAAGGGAAACAAAAGCAAAAATGAACTATTGGGACTTCATCAAGATAAGTCCTGATGTGAAGTGAAGGACAGTCAACAAAACTAAAAGGCAACCGGTGGAATGGGAGAAGATATTTGCAAATGACATATCAGATAAAGGTTAATAAAAAAGTAATAAAAAATATCTCCAGACAAATGAAAATGAAAACAATGCTATGGGCTATATATTTCTGTCTCCTCCCACCAAAAAAAAAAAAAAAAACCAAAAAAAAAAAATTAAAAAAAAATTCTAATGTTGGAGGCTATGCCCAATGTGATTGCACTAGGAAGTGAGAATGTTGGGGGTTTCAGTTATTCTAAGGTTTTTTTTTTCGTTCCACTGTGTTCCTGAAACTTCTTAAGTAGACTCCTGACCTCTCTCAGAGCTGTGCTTATTTGTGGAGAGCTGTCTGATTGTTGCTATTTGTGGGAGGACTGAATTTGGCTCTCCTACCCAGCTATATTTGTGACATCAGTTGGCATTGCCTTGCCCATTTGGATTAGTTATGTGTTTTTACTGTTGGTATTTAGGAGTTATTTATGTATGCTGGATACAAGATATGTAATATATTGCAAATATTTCCTCCCAGTCTCTGGTTTGCATTTTCATTCTCTAAATGGGATCTTTTACTGAATGAAAGTTTTAATTTGGATTAAGCCCAATTTATTAATTTTTCTTTTATGAACTGTACTTTTGATATCATGTGTGGGAACTTTCTGTATGATCTGTGATCCATTTGCATTTGCGTTTATGATCCATAACTTTTGCATAAGCTATGTGTGACTTAATTGGATTTTTTTTTTCACCAGTGGATGTCCAGTTGTTCTAGCAACTATTGTTGAAAAGGCTACTTTTCCTCCATTGATTTGTTTCTGCATTTTTGTGAAAAATCGGTCAAGCATGTTTTGTGACAGCCTGTTTCTGGGTTTCCTATTGTATGCTATTAATCTCTGTGTTTATCCCTTCTCTAATAATTCCTAGATTTGGTTACTATACCTTTAATAAATCTTGATATAGGGTAGACTGATTCTTCCCTTTTTATTTTTCATTTTTTTCAAAATTGTTTTGGTGTTTTGCCTCTCTACTTTAAGGACATCCAAAGACAACACTAAAAAAGTGAAGAGGCATGCCTCAAATTGGATAAAAATATTTGTATTACACATAACTGGCAAAGAGCTAATAGCCAGAACACATTAAAAACTTCTACAAATGGGGTGCCTGGGTGGCTCAGTTAGTTAAGCATCTGACTCTTGATTTTGTCTCAGGTCGTGATCTCGGGGTCGTGGGTTGGAGCCACTGCATCAGGCTCCATGCTTCAGGATGGACTCTGCTTGAGACTCTCTCTCTCTTTCCTCTGACCCCCACACTCCCTCTAAAAAACTATTCTACAAATAAGTAAGGAAACAAAAAAGGAACAATCTAATAGAAGAATGGACAAAATACTTAGAGACACTTGTTAAAAGAGGATGTACAAATAGTGAGTATAGAAGGTGTCCTACTTACTCATTAGTAACCAGTGATATGCACCTTAAAACACACTGAGGTGTCACTAACATGTCCGACGTCTAAAATTTAAGCCTTGACAAATTACACACTGGGGGAGACAGAGCACAGTATCTCCATTCACTGTTGGTGGGAATATAATTGATATTTTGAAAAATATTTTGAAAAACTGTTGGACATTTTTCTTACTAAATTTGAACATATGCATTTTCTAAGATCATAATTTTACTCTTAGGTATATATTTGTCAGGTGTAAGTGCACATCTATACCAAAAGACATGTACAGTAATACCCATAGCCTTATTAATAACAGTCCACGACAGGAAGCAATCTGATAACTATCCACAGGAAGTGAACAAATTAAGTGTGATATATTCATAAAATGGGTGCTATATACAATGAAAATTGATAAAAGCAGAATTGAGCAAAATAATATAGAAATAAATATACTTACTGTATATTACACTTACATAAAATTAAAAAGAAAGAAAAAACTATAGAGTCAGAGCAGATAAAGTTTGTCTTTGAGGGGGTGAAAGGGAATGGTTCATGAGAGGCTTTGGGGTTCTGGAAATTTCTTTTCCTTCCTTCCTTCCTTCCTTCCTTCCTTCCTTCCTTCCTCTCTCTCTCTCTCTCTCTCTCTCTCTCTCTCTCTCCCTTCCTTCCTTCCCTTGGATGGTTACATGGGTGTATCCATTTTCTAATGTAAGCATATTTCTCTATGTAGGATACATTCCAATGCAAAAGGTAAATATAGGCTTTCAGATATGTACTACCTCTATTTCTTGAAGCAGTCTCCCAAGAGAACCTAGGAAGAGTGAATGAAACAGAATGGAGGAGTGAGAGGCAGATGTAATTTTGGGGGTGAACTGAGTCAGAATGGTATTACAGAGGCAAACAAGATGCAAAAGAGAATATGATTGGTAATAACTAGAAAATAAATGTTAATGATCTACTGATGAGTTATCAAAGAAAATCATACTCCATTCTCATTTCTGGATACCATCTTGTATGTCATTTTCCAAGTCCAGCTTTGCACTTGGGTTCTCCCCAGTGAGTACCATATGAGAGAATGCATAGCTTGGTCCACATTTACCACCTTCTTGTTTCTGAAGATGTGTCCAGATGAAAGCACAAAATGATTTAGCAGTGATTTCTCATTAATGTCTATGGAATTTTCACTATGTGTGAGCACTGCAAGAAACATTTTATTTTATTATTTTATTTTCCTTGAGATTTACTTATTTATTTAAGAAAGCAGGAGGAGAGGCAGAGACGGAGGGAGAGAAAGAACCTCAAGCAACCTCCCCACTGACTGTGGAGTCCAACATGGGGCTGGATCTCATGACCCTGTGATCACAACCTGAGCTGACCAAGAGTTGGACGTTAATTGACTGAGGAAACCAGGTGCCCCTTGTGAGAAACATTTTGCATGGAATTATCTTGTCATTTCATCATCACAGCAATCACTTGAGTTACGTTTTAATAATGTTTCCATTTTATTGATAAAAAAAGGAAGCTTGAAGAGGTTAGACAACTCATCAAAATTATAAAGCTATTGAGAAGCAAAGTTGGAATTGAAACCCCAGTTGGTCCTTTTCTAAAGCTTTTACAGCCAAGCAACCAAAAATTATTGTCCAATTTAGCTGTTTCACATTATTCTTCTCTTAAAGTTATTCCATCCTGAGTGAGCGGGCTTCTGTGACCTTTTCCTGATTACCTTCCCTCTCAACTAACCAGGTTTTCCAGGTAGAGGCATGAGGTAATGTCAATCATTCTCTTTGTGAGTTGCTTCAAAATTTTCCTCTCTTCAGGAACATCTCAAGAAAAGAAAGTAGAAGCATTTATAGCTCATTATATTCGCTGATATCATTAAAATCCCCCCTGAGACATTGATAGGAAACTTTGAACTTAGAGTTAATAAAAATGCACTCTATACTTCAAAACATAAAGATATCTCACATGGATAATAAAATTTCCCAAGACAATCTGTTTAATTGATCCAATTGAAATTTTTTTATGATGTAATATCTTTAGATTGTTACTCAAACGTTACAAGCTCATTTAGAAGGGACTTTAAAGATAAAGAGATATAGGCCTAGAGCTGTGGTTCTCAAATTTGCCATGCAAAAAATATTTATGTCTTTAATCCATGCCCATTTCTTCAATACATGGTGTTGGGAAAATTGTGTAATCATATGCAAAACAATGAAATTGGATTCCTAACTTATGCCATTTAGAAAAAATAGCTTGAAATGGATTTTTTTTAAAGATTTTATTTATTTATTTGACAGAGAGAGACACAGCGAGAGAGGGAACACAAACACGGGGAGTGGGAGAGGGAGAAACAGGCTCCCTGCTGAGCAGGGAGCCCGATGTGGGGCTCGATCCCAGGACCCTGGGATCATGACCTGAGCCGAAGGCCAGACGCTTAATGACTGAGCCACCCAGGTGCCCCTTGAAATGGATTAAAGATATAAAATGTAAGACTTGACACTATAAAACTTCTATGAGAAAACATAGGAAAAAGGCTCCGTGATATTGTTCTTGACAATAATATTTTTGGATATGACACTGAAAGCATAGGGGTGCCTGGGTGGCTTCGTCAGTTAAGCATCTGCCTTCAGCTCAGGGCATGATTTCAGGGTCCTGGGATGGAGTCCCGCATCACGCTCCCTGCTCAGAGAGGAGTCTGCTTTTCCCTCTCCCTCTGCCCCTCCTCCCACCTGTGTTCTGTCTCTTTCTCTCTCTCTCACAAAAAGTAAGTAAAATCTTAAAAGAAAGAAAGCATAAGTTACAAAGGCAAAATCAACAAGTGGGACTACATCAAACTACAAAGCCTCTTCACAGCAAAAGAAACAATTGACAAAATGAAAAGGCAATCTACAGAATGGGAAAAAAAATTGGCAAACCATATATATGATAAGGTGTTAAAATCCAAAATATATAAGGAATTCATACAACTGAAGAGCAAAAAAGGCCCCCCAAAAAAGCCAAAACCAAAAACAAAAAAACAAACAAAAAGCCAATAACCTGTTTTAAATATGCATAAAGTACCTGAACAGATATTTTTCCAAAGACGACATTCAAATGGCCAACAGGCACATTAAAAGGTGCTCAACATCACTGATCATCAGGGAAATGCAAATCAAAACCACAATGAGATACCTCCTTACATCAGTCAGAATGGCTAAAATCACAGACAAGAGATAACAAGTGTTGGAAAGGATGCAGAGAAAAGGGAACCCTCATGCACTGTTGGCAGGAATGCAAACTGGTTCAGTTACTATGGAAACCTGTACAGGTTTAAAAAAAATAAAAAATAGAACTACCATATGATCCATTAATCCCACATTTGTGTGTATATCTGAAGGAAATGAAATTTCTAACTTGAAGAGAAATCTGCATTGTCATGGTTATTTCAGCTTTATCCACAATATGCAAGACATGGAAACAACCTAAGTGTCCATCAGGGGATGAATGGCATATATATATGGAATGCAATATATATTCCATTCCAATAATATTCCATTATTACATAGCCAGTAGGAAGAAGAAAATCCTGACAATGTGACCACATGGATGGGCCTTGAGAACATGAAATAAATCAGGCAGAGAAAGACGAACAATGTATGATCTCACTTATATGTGGAATCTAAAAAGCAACAACAAAAGAGCCATACTCAAAGAGGCTTAGAAACAGCAAGGGGCTGGGGGTGGGGTGGGGGAAAAGGATATTGGTCAAAGGGTCTGAACTTTCAGTTAAAAGATGAATATGTTCTGGAGACTCTAATATAGACCACAAAGACTATAGTCGCAAAACTGTATTATACTGTAAAGATGCTAAGAGAGTAGAGCTTAAATGTTCTTATCACACACATGCACAAAAAGTTAATTATATGGGATGATGGAGGGACTAGTCAACCCCACTGTGGTCATCATTTCATAATATATGTCAAATTATCATGATGGGCATCTTAAACTTACACAATGCTATATTTCAGTTATATCTCAATAAACCTGGTAGAAATGAAGACCCATGTAATAGAAAAAAAAAAGATTCGGAATTCTAACAAATTCCCAGGATAGCTGATGATGCTGATCCTAGGATTACACTTTGGGAATTGTTGACCTGGAGATATGAAGTGCTTGCCCAATGGGTTTGTGGCTTCCTACAAGGAAAGTCAGGGCCAACCGTAGGGGCCACCTATCAGTCAGCTCTCTGACTTTTTCTTTGTCTCATTATTGTTATTACTGTTCAAGGACCAGATAATTTTCTAAAATTCCTGTAAATTCTAAATATGTGTAGGATTGTGCGTTTAAGAATTTTACATTCTATAATGGGAATGTTAAGTACTTAATTGCCGAGATCTCACATATATACCCAAACTAAAACAAACAGAAGCAATCACAAATACATGTATCCGAAAACCAAGATGCAGACTTCATAGGAATTAAGAAGATTTATTAACAATTATAATAGTATATCAAAATTATTGGTGCCTAAAGTTAAGCTATGTTATGTGAATCTCAATCTATTTATAAGTAGGTACAAGGAACTAACATATGCCAAGAGTTGTGGGTTCTTCTAGAGTGTTTGGGAAGTCTGCAGGGGGCAAGAAAAGGCAGCCTTGGCCCCTGGAAAGACATATGCACAGTGACTGTGGGACAGGAGAGGGGTAGACATCATTGGGTCACTTGAACTGGACTGGGCTGGCCAGACAGCAGCCTCACAATACGGTTCCATGCGCAGAGAAGCAGTACTATACACTGGGTGTAGAAGAAGAAAAAGTGAATTTTCTCTCAGCATCTCAATATGGCAATGACCAACCGGAAAGTTTCTGACATGTTTTCTCTTGCTCCATTCTTTCCCATGTTGGAGGGTGCAGATTCAACTATTTGGGTTTGCTTGTCTCCCTAGAATTTCATTTTTATTCTGTGAGTCCAGGACCAAATGAGGAAATTGATCTGCTTTTATTTTTACATGAAGCCCCCAAATCAATTCTCTCCTCATGCAACCTGAGTTTCTTGATTGGGAACTTTCCATGGTGCCTCCCTGAGGCCTTTATACATGGGGGACTGGGCCAACCTCTGGATGAGAGCACTAGTCCCTAATGTCCTCGCTCTGTAAACAAGTTGTTATCTGTTCCCAAGCGCCCAGACTATTCCAAATTCCCAAGGGGACAGGATGTCACATTTGCCTTTTCATCTTCTTAGTATGCACCAATAAAATGACACTTAGGGAGGGGGCGGAGCAAGATGGCGGAGGAATAGGAGACCTAGATTTCGTCTGGTCTCAGGAATTCAGCTGAATAGGGATCAAACCATTCTGAACACCTACGAACTCAACAGGAGATCAAAGAGGAGAGTAACAACAACTCTCTGAACAGAGAAGCGACCACTTACTGGAAAGTAGGATGTGCGGAGAAGTGAATCCGAGGCGATATTCGGGAGGATAGACGGCGGGGGAGGGGCCTCCGTCGGCCGCTTCTGGCAAGTGCTAGAGCCGCGGAGCACAAAATCGGAACTGTTAGAAGTCGGCTCCGCTGAGGGACGTTGCTCCAGTGGCTAAGCGGGGGTGGAACCCTCGCGGGACAGTGGGGTCTCAGGACCCTTGGGGTCACAGAAAGACCGGGGGAGCCTGAGTGCGCCAGAGCTCCCAAGTATCGGAGCAGGGAAGCCGGCTGCAGAGACGGAGCCGAGGCGCGGGCTCTCAGCTCGGGGTTGCCATAAACTGTGATCTGCGACCCAGTCGGGGCACGGCTCCTCCAGCAGGGACCCAACAAGCAGCAGATCCGGGGAGACTCCCCTTCCTTCCCGGGGAGGAGCGGTGCGGGAACGCACCGCAGGGATCTGCTGGGTTTGCAGACTCCACACGGGGTTGGGTGCCAGAGATACAAACGCTCGGTCACAGGCCGGGTGAGCATGGAGTGCGGCCGGAGACCGGGGACAAGGGAGTGACTGCTTTTCTCTGGGGGCGCACTGAGGAGCGGGGCCCCGAGTTCTCAGCTCCTCCGGGCGGAGATTGGGAAGCCACCATTTCTGCCCTGGTCCTCCAAGGCTGTACCGAGAGCTTGCAGGGAACAAAAGCTCCTGAGATCAAACCCGAGCAGCTTGCTTAACCCAGACCGACAAGGGCGGGGCAATTCAGCCTCCGGCAAAGACATTTGGAAACCACAGCAACAGGCCCCTCCCCCAGAAGATCAGCACGAACAGCCAGCAACCCAAGACCAAGTTTACCGATCAAGGAGAACGGGAGAACTCCAGCGATAGGGGAATACTGCACATAGATTCATGGCTTTTTTTTACCATGATTCATTAGTTCATCAAAGTTAATTTTTGTTAACTGTTTTTTTTTTCTTTTTCTTTTTCCCTTTTTCAACCAACATCTTATCAATCTCTTTTTTAACAAAAAAAAAACATTTTTTATTTTTCATTTTTAGAGTCATATTTTATCCCTTCATAGTAGTTACCCTTATTTTTGGCATATACATATATAAGTTGTTCTCTTTTTAAAATTTTGAGATACAGTTTCTTCTAACAGATAAAAATATACCCTAAATCACTAGTGTATGGTTCTGTTCTAGTCTCCTGCCTGATCACATTCTCTCCCTTTTTTCTTTTTTTTTTTTTAAATCTTCTTTCTTTTTTCAAACAACTTCTTAACTTATCAAGTCCTTTTATAAAATCTTTTATAATTTTCATCTTTACAGTCATCTTCTATCCCTTCATTGTATCAACCCTTATTTTGTATATATATGTCTTTCTTCCTTTAAAATTTTAGGAGACACTTTTTTCTAACAGACCAAAATACGCCCAAAATCTAGTGTGTGGCACTGATCTATGCACTAGCCTGATCATATTTGATCACATTCTGCATTTTTTTGTATTGTTCTGTTTTTGTTTTTATCTTTTTTTTCTTTTTTTCTCTTTCTTTTTTATTTCTTTCCCTTTCTTTTCCCCTGGTTTCAGGTCTTTTCTGATTTGTATACAGTATATTTGCTGGGGACGTTGTTAACCTGTTAGCATTTTGTTCTCTCATTCATCTATTCTCCTCTGGACAAAATGACAAGACGAAAAAAATCACCTCAGCAAAAAGAACAAGAGGTAGTACCGTCAGCCAGGGACCTACTCAATACGGACATTAGTACGATGTCGGACCTAGAGTTCAGAATCATGACTTTAAAGATACTAGCTGGGCTTGAAAAAAGCGTGGAAGTTATTAGAGAAACCCTTTCTGGAGAAATAAAAGAACTAAAATCTAACCAAGTCGAAATCAAAAAGGCTATTGATGAGGTGCAATCAAAAATGGGGGCACTAAATGCTAGGATAAATGAGGCAGAAGAGAGAATCAGCGATATAGAAGACCAAATGATGGAAAATAAAGAGGCTGAGAAAAAGAGGGAGAAACAACTACAGGATCACGAAGGCAGAATTCGAGAGATAAGTGATTCGATAAGACGAAACAACATTAGAATAATTGGGATCCCAGAAGAAGAAGAAAGAGAGAGAGGGGCAGAAGGTATATTGGAGCAAATAATAGCAGAGAACTTCCCTAATGTGGGGAAGGAAACAGGCATCAAAATCCAGGAGGCACAGAGAACCCCTCTCAAAATCAATAAAAATAGGTCAACAACCCGACATCTAATAGTAAAACTTACGAGTCTCAGAGACAAAGAGAAAATCCTGAAAGCAGCTCGGGAGAAGAGATATGTAACCTACAATGGTAGAAACATTAGATTGGCAACAGACCTATCCACAGAGACCTGGCAGGCCAGAAAGGACTGGCAAGATATCTTCAGAGCACTAAACGAGAAAAATATGCAGCCAAGAATACTATATCCAGCTAGGCTGTCATTGAAAATAGAAGGAGAGATAAAAAGCTTCCAGAACAAACAAAAACTAAAGGAATTTGCAAACACGAAACCAGCCTTCCAGGAAATATTGAGGGGGTGGGTCCTCTAAGCAAAGAGAGAGCCTAAAAGCAGCAAAGATCAGAAAGGAACACAGACAACATACAGTAACAGTCACCTTACAGGCAATACAATGGCACTAAATTCATACCTTTCAATAGTTACCCTGAATGTAAATGGGCTCAATGCCCCAATCAAAAGACACAGGCTATCAGATTGGATTAAAAAACAAGACCCATCCATATGCTGTCTGCAAGAGACTCATTTTAGACCCAAAGACACCCCCAGATTGAAAGTGAGGGGGTGGAAAACCATTTACCATGCTAATGGACACCAAAAGAAAGCTGGAGTGGTAATCCTTATATCAGACAAACTAGATTTTAAAACAAAGACTGTAATAAGAGATGAAGAAGGACACTATATCCTACTTAAAGCGTCTATCCAACCAGAAGATCTAACAATTGTAAATATCTATGCCCTGAACGTGCGAGCAGCCAATTATATAAGGCAATTAATAACAAAAGCAAAGAAACACATTGACAACAATACAATAATAGTGGGGGACTTTACCACCCCCCTGACTGAAATGGACAGATCCTCTAAGCAAAAGATCAACAAGGAAATAAAGACTTTAAATGACACACTGGACCAAATGGACTTCACAGACATATTCAGAACATTCCATCCCAAAGCAACGGAATACACATTCTTCTCTAGTGCCCATGGAACATTCTCCAGAATTGATCCCATCCTAGGTCACAAATCAGGTCTCAACCGGTACCATAAGATTGGGATCATTCCCTGTATATTTTCAGACCACAATGCTTTGAAACTAGAACTCAACCACAAGAGGAAAGTCGGAAAGAACTCAAATACATGGAGGCTAAAGAGCATCCTACTAAAAAATGAATGGGTCAACCAGGAAATTAAAGAAGAATTTAAAAAATTCATGGAAACCAATGAAAATGAAAACACAACTGTCCAAAATCTTTGGGATACAGCAAAGGCAGTGCTGAGAGGAAAGTATATAGCAATACAAGCCTTTCTCAAGAAACAAGAAAGGTCTCAAATACACAATCTAACCCTACACCTAAAGGAGCTGGAGAAAGAAAAGTAAATAAAGCCTAAACCCAGCAGGAGAAGAGAAATAATAAAGATCAGAGCAGAAATCAATGAAATAGAAACCAAAAGAACAGTAGAACAGATCAACGAAACTAGGAGCTGGTTCTTTGAAAGAATTAACAAGATTGATAAACCCCTGGCCAGACTGATCAAAAAAAAAAGAGAAATGACCCAAATCAACAAAATCATGAATGAAAGAGGAGAGATCACAACCAACACCAAAGAAATACAAACAATTATAAGAACATATTACGAGCAACTCTATGCCAGCAAATTAGATAACCTGGAAGAAATGGGTGCATTCCTAGAGATGTATCAACTACCAAAACTGAACCAGGAAGAAATAGAAAACCTGAAGAGACCTATAACCACTAAGGAAATTGAAGCAGTGATCAAAAATCTCCCAAGAAACAAAAGCCCAGGGCCAGATGGCTTCCCAGGGGAATTCTATCAGACATTTAAAGAAGAATTAATACCTATTCTCCTGAAACTGTTCCAAAAAATAGAAATGGAAGGAAAACTTCCAAATTCATTTTAGGAGGCCACCATTATCTTGATCCCAAAACCAGACAAAGATCCCATCAAAAAGGAGAATTACAGACCAATATCCTTGATGAACATGGATGCAAATATTCTCACCAAAATACTAGCCAATAGGATCCAACAGTACATTAAAAGGATTATTCACCACGACCAAGTGGGATTTATCCCTGGGCTGCAAGGCTGGTTCAACATCCGCAAATCAATCAACGTGATACAATACATTAACAAAAGAAAGAACAAGAATCATATGATCCTCTCAATAGATGCAGAAAAAGCATTTGACAAAGTACAGCATCCTTTCTTGATCAAAACTCTTCAGAGTATAGGGATAGAGGGTACATACCTCAATATCATAAAAGCCATCTACAAAAAACCTACAGCGAATATCATTCTCAATGGGGAAAGCTGAGAGCTTTCCCCCTAAGGTCAGGAACGCGGCAGGGATGTCCACTCTCACCACTGCTATTCAACATAGTATTAGAAGTCCTAGCCACAGCAATCAGACAACAAAAAGAAATCAAAGGCATCCAAATCGGCAAAGAGGAAGTCAAACTCTCACTCTTTGCAGATGATATGATACTTTATGTGGAAAACCCAAAAGACTCCACCCCAAAACTGCTAGAACTCATACAGGAATTCAGTCAAGTAGCAGGCTATAAAATCAATGCACAGAAATCAGTGGCATTCCTATACACCAACAACAAGACAGAAGAGAGACAAATCAAGGAGTCGATCCCATTCACAATTGCACCCAAAACCATAAGATACCTAGGAATAAATTTAACCAAAGAGGCAAAGAATCTGTACTCAGAAAACTATAAAATACTCAGGAAAGAAATTAAAGAAGACACAAAGAAGTGGAAAAACGTTCCATGCTCATGGATTGGAAGAACAAACATTGTGAAGATGTCAATGCTACCTAGAGCAATCTACACATTCAATGCAATCCTCATCAAAATACCATGCACTTTTTTCAAAGAAATGGAACAAATAATCCTCAAATTTGTATGGAACCAGAAGAGACCCCGAATAGCCAGAGGAATATTGAAAAAGAAAAGCAAAGCTGGTGGCATCACAATTCCGGACTTCCAGCTCTATTACAAAGCTGTCATCATCAAGACAGTATGGTACTGGCACAAAAACAGACACATAGATCAATGGAACAGAATCAAGAGCCCACAAATGGACCCTCAACTCTATGGTCAACTCATTTTTGACAAAGCAGGAAAGAATATCCAGTGGAAAAAAGACAGTCTCTTCAACAAGTGGTGTTGGGAAAATTGGACAGCCACATGCAGAAGAATGAAACTGGACCATTTCCTTACACCACACACAAAAATAGACTCCAAATGGGTGAAAGACCTAAACGTGAGACAGGAGTCCATCCAAATCCTAAAGGAGAACACAGGTAGCAACCTCTTCGACCTCAGCCGCAGCAACTTCTTCCTAGAAACATCGCCAAAGGCACAGGAAGCCAGGGCAAAAATGAACTATTGGGATTTCATCAAGATAAAAAGCTTTTGCACAGCAAAAGAAACAGTTCACAAAACCAAAAGACAACCGACAGAATGGGAGAAAATATTTGCAAATGACATATCAGATAAAGGGCTAGTATCCAAAATCTATAAAGAACTTATCAAACTCAACACCCAAAGAACAAATAATCCAATCAAGAAATGGGCAGAAGACATGAACAGACATTTTTCCAAAGAAGACATCCAAATGGCCAACAGGCACATGAAAAAGTGCTCAACATCGCTCAGCATCAGGGAAATCCAAATCAAAACCTCAATGAGATACCACCTCACACCCGTCAGAATGGCTAAAATTAACAAGTCAGGGAACGACAGATGTTGGTGGGGATGCAGAGAAAGGGGAACCCTCCTACACTATTGGTGGGAATGCAAGCTGGTGCAGCCACTCTGGAAAACAGTATGGAGGTTCCTCAAACAGTTGAAAATAGAGCTACCATACGATCCAGCAATTGCACTACTGGGTATTTACCCCAAAGATACAAATATAGGGACCCGAAGGGGTACGTGCACCCCAATGTTTATAGCAGCAATGTCCACAATAGCCAAACTGTGGAAAGAGCCAAGATGTCCATCGACGGATGAATGGATAAAGAAGAGGTGGTATATATACACAATGGCATATTATGCAGCCATCAAAAGGAATGAGATCTTGCCATTTGCAACGACGTGGATGGAACTGGAGGGTGTTATGCTGAGTGAAATAAGTCAATCAGAGAAAGACATGTATCATATGACCTCACTGATATGAGGAATTCTTAATCTCAGGAACAAACTGAGGGTTGCTGGAGTGGTTGGGGGGTGGGAGGGATGGGGTGGCTGGGTGATGGACATTGGGGAAGATATGTGCTACGGTGAGCGCTGTGAATTGTGTAAGACTGTTGAATCACAGATCTGTACTTCTGAAGCGAATGACGCAACATATTTTAAGAAAAAAGAAAAAGAAGAAGACAGCAGGAGAGGAAGAATGAAGGGGAGTAAGTCAGAGGGGGAGACAAACCAGGAGAGATGATGGACTCTGAAAAACAAACTGAGGGTTCTAGAGGGGAGGAGAGTGGGGGGATGGGTTCGCCTGGTGATGGGTATTGAGGAGGGCACGTTCTGCATGGAGCACTGGGTGTTATGAACAAACAATGAATCATGGAACAGTACACCAAAACAAATTATGTAATATATGGTGATTAATATAACAATAAAAAAATTAAAAAAAAATGACACTTAGGTAAATTCTTAAAGCTCTTAGAAATAGTATGCTTCCCTTTCTCCCTAGGGGTCACCTGCCATCTCCTTAACCCTAGGGTACCTGTATCTATGTGTGCGACATAAAACATGCTGATTTGAAATGTGGCACTCTGCCACTCCCATCCCCCTTCCCCTTGCCCAGGCCCTGAGCTGCAGAAGAGATGCCCCTCAGGTTGGTCTGGAGAGCTTCAGCCCATCGTCAGCTATGCATCCATGCTGCCCTACCTAAAGATTCATTACTACTTCGATGGGGCAGACCTTATTTCTGTGCTCAATCCCTCATCAGAGCTTTTGTTAGAATTTCTTCTGGAAGACCCAGAAACTAGAAGGGAGCAGAATTAGTTGCCTTCTCCCCAAGAAAACTCCTGGCTGATCTCTGGGATTGAAGTAAGGAGAGCTGACAGAATCTGGAAAAACAAGGGTGAGGACATGGAAAGGAGGTTTGCGGTAGGATGAGCTTCAGTCCTGTATCTCCAGTCCTTTGTATGTGGATCTGTAATTGTCTTGTGTGCTAGTTCTATTAAGGTTTATATCTATTAGGGCACCTGAATGAGGTTTCTCAATCCCACTTTGCACATTAACTCCAGTTTGGAACGGAGTTATTGCATCCCATTCAGAAATGATTGAATGCACCAAATTTGAACAAGTGGATCTATGACAAGTAGAAAAGGAGCGAGTACCTTATACTTGCTTCCCCATTCCTAGCTGGGCCAATCCGAAGCCATCCCCTGATCTTGATGCACACACATCAGATCATCTTTTCTGATTTCCCCAACGAACAGAACACTTCTGTTTTGGCACAGTGACCAATCAAGCATTGCAAGGCTTCCCCAGCAATGCTGAGAATGATCACAGGATTTTCTCCATAATGATGGATTTTTTGTTAGGCCTTTGTTGTTAGGCCCTGTGCAGATTAGTGGAAGAAGCAAGAGGAAATGACCACCTTTAAACAAGTTTAAAATGATGAGAACAGGGGCGGGAGAAAGAGTGGGAACTTTGAACTAACAGGTAGGACTAGCATTATGGGCCTCCCTAACACCGAGATTCTAGGCCTGCCCACCTTGCAGGGCTGCTCTAACCATGGCTTAGAACTGTAGGTGCAGAAACTCTGGGAAACATCTGATCTATTGTAAGTGTGGAAAGAATGATGGCTTTTAGGATAGACAAAAAATAGCTCTACTGCTTGGTGTGAAGTCCCACTTAGAGGGCACAGAATATCATTCAGCAGGTTCTCCTCCAAGTGCTGGTGCAGAGTTGGTCAGAGAATCCAGCCCAACGAGTCAATCCAGCTTCATACCTTTAGGCCAAAGCTGTCAAAATTGGTATAGACTTGTAATGTCATGTGCTCACAAAGTGACTACAAGTTTTGGAATAGCACTATCCCTTTTAAGTTTCCATTTCCAGCAGCTCCGTTTCATCGTTCAGACTAAGGATATGAGCTAACGCCCATGAAAAAAACAAGTATGTAATTTATACTTGAAATACCTGTGGGCTGACACAGAGGACAGCCTCTGGATATTGGACATGAGAATGAGCATCAGGTCACCTTGCAATGAAGGAATAGCTTTGAGAAATGTCACCTAGAATAAAGAATAAATATATTATAAAGAAATAAATGTGATAACTTTGCAATTTTGCTGAGTCAGGCCCTCAGTGATGCATGTTGCTAAGCAATTTGTGTTGAGTTTCTCCTTGCCACTCATGGGACTCTCTTGAGCTTGGATGAAAGCCATGACAGGTCTGTGGATACAGACATGCAAGTGATTCTTCCCAGCCAACACCAGCAGAGTGTGTGTGGGATTGTCTCTCTCCGAGTACTCTGTTCACACAGTGAGGTCACGCAGTCTTTGGTTCTTGGCTAGCTGCTTCTCCTCATTCTCCACCCCCTTCTGTGTCTTCATGGAGCTTCACTGGGGGTCCTATGCCTGGAGCAGTGATTGGGGACTTGCAGAACCCAGCTGGGTAGAGTTCATAAATTCTTCACAGTCACGCTAGACAGGTGCTGACAGCAGTCACATAGAGACAGACACACACTGCAGAATATTTCCATATTCTTGTTCCTGCAGCTTCCTCCGTGCAGGATGCACAAAGCCATTTCTTAATGGCTATTGGCATTTTCCATCCCCCCAGCTGATACGAGCCTGGTGGACTCTAGTGCTATAAGGCTGAACCCCAGCAAAGCGCTTGCTATGAGCTATGGGAAACATGTAGAGCTGAGAATATTCAGGGACTGTGCTGATGCCACCAGTCCTGTAGAGCCCTGAGGTCTGGGTGGGGGTGTGACAGGATCTAGCCTACTTTCCAGCGTGCACCAGGAGAAGCCAAGGCATGGAGAGAGGAACTGCATATCAGGACACACATGTGTAGATGTGCCTTTTACAGAGACAGAGTACAGTCTATCATCTCAACTCTTTCTGATAGTGAGTGTCAAATGGTATTGCATTTAATCTCAATAAAATTATGTGTTGTTAAGGAATTGTGTGACATGCATATTTGTGAACTCCCTGGATGCCATCCATGAGTTTGGTTCTTTGTGTCTATGCAAGTACTACTTTCTCTTCTAGAAACATTTTGCTCAATCTGCCACAGGTAAAATTCTTAGTTGTTATTTGGAAAACAACCAAAAAAAAAAAAAAAAATACACCCTCTCAGGTACAGCAGTGTCCCTGAACCTAAACTCTTCTATAGGGGCTTCTCTGATCAGTTGGGAATAATTTGAAGCACATTCACCTTTTTAACAAATCTTTTAGAGAACTTTTACTTCCTCCTTTCTTTCTTATTATTTGCAATCATTCACCAAGGAGGGTAACTTCTCAGTTAGCCTCCTCTTCCTTCCAGGAGAATCAGACACACTACTTTGCATACAATAGGTATCAATAAGTGTATGCTAGGAAAGTGTGGAAGAGCAGATGACTCTCCTAACTTCATAGACCCACACATGGAAACTGGAGAGTGCTGGGCAGCATCTTCATTTGCTGTCTTATCCAATACTTGCTTGTGTGTTTCCATGACAGCTGG
The DNA here is from genome assembly GCF_009762305.2 of Zalophus californianus. Taxonomy (NCBI): domain Eukaryota; kingdom Metazoa; phylum Chordata; class Mammalia; order Carnivora; family Otariidae; genus Zalophus; species Zalophus californianus. The sequence goes on from NC_045599.1 coordinate 1,057,254, forward strand.
TGAAGACTACGGGAAACCACAATAACAACTACCAACAAGGATTCATCTTGCTGGGCTCTTCTGATCACCCTCGACTGGAGATAATTCTCTTTGCTTTTGTCTTGGTCTTCTACATCCTGACCCTTGTGGGCAACACTGCCATCATCTTGTTGTCAATCATGGATGCCAGGCTCCACACACCAATGTACTTCTTTCTTGGGAATCTTTCTTTCTTGGACCTCTGTTTTACAACCAGCATTGTCCCCCAGCTGCTGTGGAACCTTTGGGGTCCAGAGAAGACCATCTCCTACCATGGCTGTGTGGCCCAGCTCTATATCTACATGGTGTTGGGCTCAACTGAGTGTGTTCTCCTGGCTGTCATGTCGTATGATTGCTACATGGCCGTCTGCCAGCCGCTGCACTACACTGTGGTCATGCACCCACGTCTCTGACTGCAGCTGGTGACTGTGTCCTGGTTCTGTGGCTTTCTAAACTCATTTGTCATGTGTCCCCAGATAATGCAACTCTCCCAATGTGGGTGCAACAGGCTGGACCACTTTCTGTGTGAGATGCCTGCTCTTATTACCATGTCCTGTGAAGATACCATGTTTGTGGAAGCATTTGCCTTTGCCCTGGGTGTCGCCCTTCTCCTGGTGCCCCTCTGCCTGATCCTCACCTCCTATGGCATGATTGCTGCTGCTGTGCTGAGGATCAAGTCAGCCACTGGGTGCCAGAAAGCATTCAATACCTGCTCTCCCCACCTAACCATGGTCTCCCTTTTCTACGGGACCATCATCTACATGTACCTGCAGCCAGCCAATAGCTATTCCCAAGACCAAGGCAAGTTCCTCACCCTCTCCTACACCATTGTCTCTCCCAGTATCAACCCCTTGATCTACACTCTGAGGAACAAGGATGTAAAGGGGGTGATAAAGAGGCTCCTGAGGGGAGAGAAGGGGGCCAGGGAAGCCTGAGGGAGAGGAATGCTGGGGTGATGGAGGATGTTCTGGAGTCTCTCTATTTGATATGTATGTGACGATGTGGAGAGCAAACTTTCAGAGTAGAGGGAACACAGCTGGGCATGACGATTTTGAGTGTGACCTCATCCCCAGCTCTCTGGATGTGAAGTAGTTTTCTTCAGTTTAAAGGCATCTATTTTAGGAAATCTCTCCTATACTTGCCTTTTATCCATCTTTGGGCTTCATCCACAACTGCAGGGGACCAGGAGCACTAATTCAAAGCACACAGTCTGCAGATTAAGTCATGAGATGTCAAATAAAAATAAGACAACACCAGCAGCCTCCTCTTGGACCTCCTTTATTTATGACTATGGTGGTTTTTCAGAGATGGGCAAAACAACATCAGTCAAATTATAGGACTCTGCCTGGATGTAGGTTGTTTCTTCTTAAGTGAGGAGTTTCCTATTTTTGTTTTTTGTTATTTGGCTTTTTAAATTTTTATTTTAGTTCCAGTTAGTTAACATATGGTGTAATATTAGTTTATGTGTGCAATATAGTGATTCAACAATTCCATACAACACCTGATGCTCATCACAAGTGCATTCCGCATCCCTTATTTAACTTGTCCCCCCCACCTACCCTCCAGTAACCATCACTGTGTTCTCTATAGTCAAGAGTCTTGATTTGCTGCCCCCTCTCTCTGTCACTTTTATCCTTTCTCTTTCTCCTTTTGCTCATTTGCTTTCTTTCTTTCTAAGGGTTTTATTCATTTATTTGAAGGAGAGAGACAGCATGAGAAGGAAGAGGGGTAGAGGGAGAAGGAGAAGCAAACTCCCTGCTGAGTGGGGAGCCAGATACCTCTTGTGATTTTAGCTTCTGTGCATTTAAATTTTGACCTCTTTAGTAGCCATATGTGGCCTTTCTTTATGATTAAAAAAGAACATTTAGGGGCGCTTGGGTGGCTCAGTTGGGTAAGCCTCTGACTCGTGATTTTGGCTCAGGTCATGATGTCAGAGTTATTAGCCCTGCATTGGGCTCCACACTCAGTGGGGAATGTGTTTGAGATTCTCTCCCTCTGCCCCTATCTGCCCCTACCCCCACTCATGCTCACTCTCTCTCTCTAAAGTAAATAAATAAATCTTTAAAAAAAAAGAACATTTAAGTTTCCATTTTAAGCTCAAGAAATCACCCAGGTAGCATCATCTTGGAAATAAAAGATGGAAGAAATTTTGTTTATTGTCCCAAATGCCGGTCCTTTTATCTTTATTCTCTTTGTTGAGGCTCTGTGACATGAAAATCACTAGCAAAGCATCCACACACATGAAATGAGTTTATTTCCTGTTGTACTTTTCATCCCCATGATTTATTTATTTTATAACCGGAGGTTTGTACCTCCTAATCCCCTTGACTTATTTCACCCATTCCCCCCACCAACCTCCCCTCTAGCAACCACCAGTTTGTTCTCTGTATTTATGAATCTGCTTCTGTTTTGTTTGTTCATTTGTTTTGATTTTTAGATTCCACTTACAAATGCAATCCTATGATATTTTCCTTTCTCTGTCTGACCTGCCTTTAATAAAAACAAAAAAGATTCAAAAAACCTTCTCTACTTAGAGCTTGAATAGTAAGATCAACTCTTGCCCACTATGCTTCTCCCTTATTCTTTTTGACACATTAATATTTTCTTTAGTTATTCAAATCCTCTCAGTCAAGTTAAGAAAATATTCCTTTGGCAGTTGTTCCTCTATAATGATTTTTTAAAATTTAATTTAATTTTATTATGTTATATTAGTCACCAAACAGTACATCATTAGTTTTTGATGTGGTGATCCATGATTCATTGTTTTCGTAAAACACCCAGTGCTCCATGCAGTACGTGCCCTCCTTAATACCCATCACTGGTCTAACCCATCCCCCCACCCCCCTCCCCTCTAAAACCCCGTTTGTTTCTCAGAGTGCACAGTCTCTCATGGTTCGTCTCTCCCTCCGACTTCCCCCCCCCTCATATTTCCCTTCCTTCTCCTAATGTCCTCCATGCTATTCCTGATGTTCCACAAATAAGTGAAACCATATGATAATTGACTTTCTCGGTTGACTTATTTCACTGAGCATAATCTCCTCCAGTCCCATCCACGTAGACGTAACAGTTGGGTATTCATCCTTTCTGATGGCTGAGTAATATTCCGTTGTATATACGGACCACATCTTCTTTATCCATTCATCTGTTGAAGGCATCTCGGCTCCTTCCACAGTTTGGCTATTGCAGACATTGCTGCTATGAACATTGGAGTGCATATGGCCCTTCTTTTCACTACATCTGTGTCTTTGGGAAAAATACCCAGGAGTGCAATTGCTGGGTCATAGGGTAGCTCTATTTTTAATTTTCTGAGACACCTCCACTATGAAAGACTATAGACTCTGAAAAATAAACTGAGGGTTTTAGAGGGGAGGGGGGTGGGGAGATGGGTTAGCCTGGTGATGGGTATTAAGGAGGGCACGTACTGCACGGAGCACTGGGTGTTACATGCAAACAATGAATCGTCGAACACTACATCAAAAACTAATGATATAATGTATGGTGATTAACATAACATAATAAAATGAAAACAAAGAAAAAACGGGCAGAAGACATAAACAGACACTTCTCAAAAGAAGACATACAAATGGCTAACAGACACATGAAAAAATGTTCATCATCATTAGCTTCTATGATGATTTTTAATTCTTATTTATTTATTTTTGTTTGTTTATTATTTATTTATTTATTTATTTTTGAGAGAGTGCCTGAGAGAGTTGGGGGAGGGGCAAAGGGAGAGGGAGATAGAGAATCCCAAGCAGGCCCCATGTCCAGCATGGAACTCAACACTGAGATCATGACCTGAGCCAAAATCAAGAGTTGGACACTTAACTGACTGGGCCATCCAGGCACCCCACTCTGTGATGATTATTTTTACCCTTCTCCTTACTTATTCTTTCATATTTCAATGTTTACAAGATAGTAACAAGTGGAATTTATTGAACATTGTCAATGGCACTATGCTAAGCCCTTTTCCTATTTTATCTGAGCTAATATTTATAATAACTCTGAGAAGTAAACACTATTAATATTCTCTAGATAAGAAATCTGAGTCTAAGAGGGTTTAGTATAAGAGGCTTGATTTGGGGTTGAATTCCTGTTTCCTGGATTGGCACTGATATTGTCAAATGATTCTCAGTCAGATCCCAGTGACTCAAGACCAAGAGCATGAGATATGAGAAGGATAGAAGTAGGTTGGTGAGGGAAAACACTCCATTAATACAACCCTCCATGTCTTAACCTTTCAGACTGAAATAACCAGACAGCTTTATCTTATTTATCTCTTCTAAAGTCACTCCATTAAAGACACTTACAACCAACTCCTGTGCAGCAAAGCCAGGGGAAACTGGATGATGCCCCAATGATGGCCTGGAGGCTAAGACCCAGTGCTGCTGCTTGAGGCTGCCCTGTGCTCTCCTGGGCATAAGGGCCTGGGCCAGGGTGCCAGAGGAAAGGGGAGAGGGTTTGGGGAGTAGGGGAGTGGGCCAGTGTGCTGTCCTCACTCATCCTGCCTTTGCCTTCATCTTTGGCAATCTATTTTACCCGGTCTGACATAGGTTTGTTGCCTTCACAACTCCTTTCCCGATTATGCAAAACCCATATGAATTTTGTCCTGAAGACCTATCAATAAGAATCCCTGCAAATTTGTCTCTAATATTTAATTTTTAAAAACAAAAGCTTTGTTGGTGTTTCTAATGTAGGTATGTAATCAAACTTGAGATTCCATTACCAATACTAAGCCATCACCACAGCTTATAACTTTGGCAAATTTGAAAATTCCTCAATAAGCTTTTCAGCACTGACAACATCTGGGTCTTTCTTCTCAAATCAAAGACATTTAATCAATGCCTACTAGCTTGAACCATATTTTTACTGAAGCCACTATTCTTCCTGCAATTGTGGGATCCTCTCACAAGAAAATATGAATCTTTTACATCTCTAAGTGTAGCTACCTGCCCTCTTGATATGAATTTGCTTCGGGACGGTGAAGAAAATAAATTCCAAATATACACTGCTCTCACTGAGCACAGGGCTGATGGATTTGACCTTCTGTCACCTTTAGAAGAAGAAAAACATCAGATTCCAGGAGGATTTGCATATGGAACAGACTCTTAGTCACATGTAGATCTGCAAAGATCAACTTGCATACTATTTAAAATACTTAGAAATTTAAATGAATTATAGTGTCTTTGCAGGTGAGAGCAAAGTATTTTTCTACTATTTCTCCCAAAAGGATGCTTGGCACAGTGATAAATACATAACAAATCCTTTGTAAAATATGTTGATTTATAACAAGAGTAAAGAATGGTATATAAAGCACAAGCCACCTTTATTAGAGCCTACCATTTTATAATTTGAAATTACTATTCATTGCAAATATTTGTGATACTATATCTGATAAACCAAAACTCTGGTCTTGAGAAGATAATTGGGAGTATTAATAATGATTAATAATCATTCATTTATTTAGTCATTTGGCATTTTGTCCACCTTTTCTTATTTAGCTGAGGATCTATGACACGCCACACATGGTGCTGGGACCACGGAGCTACAAATATGAAACGCAAAGAAAAGGACAGTGCAGTCTGACATTGATAATGTGCTATGGGATGAATGTGGGTGGCCACTTCACTTGATTTTTGAAGTTTGGTTTTCTGCAGAAGATGATGGCTGTTCGGTGTTTGAAAGATGAATAAGTTAGAAAGTAAAAGAGTGGAAAGAAGGTGCTGTCGTAAAGAACAAAAAGTATGTGCTAAAGCAAGGACAGGATGGAACCTGTCCTGGGCTCAGCAGTTTGAGGTATTTGGATACAAGATCCCTAAGGGGAAAAGGTTGTGGGTAAATATGCAGGTGTGTACAAGAGCCAGGGCTTTAAACACTCTCAAGTAATACTCAGTTGGGGAACTTGGATTTTATTTTTCTTACAATGGAAAGGAAATTAATGTACTTAGGAAAGAGAGTGACACCAATAGGGTACATTTCAGGTAGATCATTTGCTGCAATTTAAAGCATGACATAGAGAATAAAAAGAGGAAAAACATTTTAATAATCCAAGTGAGAGTTTATAAGAGTTTGATGAAGGAAATGGGTGAAGATGAAACAGAGAAATTGGATTTTGGAGATGTTAGGGGGATAGACTCAGGACTGGGGATCTGACTGGAAATGAGCAATGCACAACTGAGAATACCTTAGATCTAATCCCTGGTGTTAGCTTTGCTTTTCTGGATGTAGAAGGAACACACTGGAGCTGGTGGTTGAAGAGCACAACTTCAGTCACAGCAACTGACAGCATAGTTTTCTCCCAAATAAGAAGGAAGGATCTCAGAAATTATTTTAAGACCAGACACAAAAAATTCCCATAAAAATAACCATGTTAGTCTCATTCTGCCCTTTGAGGAAGGAGCTCCTGGCACAGACAGTCTCACTCTCATCAAGCTTTTGCTCACAGTCCCCCAGCTGTGGAAGTGAGTCATTAAGTTTGGTGTGATCACATCTGAGTCAGGCCCCTGAGCTGACAGTTGCTAGTGGGGTTTCCTTGTGGTCTCCATCAGAATGAGCCACAGGCCCAGGCAGAAGTGATGATAACCCAATGAGAGATCTGTGTCACAAGTCAGCCTGTTTGAAATCTTACTGCACTGGACAAAGTTGGAGACCGTTTGATCCCTTGGGTCCTGCCTCATCTGTCTGACTTAATTCTGTCTGAGAGCAGGAAACTACCTGATGGGTCAGAGGGTCAACAGCTGGTGAATTAAGTCAGTAAACTGTTTAAACTTATTATTTTAAATTACTCACATTGTTTGAATTAATCTTTCCACTCCTCTACTTTGTCACTGGAGACATAACTATGCATAACAATCCAAGCACTGTTTTGCCAGTCCACTCAGGCAAAGGAAATAGGAGGGTTAAGATCATCTAGGTTAAGGGGAGTAAATCGGAGACGAACCATGAACCATGAGAGACGATGGACTCTGAAAAACAAACTGAGGGTTCTAGAGTGGAGGCGGGTGGGGGGATGGGTTAGCCTGGTGATGGGTATTAAAGAGGGCACATTCTGCGTGGAGCACTGGGTGTTATGCACAAACAATGAATCATGGAACACTACATCAAAAACTAATGATGTAATGTATGGTGATTAACAGAACAATAAAAAAATTTAAAGTAAAAAGAAAGATCATCTAGGTTAACAAATGTTTCCCTGAAATATGTTGTCTTAAATTTTCCAGACCATTATTTCTGTTTTTCATATCCTAATGGCCTTGGAAATACTATATTCCAGACAGAAGAATGAATCTAAAATTTGATAATCATTCTTACTTGATAGCTGATGTGGGGAACAAAGGCAAAAGAAAAAAATTAAATTTCCTTACTACTTATAGCCACTGACAGTCCTTGAGACAGGCAGAGTGACATTCCTCTGGGAACTCGTCTGCCTCGATGTTGATACTTTGCTAAGGGCAAAAAACAATCTTAGCTTAACATTTATCTGTCCTCTAGGATCCTGTGAGTCTGTAATGTATGGACATTCTTTTGGAAACTTCCTTTATCTCTACCCCCAAGATACATGTTGGCAATCATCCTCCAAACATATGGCCCACTGATATACATCTGAAGGGTCTCATGACTAAGGTTTTATTAGATGGTAATAAATGACCTTTTCCCAACAATACCTAGCTGCCTCAAGGTCCTGGAAACTTTGCTTCCAAATTCCTTAGAGACTTACACTATCCCTAACCCCATCCCAACTTGAAAGGATACAATAGGCCACCACTCACGACCCCAGTGCAGCTCTTTCTGCCCACAGGTCCTGCCCCCATTCTTTAAAAAAGTCACTTTTTTGCACCAAAGACACCTCAAGAATTCTTTCTTGACCATTTGCTCCAAACCCAACATTTCTACATCAATAGCTTTTCAAATAAGAGTAAAAGAGTCCCTAAAAAAAAACACACACACACACCAAAAAACCAAAAAAACACACAAAACAAAACAAAACAAACCTTATTTGGATTGTTTTAAATTTTATTTTTTAATTTGTAATAAAGTCAAACTGTAATTTTTGTCAAACAGTTCTATGAATTTTATGCACATATATAGATCTATGTAATTACCATCAAGGTCAGAATTTAAAAGTTTTATCACCACCCCAAAACTTCCTTGTCTTATGCCTTGACTGTTTTCCCAAATCTAAACTTTGGCAATCATCATATTTTTGTCTTTTTGAGTTTTGAACAATTTACAAATAAAATGATAAGGTAACTTGGTTGGTTTTAAAATTGGTTTCTTTATGGATAAAGAAGATGTCATATATGTATATATATATATATAATGGAATATTACTCAGCCATCAAAAAGAATGAAATCTTGCCTTTTGCACTAACATGGATGGAACTGGAAGGTATTATGCTGAGTGAAATAAGTCAATAGTGAAAGACAATTATCATATGACTTCACTTATATGTGGAATTTAAGAAACAAAAGAGAGGAGCATAGGAAAAGGGAGGAAAAAATAAAATAAGATGAAAACAGAGAGGGAGACAAACCATGAGAGACTCTTAACTGTAGGGAACAGATTGAGGGTTGCTGGAGGGGAGGTGGGTGGGGGGATGGGGTAACTGGGTGATGGGCATTAAAGAGAGCACGTGATGTGATGAGCACTAGGTGTTGTATGCAACTGATGAATCACTGAATTCTACCTCTGAAACTAATAATACACTATATGTTAATTAATTGAATTTAAATGGTTTTTTAAGAGATTTTATTTATTTTTTGAGAGAGAGAGAGAGAGAGAGCATGAGCAGGGGGAGGGTCAGAGGGAGAAGCAGACTCCCCACTGAGCAGGGATCCCGATGTAGGGACTCGATCCTGAGACTCTGGGATCATGACCTGAGCTGAAGACAGACACTCAACAGACAAAGCCATCCAGGTGCTCCCTGAATTTAAACAAATTAAAAAAAGAAAAGAAAAGGAAAGGAAACAACAGAAAAAGCGAAAAAAAGGTAGACTTCTTTCAATGAGCAGAATGTGTTTGAGAATTGTACAAATTGTTGTGTCAGTACTACATCCTATGTTTTGCTGAGTAGAATTGCATTGTGGGGGGGACACCAGTTTGCTTATCCACTCACTGGCTGAAGGATATTTGGGATGTTTCCAGTGTTGGGTAATTACAAATAGAGCTGCAATAAACTTTCGACTACAGGTGTCCAAAGGAACATAATATTTCATTTCCCAGGGTTAAGTACTCAGGAGTGGGACTACAGGGTTCTAGGGTAAGTATATATTTATTTTAAAAAGGGCAAAACCATTTTCCATAATGGTATGCCATTTTGCATTTTTACAATCAGTGTATAAGAATTCCAGTTGCCCAAGGGGGCGGAGCAAGATGGCGGAGGAGTAGGAGACCTGGATTTCATCTGGTCTCAGGAATTCAGCTGAATAGGGATCAAACCATCTGAACACCTACGAACTCAACAGGAGACGGAAGAAGAGAGTAGCAACAACTCTTTGAACAGAGAAGCGACCACTTACTGGAAGGTAGGACGTGTGGGGAAGTGAATCTGAGGCGATATTCGGGAGGATAGACGGCGGGGGGAGGGGGCCTCCGTCGGCCGCTTCTGGCAAGTGCTAGAGCCGCGGAGCACAAAATCGGAACTTTCAGAAGTGGGGTCCGCTGAGGGACGTTGCTCCAGTGGCTAAGCGGGGGGTGGAACCCTCGCGGGACAGTGTGGTCTCAGGACCCTCAGGGTCACAGAAAGACCGGGGGTGCCTGAGTGTGGCAGAGCTCCCAGGTATTGGAGCGGGGAAGCCAGCTGCAGAGACGGGGCCAAGGCACGGGCTCTCAGCTTGGGGTGGCCATAAACTGTGATCCACGGCCCAGTCGGGCCACTGCTCCTCCAGCAGGGACCCAACAAGCGGCAGATCCGGGGAGACTCCCCTTCCTCCCCCAGGAGGAGCGGCGCGGGAGCGCACCGCAGGGATCTGCTGGGTTTGGAGACTCCACACGGGGTCGGGTGCCAGAGATAGAAACGTTCGGTCACAGGCCGGGTGAGCACGGAGTGCGGCCAGAGACCAGGGACACGGGAGTGACTGCTTTTCTCTGGGGGCGCACTGAGGAGCGGGGCCCTGAGTTCTCAGCTCCTCCGGGTGGAGATTGGGAGGCCACCATTTTCACCCTGGTCCTCCAAAGCTGTACGGAGAGCTTGCAGGGAACAAAAGCTACCGAGAGCAAACCCGAGCAGCTTGCTTAGCCCGGACCAACAAAGGCAGGGCAATTCTGCCTCCAGCAAAGACATTTGGAAACCACGGCAACAGGCCCCTCTCCCAGAAGATCAGCGCGAACAGCCAGCAAGCCAAGACCAAGTTTACCGATCAAGGCGAACGGGAGAACTCCAGCGCTAGGGGAATACTGCACATAGAATTCATGGCTTTTTTTACCATGATTCATTAGTTTTTCAAAGTTAATTTTTTAACTGTTTTTTTGAATTTTTTTTTCCCTTTTTCAACCAACATCTTATCAATCCCTTTTTAAAAAAAACATTTTTTATTTTTCATTTTTAGAGTCATATTTTATGCCTTCATAGTAGTTACCCTTATTTTTGGCATATATATATAAGTTGTTCACTCTTTAAAATTTTGAGATACAGTTTCTTCTAACAGATCAAAATATACCCTAAATCACTAGTGTATGGCTTTGTTCTAGTCTCCTGCCTGATCACATTCTCTCCCCCCCCTTTTTTTAAATCTTCTCCTTTCTTTTTTCAAACAACTTCTTATCTTATCAATTCCTTTTATAAAATCTTTTATAATTTTAATCTTTACAGTCATCTTCCATCCCTTCATTGTATCAACCCTTATTTTGTACATATATAAGTCTTTATTCCTTTAAAATTTTAGGAGGAACTTTTTTCTAACAGACCAAAATATACCCCAAATCTAGTGTGTGGCACTGATCCATGCACTAGCCTGATCATATTTGATCATATTCTGATTTTTTTGTATTGTTCTGTTTTTGTTTTAAACTTTTTCTTTTGTTTTTCTTTCTTTTCTCTTTCTTTTTTCTTTCTTTCCCTTTCTTGTCCCCTGGTTTCAGGTCTTTTCTGATTTTTATACAGTATATTTGCTGGGGACGTTGTTAAACTGTTAGCATTTTGTTCTCTCATTCATCTATTCTCCTCTGGACAAAATGACAAGACGAAAAAAATCACCTCAGCAAAAAGAACAAGAGATAGTACCGTCAGCCAGGGACCTACTCAATACAGACATTAGTACGATGTCGGACCTAGAGTTCAGAATCACGACTTTAAAGATACTAGCTGGGCTTGAAAAAAGAGTGGAAGTTATTAGAGAAACCCTTTCTGGAGAAATAAAAGAACTAAAATCTAACCAAGTCGAAATCAAAAAGGCTATTGATGAGATGCAATAAAAAATGGGGGCACTAAATGTTAGGATAAATGAGGCAGAAGAGAGAATCAGCGAAATAGAAGACCAAATGATGGAAAATAAAGAGGCTGAGAAAAAGAGAGATAAACAACTACTGGATCACAAGGGCAAAATTCGAGAGATAAGCGATAAGATAAGACGAAACAACATTAGAATAATTGGGATCCCAGAAGAAGAAGAAAGAGAGAGAGGGGCAGAAGGTATATTGGAGCAAATAATTGCAGAGAACTTCCCTAATGTGGGGAAGGAAACAGGCATCAAAATCCAGGAGGCACAGAGAACCCCTCTCAAAATCAATAAAATTAGGTCACCACCCCAACATCTAATAGTACAACTTAAGAATCTCAGAGACAAAGAGAAAATCCTGAAAGCAGCTCGGGAGAAGAGATATGTAACCTACAATGGTAGAAACATTAGATTGGCAACAGATCTATCCACAAATACCTGGCAGGCCGGAAAGGGCTGGCATGATATCTTCATAGCACTAAACGAGAAAAATATGCAGCCAAGAGTACTATATCCAGCTAGGCTGTCATTGAAAATAGAAGGAGAGGGACACCTGGTGGCTCAGTAAGTTAAGCGTCTGCCTTCTGCTCAGGTCATGATCCCAGGGTCCTGGGATCGAGTCCCACATCGGGCTCCTTGCTCAGCAGGGAGTCGGCTTCTCCCTCTGCCTGCCTCTGTCTCTCTCTCTGATAAATAAATAAAATCTTTAAAAAAAAAAAGAAAAAAATAGAAGGAGAGATAAAAAGCTCCCAGAACAAACAAAAACTAAAGGAATTTGCAAACACGAAACCAGCCCTACAAGAAATCTTGAAAGGGGTCCTCTAACCAAAGAGAGAGCCTAAAAGCAGCATAGATCAGAAAGGAACACAGACAATATACAGTAATAGTCACCTTACAGGGAATACAATGGCACTAAATTCATACCTTTCAATAGTTACCCTGAATGTAAATGGGCTAAATGCCCCAATCAAAAGACACAGGCTATCAGATAGGATTAAAACACAAGACCCATCAATATGCTGTCTGCAAGAGACTCATTTTAGACCCCAAGACACCCCCAGATTGAAAGTGAGGGGGTGGAAAAACATTTACCATGCTAATGGAACCAAAAGAAAGATGGGGTGGCAATCCTTATATCAGACAAATTAGATTTCAAAACAAAGACTGTAATAAGAGATGAAGAAAGACACTATATCCTACTTAAAGGGTCTATCCAACAAGAAGATCTAACAATTGTAAATATCTATGCCCCTAACATGGGAGCGGCCAATTATATAAGGCAATTAATTACAAAAGCAAAGAAACACATTGACAACAATACAATAATAGTGGGGGAATTTACCACCCCCCTGACTGAAATGGACAGATCATCTAAGCAAAAGATCAACAAGGAAATAAAGACTTTAAATGACACACTGGACCAAATGGACTTCACAGACATATTCAGAACATTCCATCCCAAAGCAACGGAATACACATTCTTCTCTAGTGCCCATGGAACATTCTCCAGAATTGATCACATCCTAGATCACAAATCAGGTCTCAACCGGTACCAAAAGATTGGGATTATTCCCTGCATATTTTCAGACCACAATGCTTTGAAACTAGAACTCAATCACAAGAGGAAAGTCAGAAAGAACTCAAATACATGGAGGCTAAAGAACATCCTACTAAAGAATGAATGGGTCAACCAGGAAATTAAGGAAGAATTAAAAAAATTCATGGAAACCAATGAAAATGAAAACACAACTGTTCAAAATCTTTGGGATACAGCAAAGGCAGTCCTGAGAGGAAAGTATATAGCAATACAAGGCTTTCTCAAGAAACAAGAAAGGTCTCAAATACACAACCTAACCCTACACCTAAAGGAGCTGGAGAAAGAACAGCAAATAAAGCCTAAACCCAGCAGGAGAAGAGAAATCATAAAGATCAGAGCAGAAATCAATGAAATAGAAAGCAAAAGAACAGTAGAACAGATCAACGAAACTAGGAGCTGGTTCTTTGGAAGAATTAACAGGATTGATAAACCCCTGGCCAGACTTATCAAAACGAAAAGAGAAATGACCCAAATCAACAAAATCATGAATGAAAGAGGAGAGATCACAACCAGCACCAAGACATACAAACAATTATAAGAATATATTATGAGCAACTCTATGCCAGCAAATTAGATAACCTGGAAGAAATGGAGGCATTCCTAGAGTTGTGTCAACTACCAAAATTGAACCAGGAAGGAATAAAAAACCTGAACAGACCTATAAGCACTAAGGAAATTGAAGCAGTCATCAAACATCTCCCAACAAACAAAAGCCCAGGGCCAGATGGCTTCCCAGGGGAATTCTATCAAACATTTAAAGAAGAATTAATATCTATTCTCCTGAAACTGTTCTAAAAAATAGAAATGGAAGGAAAACTTCCAAGCTCATTTTATGAGGCCATCATTACCTTGATCCCCAAACCAGAGAAAGACACCATCAAAAAGGAGAATTATAGACCAATATCCTTGATGAACATGGATGCAAAAATTCTCACCAGAATACTAGCCAATAAGATCCAATAGTACATTCAACGGATTATTCACCACGACCAAGTGGGATTTATCCCTGTGTTGCAAGTTTGGTTCAACATCCGCAAATCAATCAACGTGATACAATACATTAACAAAAGAAAGAACAAGAATCATATGATCCTCTCAATAGATGCAGAAAAAGCATTTGACAAAGTACAGCATCCTTTCTTGATCAAAACTCTTCAGAGTATAGGGATAGAGGGTACATACCTCAATATCATAAAAGCCATCTATGAAAAACACACAGCGAATATCATTCTCAATGGGGAAAAGCTGAGAGCTTTTCCCCTAAGGTCAGGAATGTGGCAGGGATGTCCACTATCAGCACTGCTATTCAACATAGTATTAGAAGTCCTAGCCACAGCAATCAGACCACAAAAAGAAATCAAAGGCATCCAAATCGGCAAAGAGGAAGTCAAACTCTCACTCTTTGCAGATGATCTGATACTTTATGTGGAAAACCCAAAAGACTCCACCCCAAAACTGCTAGAACTTGTACAGGAATTCAGTAAAGTAGCAGGATATATAATCAATGCACAGAAATCAGTGGCATTCCTATACACCAACAACAAGACAGAGGAGAGACAAATCAAGGAGTCGATCCCATTTACAGTTGCACCCAAAACCATAAGATACCTAGGGATAAATTTAACCAAAGAGGCAAAGGATTTGTACTTAGAAAAATATAAAATACTCATGAAAGAAATTGAAGAAGACACAAAGAAATGGAAAAACGTTCCATGCTTCTGGATTGGAACAACAAACATTGTGAAGATGTCAGTGCTACCTAGAGCAATCTACACATTCAATGCAATCCCCATCAAAATACCATTCACTTTTTTCAAAGAAATGGAACAAATAATCCTCAAATTTGTATGGAACCAGAAGAGACCCCGAATAGCCAGAGGAATGTTGAAAAAGAAAAGCAAAGCTGGTGTCATCACAATTCTGGACTTCCAGCTCTATTACAAAGCTGTCATCATCAAGACAATATGGTACTGGCACAAAAACAGACACATCGATCAATGGAACAGAATCGAGAGCCCAGAAATGGACCCTCAACTCTATGGTCAACTCATCTTCAACAAAGCAAGAAAGAATGTCCAATGGAAAAAAGATAGTCTCTTCAACAAATGGTGTTGAGAAAATTGGACAGCCACATGCAGAAGAATGAAACTGGACCATTTCCTTACACCACACACAAAAATAGACTCCAAATAGTTGAAAGACCTAAATGTGAGACAGGGGTCCATCGAAATCCTAGAGGAGAACACAGGTAGCAACGTCTTCGACCTCGGCCGCAGCAACTTCTTCCTAGAAACATCGCCAAAGGCACGGGAAGCCAGGGCAAAAATGAACTATTGGGACTTCATCAAGATAAAAAGCTTTTGCACAGCAAAAAAAACAGTCCAGAAAACCAAAAGACAACCGACAGAATGGGAGAAAATATTTGCAAATGACATATCAGATAAAGGACTAGTATCCAAAATCTATAAAGAACTCATCAAACTCAACACCAAAGAACAAATAATCCAATCAGGAAATGGGCAGAAGATATGAACAGACATTTCTGCAAAGAAGACATCCAAATGGCCAACAGACATATGAAAAAGTGCTCCACATCGCTCGGCATCAGGGAAATCCAAATCAAAACCTCAATGAGATACCACCTCACACCCTTCAGAATGGCTAAAATTAACAAGTCAGGGAACGACAGATGTTGGCGGGGATGTGGAGAAAGGGGAACCCTCCTACACTGTTGGTGGGAATGGAAGCTGGTGTAACCACTCTGGAAAACAGTATGGATGATCCTCAAACAGTTGAAATTAGAGCTACCATTCGATCCAGCAATTGCACTACTGGGTATTTACCACAAAGATACAAATGTAGTGATCTGAAGGGGTACGTGCACCCCAATGTTTATAGCAGCAATGTCCACAATAGCCAAACTGTGGAAAGAGCCAAGATGTCCATCGACAGATGAATGGATAAAGAAGAAGTGGTATATATACACAATGGAATATTATGCAGCCATCAAAAGGAATGAGATCTTGTCATTTGTAATGACGTGGATGGAACTGGAGGGTGTTATGCTGAGTGAAATCAGTCAATCAGAGAAAGACATGTATCATATGACCTCACTGATATGAGGAATTCTTAATATCAGGAAACAAACTGAGTGTTGCTGGAGTGGTTGGGGGTGGGAGGGATGGGGTGCCTGGGTGATAGACATTGGGGAGAGTATGTGCTATGGTGAGCGCTGTGAATTGTGCAAGACTGTTGAATCACAGATCTGTACTTCTGAAACAAATAATGCAACATATTTTAAGAAAAAAGAAAAAGAAGAAGATAGCAGGAGGGGAAGAATGAAGGGGAGTAAGTCGGAGGGGGAGACGAATCATGAGAGACGATGGACTCTGAAAAACAAACTGAGGGTTCTAGAGGGGAGGGGGTGGGGGGATGGGTTAGCCTGCTGATGGTATTAAAGAGGGTACATTCTGCGTGGAGCACTGGGTGTTATGCAGAAATAATGAATCATGGAACACTACATCAAAAACTAATGATGTAATGTATGGTGATTAACATAACAATAAAAAGAATTCCAATTGCGCACTTCATCAGCACTTGGTAGTATCAGTTTGAGTTAGCCTAATAGGTGTGGATTGACATTTCATCATTGTTTTAATTTTTCTGATGTCTACTGAGGTTGAACAACCTTTCATGTGCTTATTGGGTGCCTAAATGAGGCATCTCTCCATCACATAGGAGACCCCAAATGTGGGGTGATGATTGGGTGGAAACTGGTGCATTCAGTGAAAGAATTCACCTGAGGCAGAACAAAGGAGATAGAAGTTTACTGAATACAACATAAGGGAGTGGTGGGTAGGACAGTGGAGGAGAGGTCTCCAGTGAGGCAGTGGTGGGGACTGTAGTTAAGGGGGAATGTAAGGAGGTATGGAATCTTCTTTTTTTTGGTACCTGTGCTGGGTTGTAAGGAGCCTGTTGGTCAGCTAGGGTGTATGAATATTCTGAGGTGGGTCACCTGATGGTCCCATCTGTATTCCATTGCTCAAGCCTATTTGCCTAAAAGTGGCCTCTACACTTACGTTCACCAATATATCCTTTTCATTAAATCAGTCTCTTGTTTTGCCCATTTTCAGAATTGGGTTAATCACTTTTTCTTTCTGAAGAGTTTTGAATGTACTTTTTAAAAATTTTAAAAATTTATTTAAATTTATAACTTTTGAGAGAGAGTGTGCATGTGTATGCATGGGTGGATGGGGAGGGGAGGTGCAAAGGGAGAGGGAGGGAAAGAGAATCCTAAGCAGGCTCCATGCTCAGCACAGAGCCTGATCTGGGCTCTTCTCACAACCCTGAGATCATGATCTGAGCTGACGTCAAGAGTCGGACTTAACTGACTGAGCCACCCAAGTGCCCCAAGTTCTGAGTGTTCTTTAACAGTTATGGGAGGAAGTCACTTGATGAATGTATGATTTGCAAATATTTGATCCCAGCCTCTAACTTGACCTTTTATTTTCTCAACAGTGTCTTTCTGAAAGCAAAAGTTTTCATTTGGATTGAATCCAATGTATCATTTTCCTAATATATTTGACTTTCTGGTGTCATGTCTAAGAGTTTTTTATCTAACTCCAGGCCAAAAAGATTTTTCTCTATTGTTTTCTGCTAAAAGTTTTATGATTTTGCATTTCACATTTGTATCTGTAATCCATCTGAGTTATATTTATGGAAGGTGTGGAGTTTAGTTGGATGACCATAATTTTTTGTGTTTGGATGTCCAGTTCCAACAATTTGTTGAAAATGCTTGATGAATTGCTTCTGTATATTTGTCAAAAATTGGTTTGCTACATTTCTGTGGGTCCATTTCTGGGCTCCTGTTCTTTTCTGTTGACCTATGTGTTTATCCCTTAACTAATGCCATATTGTCTTGATCATTTCAGCTTTATTATAAATCTTAAGAACAGGCACTGTGATTTCTTCAACTTTAACTTACTTTTAAAATTTGATCTAAATTTTCCTTTTCCTTTCCATATAAAAACAGAATTAACTTGCCTGTATCACCAAAAATGTCGCTGAAATTTTTATTGGAATTGCACTCAATGGATCAAATAGAAGTGAATTGGCATCTCTACCATGTTGAGTCTTCTTATCCATGAACATGGCAATGTCTCCATGTAAAGTTGTCTTTTTTTATTGTTTCAGCAGCTTTTTCAGTTTTTAGCATACAGATCCTTTTTACCATATTCTAGATTCTGTGATAGAAATACTTCATGTCAGTCAGAGAAAGATAATTATATAATTTCACTCATGTGTGGAATTTAGGAAGCAAAATGGACATAGGGGAAGGGAAGGAAAAATAAAATAAATTTAAATCAGAGAGGGAGACAAACCATGAGAGACTCTTAAGTGTATGGACTAAACTGAGGGTTCCTGGAGGGGGGGATGGGGTAACTGGGTGATGGGCATTAAGGAGGACACATGATGTAATGAGCACTGGGTGTTATATGCAACTGAACGAATCACTAAATTCTACCTCTCAAACTAATAATACACTATATATCAGTTGATTGAATTAAAATAAAATAAAATAAAAATAAAAATCCAAAACAAGAAACAAACAAAAAAAGAAATATTTTTTTTTAGTATTTTGGACATTTTTCCTTACTTGATAACAAAAACTTTATGAATTCATTGTCATTAAGCAAGAACAAAATAAGAGCTTTGATCTAAGTAAATGATTTTACAGTTTGCAAAAGAACTTGTGAATGAGGAGAGCTGGCAGGAAAGGCCCGATCCTGAGATATGATGAGATTGTGAATCCTGAAAGAAGGTGGGAGCAGAGATTGAAGGATGGGAGGAAACCTAGTTTGTCCATAGTCACACAACCTGTGGGTGGTAGAGTTGAAATGAATCGAAACCTATAGGAATCTTGCCTGGCTTCTCCCTGTTCTACCATTGGATGAGGATATAGTGAGCTCAGGTGAGTAAACAATCCTTAAATTGGTTAGAATAGTGCCCAGTACATAAGACAGAAACAAAAACACCTACTGCATAGTTTTCTCACTAAAGGCAGAAAGTTGAGTTTGTTTAGTTGCTTGCTAATTAGTACTTTTTTTTTTAAAGGCACAACCCTGTCTCTCCTATTTAATGACACCCTCTTCAATGTCAATAACCTTTTTCAAGATCCAACTAAAACATTATCTCCTCTTGCTATTGTTCTATTAAGATTACAATTACATTCTCTTTATTTTTTCAGCAGTATGGACCAAGTTTGTAAAACTTAATTTGCTAATTATGGCAATCTTCTTTGTAATTTATGCTAATGATCAGTAATTATGTGTGTGAATGTACAGGACAGCAACTCTGTCTTGTGAACTTTTACATCTCAAGCATCAAGCAAGGTCAGAATTACAGCTTGTTCATATAAATGCTTGTGCTTCTAGTATTTCCCCCTTAAAGGCAATGCAACATTTTCAAATGCAGTAGACAATGAATCATGGAACACTACATCAAAAACTAATGATGTAATGTATGGTGATTAACATAACATAATAACATAATAAAATAAAAAGTAACATAATAAAATAAAAAAATACAGTAGAAATGTTAGTCAAATTATTTTGTGACTCCAGGTACACAAGTAATCCATCTTTTGCAATTTATCAGTTAATATTTAGGAGGACTATTTCTCTCCTCTCTCCTCTCTAAATTTGAGTCATCTTAGTGATTGCTCTGATGTAAAATTATTGTTTATATGACTTGCTTTCCTCTACATCCTCCAAAGAAATCTCTTGAGAATTACTTTCCTTTAGGATCTTACATCTCTAGAGGCTGGAAGAAGACCTAAGAACTCAGGCAACCTAATAGCATAAACAACTTAAGCTCATTCTAAGAAACCTACAGGGGCTTAATGCTAATTTTCTAACCACTTGAAAGGCTTTAAAAGTCCCTGCAGTTTAGCGTGCGAGAGGAACGCTGGGATAGCTGTGGGGGATTAGCGTTGTCTCCTCTCCCTGGGCAACAAGGGGAGGGATGTGTTTTCTGGGGTGGCAGTTTCATCACCCCGTCTCAGTGACTGCAGAGTGCTCATCCCCCTTCGTAACTGAGCCTGTTGTTAAGCTGAATCATTACTTCCTCCCCTAGGTCAGTATTTCAGAGATTACGTTCCTTTCTCTCTTCATTTCCAAGTTGTATGTGAAATGTTACATTAAATCCAATGCCAATATTGATTTGGTTAAATAATTCAGTCGTGCAACTAGTTTGACCACGTTCCTCTTTGTTCCTGAGACATTTGTTATTTTAACTAAACAGGGGTTTCCCAGTTCACATTTTTTTTTTTCAGAAAACCTTGTTATCTTTTCTGCTCCCCAATTTACCCACCTATGCTTTCCCAAACCCTCCTATTAACTTAGGGAAGAGTTAATGGGTACATCCTCTCAGGTTTCACCAGATGGTGCTAAAAATAATCCGTATCTGGGCTTATGCTACTAGCAATAGCTGGAATCCATTAACTTTTTGATACAACAATATTCAAAGAACTGTGATTTGTACAAGGGACAAAGTGTTCTAAAATCCTGTCTTCGGTGGTTTTGCAGTTTGTTTTTCCTATGAGAACTTTGGATCCTTGATCAGGGCAATGCCTTCTACTCCTGTTGGCTATCTCTGGCTAGAGAACGACTTCATGTACAGGTTTAGGTGTTTCTGTTTGCCTTGTTTCATTTCTATCTGTGGACCAGCATCCTCTGGTCCTGATGATTCATTGTACCTCCAGATTTCCCCTTCCAAAACTGGAACACAGGCATTATTCAAATGTAGACAACTGAGTGAGGCAGGAACAGGATGTTGTTGATTTGCCACAGTAGCAGGACGAATGAGAGATCCACCACTGGCTCTTTGTAGCCTGTGAACTCAGCTGACCCTCCTCTTCAGACTCTGGGTGAGGACAGGGGCAAGTGCCATCCTTGATCACTGCTTTCCTTCTACAAAGGAAAGATCCGGAGCCAGATCCATCACTGGTTCCCCTCTTCTACCACCTGCCCTGTTGACACAAAGGGGGGGACTCTGGGAAGCGGCTTCTTCAATCCAGGGACAACCTCGCACCCCAGACCCACTCATTGTTTCTTCTGAGAACTTGGTACAGGTCAGTATAAACAATGATGGTGCTGCAGTGAGGGGAAAACTTACCCAAAAAAGATCTGCTGGCAAGTGTATTTCATTTGAGATCATGGCCTCCCAGAGCACTGTCCTAGAATACTGATGCTTTTGTAAGTTTAAGCATATGAGTGTTATATTTTTGGAATTATTTTGTTGCTTTTCCCTAACAAATATTTCTGATTTTCATTTTAAAAAAGAAACATTTGAGTGCCTTTAAATAAAAGTGTTTTAAGGAATGTTCTAAGAAACTCCATGATGTAGTCATTAATAATTCCTTGTAAGAGCAAACCAGTTCCTGTGGTTATACTGGGATCCAGGGGGTGTGTGGATCTACATCTCAGATCCCAGGACAAAGGGCTTTAAACCCAGCTGCAGTCCCACAGCCCTAACAGGCCATTACTATAACAGGTAATCAGGGAGGTGGATGGTTAGGCAAATGTACTTTTCAGATGTGTGATAAGCTTTCTATGCATTTTTCTCAATATTTAGTAATCTCTCTTTGAACACAAATTTCAGGAAGCTCAAGAGTGTTCAGAGCAACTCATGCAAACTAATACGGTATTCAGAAAGTCCTAACAAAGAGCAAATGTGGCATTATTAACTGTGTTCTGGGGTAGAGAGCGTGGACACAGAGAGCTGGAATTCACTCAAAGGACCTTCCTTAAACATGTGACCTCTAAGATGTAGTGACTGGGCTCAGGTCATGTTGACTTCTCAGCCCCGTTTCCAATGGCCAGTCCATCAGAACATGTGTCAGGCAATTCTGAGGCTCCTCAGAAGCATGCTGCAATCGGGAAATGGGCAGCTAACCTCCCTTCCATACAACTGACTTCTCCTGAGGTCACAAAGTTCTCCCCATCCCGTGTAATTGTCCCACCCCATCTACAACACCACCACCCTCAGATGGGAAGAGCTAATAATGAAGGCATGTGAAGTGGGCAAAACCTCTCTAGACCTTTGCCAGAGTAATTACACAGATGGAAACGTCCCCCTATGGGAAGCTCATGGCAGAGGCCCTCTTGCTCTGTGGTTAAAATATTGATTGGTGGGGCACCTGGGTGGCTCAGTTGGTTAAGTGTCTACCTTTGGTTCAGGTTGTGATCACAGGGTCCTGGGATTGAGCCACATGGTGTGCACCTTGTTCAACTGGCAGTCTGCTTCTCTCTCTGTCCCTCCCCCTGCTCATGCTCTCTCTCTCAAATAAATCAATAAAATCTTTACAAAAATAAAACATTGATTGGTTAATGAAAAGGAATGGTAACATTATAAGGACATTTGTACCTTGATGAGATCACCGTAGGTCCAACAACTTTTTGTGTTCATGGACCTAATGTTCAGGTGACCCAATGGCAATTGAGCCCAGGAAGCTTACTGTTCCTAACCAAACCCACAAGCATTTGGTTAACAAGACTGACCGCTGTTTACTAGTAGAGGGAGAAATGGGACCCCAGGAGGGCTGGACTATTGTCATTGAAGGTACGGCATTCCGGCCAGCAGGTGGGAAGCAAGTTGACAGAAGAGGGTGGGTGGTGCGAGGACTGTTAGCTGGTCCAGGGAGTATGGGAGGCCCACAGCCTCCACGACGGGAGTGCCTGCCCCCTAAGGGAAGATCTCCCATGCCAGCGAGGTGGGACTACTTCTCTCTTGCATGTTTCTGAAAATGCACAAGGGGATAATTACACCTCCACTTTCTCTTTCTTAAATTCCATTCAGATAATTCGTGTGACCTTGCTGAGATCATGGATTTTGGTTTAGTATCTTTAAAATATCAGACTTCAGACCTGGAGCAAAACAGTGAGTGAACACACGGGGCAAGTGTTAAGTGGTTCCTCATGCTAAGAGAGTGGAGTGCTCTTGCACACACGCACACACACACAAAAACGCACACACACGATGAACAAGCGAGGTGAGGATGTACACACATGACGAAAATATGAGGTGGACACACACACACGATGAACATGAGAGGTGAAGACACGCACACACACGAAGAACATGCGAGGCGAAGACACGCACACACGAATAACATGCGAGGTGAAGACACACACACACACGAGGAACATGCGAGGTCATGGGTGTGGGGATGACTTAGATGGAGGGTCCCTTTCACAGAGTATAAATTATCAATTACCATGGTGTACACCTTAAATATCTTACAATTTTATATGCCAACTGTACCTCAATAAAGCCAACATATATATGTGTATATGATTCATATACATATAAATTCAAAAATCTGTAAGAAGGAAATAGAGAAAACAGGTATAGACATAAATTTATCAATAACTATTGTCTATGAGTAGATGGGAATAGGCAATTATTTTTTTCAATGGCCTTTCTTTCTGCAAAAACATGAATTGCTCTTATGATGAATTGTTTTAAACTACTTAAATAGGATAGAGGGTACATACCTCAATATCATAAAAGCCATCTATGAAAAACACACAGCGAATATCATTCTTCTCTCAGAATTTCCCTTAGGGGAAAAACTGAGAGCTTTCCCCCTAAGGTCAGGAACGTGGCAAGGATGTCCACTATCACCACTGCTATTCAAAATAGTATTAGAAGTCTTCGCCACAGCAATCAGACAGCAAAAAGAAATCAAAGGCATCCAAATTGGCATAGAAGAAGTCAAACTCTCATTCTTTGCAGATGATCTGATACTTTATGTGGAAAACCCAAAAGACTCCACCCCAAAACTGCTAGAACTTGTACAGGAATTCAGTAAAGTAGCAGGATATAAAATCAATGCACAGAAATCAGTGGCATTCCTATACACCAACAACAAGACAGAAGACAGAGAAATTAAGGAGTCAATCCCATTTTACAACCAAAACCATAAGACACCTAGGAATAAATCTAACCAAAGAGGCAAAGAATCTGTACACAGAAAACTATCAAATACTCATGAAAGAAATTGAGGAAGACACAAAGAAATGGAAAAACATTCCATGCTTCTGGATTGGAAGAACAAATATTGTGAAGATGTCAATGCTACCTAGAGCAATACACTGAATGTGTATTCAGTGCAATTCCCATCAAAATACTATCCACTTTTTTCAAAGAAATGGAACAAATAATCCTAAAATTTGTATGGAACCAGAAGAGACCCCGAATAGCCAGAGGAATGTTGAAAAAGAAAAGCAAAGCTGGCGGCATCACAATTCCGGACTTCCAGCTCTATTACAAAGCTGTCATCATCAAGACAGTATGGTACTGGCACAAAAACAGACACATAGATCAATGGAACAGAATCGAGAGCCCACAAATGGACCCTCAACTCTATGGTCAACTTATTTTTGACAAAGCAGGAAAGAATGTCCAATGGCAAAAAGACAGTCTCTTCAACAAATGGTGTTGGGAAAATGGGACAGCCACATGCAGAAGAATGAAACTGGACCATTTCCTTACACCACACACAAAAATAGACTCCAAATGGGTGAAAGACCTAAACGTGAGACAGGAGTCCATCAAAATCCAAAGGAGAACACAGGCAGCAACCTCATCAGCCTCAGCCGCAGCAACTTCTTCCTAGAAACTTCGCCAAAGGCAAGGGAAGCAAGGGCAAAAATGAACTATTGGGACTTCATCAAGATAAAAAGCTTTTGCACAGCAAAAGAAACAGTCCACAAAACCAAGAGACAACCGACAGAATGGGAGAAGATATTTGCAAATGACATATCAGATAAAGGGCTAGCATCCAAAATCCATAAAGAACTTATTACACTCAACACCCAAAGAACAAATGATCCAATCAAGAAATGGGCAGAAGACAGGAACAGACATTTCTGCAAAGAAGACATCCAAATGGCCAACAGACACATGAAAAAGTGCTCAACATCGCTCGGCATCAGGGAAATCCAAATCAAAACCTCAATGAGATACCACCTCACACCAGTCAGAATGCTTAAAATTAACAAGTCAGGAAATGACAGATGTTGGTGGGGATGTGGAGAAAGGGGAACCCTCCTACACTGTTGGTGGGAATGCAAGCTGGTGCAACCCCTCTGGAAAACAGTATGGAGGTTCCTCAAACAGTTGAAATTAGAGCTACCATACGATCCAGCAATTGCACTACTGGGTATTTACCCCAAAGATACAAATGTAGGGATCTGAAGGGGTATGTGCCCCCCGATATTTATAGCAACAATGTCCACAATAGCCAAACTGTGGAAAGAGCCAAGATGTCCATCGACAGATGAATGGATAAAGAAGAGGTGGTATATATACACAATAGAATATTATGTAGCCATCAAAAGGAATGAGATCTTGTCATTTGCAACTATGTGGATGGAACTGGAGGGTGTTATGCTGAGTGAAATAAGTCAGTCAGAGAAAGACATGTATCATATGACCTCACTGATATGAGGAATTCTTAATCTCAGGAAACAAACTGAGGGTTGCTGGAGTGGTGGGGGTGTGGGAGGGATGGGGTGGCTGGGTGATAGACATTGGGGAGGGTATGTGCTATGGTGAGTGCTGTGAATTGTGTAAGACTGTTGAATCACAGACTTTACCTCTGAAACAAATAATACATTATATGTTAAAAAAAAAAAAAGAAGAAGAGGAAGATAGCAGGAAGGGAAAAATGAAGGTGGGGAGTCAGAGGGGGAAACGAGCCATGAGAGACTATAGACTCTGAGAAACAAACTGAGGGTTCTAGAGGGGATAGGGGTGGGAGAATGGGTTAGCCTGGTGATGGGTATTAAAGAGGGCATGTTCTGCATGGAGCACTGGGTGTTATATGCAAACAATGAATCATGGAACACTACATCAAAAACTAATGATGTAATGTATGGTGATTAACATAACATAATAATAAAAAATTTTAAAAAGTAGCTAAATAGATAACAAGCCCTTGTCTTTATCCAACAAGAAAATCTAACAATTGTAAATATCTATGCCCTCAACATGGGAGCAGCCATCTACATAAGCCAACTGTTAACCAAAATAAAGAGTCATATTGATAACAATACGTTAATTGTAGGAGACCTCAATACTCCACTCTCAGCAATAGACAGATCATCTAAGCAGAACATCAAAAAAGAAACAAGAGCTTTGAATGACACACCGGACCAGATGGACCTCATAGATATATACAGAACATCCCACCCTAAAACAACAGAATACTCATTCTTCTTGAGTGCACATGGAACTTTCTCCAGAACAGACCACATACTGGGTCACACATCAGGTCTCAACTGATATGAAAAGATTCAGATGATTCCCGGCATACTCTCAGACCATAATGCTTTAAAACTGGAACTCAATCACAAGAAAAAATTTGGCAGAAATTCAAACCCTTGGAAGCTTAAGACCACTCTGCTCAAGAATGTTTGGTTCAACCAGGAATGTGAAGAAGAGCTCAGACAATTCATGGAAACCAATGAGAATGAAAACACATTGGTCCAAAACCTATGGGATACTGCAAAGGCGGTCCTAAGGGGAAATACATAGCCATCCAAGCCACACTCAAAAAAACAGAAAAATCCCAAATTCACCAACTAACTCCACACCTTAAAGAACTAGAGAAAAAGCAACAAATGATTCCTAAGCCATGCATTAGGAGAGAAATAATTAAAATTAGAGCAGAAATCAATGAATTAGAACACAGAAACAGTAGATCAGATCAACAAAACTAGAAGCTGGTTCTTTGAAAGAATTAATGAGATCAATAATCCACTGGCCAGACTTACCTAAAGGAAAAGAGAAAGGTCCCAAATTAATAAAATTATGAAGGAAAGGGGAGAGATCACGACTAACACCAAGGAAATAGAAACAATTATTAGAAATCATTATCAACAACTATACACCAATAAATTAAGCAACGTGGAAGAAATGGTTGCCTTCCTGGAAACCTATAAACTGCCAAGACTGAGACAGGAAGAAATGGACAACCTGAATAGGCCAATAACCAGTAATGAGATTGAAGCAGTGATCAAAAACCTCCGAAAAAACAAGAGTCCAGGACCTGATGGATTCCCTGGGGAATTCTACCAAACAGTCAAAGAAGAAATAATACCTATTCTCCTGAAGCTGTTTCACAAAATAGAAACAGAAGGAAAGCTTCCAGACTCATTCTATGAGGCCAACATTACCTTAATCTCCAAAGCAGTCAAAGACTCCATCAAAAAGCAGAATTTCAGACCAATATCCCTGATGAATATGGATTCTAAAATCCTCAACAAAATTTTAGCTACTAGGATCCAACAATACATTAAAAGGATCATCCACCACGACCAAGTGGGATTTATCCCCGGGATGCAAGTGTGGTTCAACATTCACAGATCAATCAATGGGATAGAACACATTAATAAGAGGAGAGAGAAGAACCATATGGTCCTCTCAATTGATGCAGAACAAGCATTTGACAAAATACAACATCCTTTCCTGATTAAAACTCTTCAGAGTATAGGGATAGAGGGAATATCCCTCAAGTTTATAAAATCCATCTATGAAAAACCCACAGCGAATATCATCCTCAATGGGAAAAGCTGGGAGCCTTTCCCCTTAAGATCAGGAACACGACAAGGATGCCCACTGTCGCCACTATTGTTCAACATAGTACTAGAAGTCCTAGCAACTGCAATCAGACAACAAAAAGAAATAAAATGTATTCAAACTGGTGAAGAAGAAGTCAAACTGTCTCTTTTCGCAGATGACATGATACTTTATGTGGAAAACCCAAAAGACTCCGCCCCCAAATTATTAGAACTCATACAGCAATTCAGTAATGTGGCAGGATAAAACAGCAATGCACAGAAATCAGTTGCTTTCTTATACACTAACAATGCAACTGTAGAAACGGAAATTAGAGAAACGATTCCATTTACAATAGCACCAAAACCCATAAGATACCTCTGAATAAACCTAACCAAAGAGATAAAGGATCTCTACTCTAGGAACTACAAAACACTCGTGAAAGAAATTGAAGAAGACACAAAAAGATGGAAACATATTCCATGCTCATGGATCAGAAGAATAAACATTGTTAAAATGTCTATGCTACCCAGAGCAATCTATACCTTCAATGCCATCCTGATCAACATTCCAATGACATTTTTCAAAATACTAGAACAAACAATCCTAAAATTTGTATGGAATCAGAAAGGACCCCAAAACGCCAAGGAAATGTTGAAAAAGAAAAACAAAGCTGGGGGCATCACGTTGCCCGATTTCAAGCTATATTACAAAGTAGTGATCACCAAGACAGCATGGTACTGGCACAAAAACAGACATATAGACCAATGGAACAGAATAGAGAGCCCAGATGTGGACCCTCAACTCTATGGTCAAATAATCTTCGACAAAGTGGGAAAAATATGCAATGGAAAAAAGACAGTCTTTTCAATAAATGGTGCTGGGAAAATAGGACAGCCCCATGCAGAAGAATGAAACTCGACCATTCTCTTACACCACACACAAATAGTCTGTTCTTGATTTGTCTCCTTTTCTTTTTTCCCCTCAGCTCATCTGTTTTGTTTCTTAAATTCCACATATGAGTGAGATCATATGGTATTTGTCTTTCTCTGACTGGCTTAGCATAATACGATTAGCTTCATCCATGTCCTCACACTCTTCCGTACAACACCTGGTGTTTATCACAAGTGCCTTCCTAATGCCCATCACCCATTTGACCTATCCCCCTACCCCCTCCCCTCTGGTCACCATCAGTTTGTTCTCTGTAGTTAAGAGTCTGTTTCTTGGTTTGCGTCTCTCTCTCTTTAGGGATACGATTCTTACTAATTCAAGAACAGAGGGTCACAGAAGGAGATAGTGGTGTGGTAGCACGTGGACATGAAGAGGGTGGAAAGCCATGACCCACAGCTGCACAGTCTGAGAGAGTTTGCCAGGGTCAATGATGATCCTGATGAGGATGATGATGCTAATTATGATGTAAATGGATCTGTACTTCATTAACTCATATATTTTCACCTTCTGACAATTCTGAAGTAAGAACAATTCAAGATTTAATGGCAAGGCAGAGTTTACTTTGCATATTTTTTTCTCAGAATTACAGCAAAAGGCGAACATGAGAATCTTTAAGTTGTAAAAATTAATGAAATTAATAAAATTTCAATGAATTCTAGGAGCTAATTAGTCTCTGTGATGGTGAACTTGCTCTGTCAATCTGACTAGGCCATGGTACCCAGTAATTTGGTCAAACACCATTCCTGAGGTGAAGGTATTTCTTAGATGAGATTAGTGTTTAGATCAATAGACTTTGAGTAAAGCAGATTGCTCTCCATTGGGTGGGTGGGCTGCATCCAACCAATTGAAGGTCTTAGGATCAAACAGAGATTCCCCTAGCAAGGGGGAAATCTGCTTTTAGATCATGTTGGACTTCAGCTGCAACATCAACTCTTCCTTGAGTCTCCAGTCTGTCCTGCAGATTTTGAACCGCCAACCCACAAAATCACAAGAGCCATTTCTTTAAAATCTCTCTATTTATCTACCATCTATCGTCTATTTATCTATTATCTATTTATCTATCATCTATCTATCTATATCTATCAGTCATCTATCTATCATAATCTATCTACCTATCATCTATCAATCTATTATCTATACCTACATATTCTATTGATTCCGTTTCCTGGAGAACCCTAATACTTTCTGAAAAGTAATAAAAATTAAATATGTGTAGATTAACTTTTGCATAAGTTTTACTTATTTTTTAAATCCTAGATTCTTTAGGTTCATACCCAGTTTTCATATTTCTTTTCTTATGTTCAACAATCATTTCCTTGAAGAGAAGCTTTGCTTTTATTTTCAATCCAGACATCCTCACTGGATTAGTAGAAATTAAAAAAAAATGTGGGTATTTTAGAGAATGAGGAGGGCAAGTTAGTTTATGTGTATACTACTTTATTTTCTGATTTCTCCAGGTAAAAGGAAGTTTGTTGTAATCTTTTTTTGCTTGTATCTTTTATGAAATCTCTGAAATTTTTTCATCATTTTGTCTTTTGGTGGTTTTGATATATATATATATATTTTTTTTTTTTTTTTTGTCTTCACTGATCTTTATTAAATGAAGGATTCCAGGGGCAAGCAGGAGGGATCAAGAGCAACAGCAGGAGCAAATATAAAAGTATAAAATGTAAAGTGCAGCACTGGGCAATGTGTGCAGGACTGAGCCATGCCCACAGGGACCTTGGGGACACAAGGCTGAGGACGAGCCACAGCCCACCCTCTAAGGGAATCTAGGCCTGAGGAGCCTGTGCAGGGCTCTTGGCTGGCGGTGGAAGTGGCTTGAATGGGGCCCAACCTTGGGCCTTGAAGTAGGAGACCAGTTGTGTGGGTACTTCTGCGAGCACAGTCTGTGCCAGTGTCTCCCGAGGGGCTTTCTGGAAGCGGCGGTAGGGCACAAACTGCACTATGTCACGGGCAGCTATCTCCCCGGAGCGTGCACGCAGGGGTCCACCATCAGCATCCAGCTGCTCCATGGCCTCAAAGTCAGCACCACCCACACCCACGATGATCACTGACATGGGCGGGTAGGAGGCACGCACCACAGCCTCACGTGTAGCCTCCACATCTGTCACAGCGCCATCAGTCAGCAGCAACAGCACCAAGTATTGCGAGGCAGTCCTCTGATGTGCAGCCTGGGTTGCCAACCTGGCCACATGGTTGATGATGGGTGCAAAGTTGGTGGGGCCACAGAGGCGAACTTGGGGCAGGACTTGGCGGTAAGCATCCACAATGCCCTGGATGCCTGGGCAGTAGGGGTTACTGGGGTTGAAGTTCAAGGCAAATTCATGGGAGACCTGCCAATCGGGGGGTACCTGGGCCCCAAATCCAAATGCTGGGAATAGCTTGTCCGAGTCATAGTCCTGAATCACACTGCCCACACTCCACAGTGCTGTCAGGTACTCGTTGACCCCTGTTGGGCTCAGGTAGTGCAGGGATTCCGGGGAGGAAGGATCTCCATTGGAGCCCGTGAAGTCAATGCCCACAGTGAAGTTGATTTGACAGCCTCCCATCACATAGTCCAGGAATGAATACTGCGTTTCTACCTGGCAAATCTTGACACAAACAGTCCCAGAGTTCTTGTAGCTTTTCTTTTTCTGCTGTTTCTCAGGGTGGATACATTCAAACTCAGCCGGAACTGCTTGCAGCTGGGCCAAGCTGGTGTAGAAGGTACCAATGAGATCATGTGAACCATCACTGTCATAGTCTGAGCATCGCACCTGAATGGGTGTGCTGGGGTCTCCCCCACAGAAATGCTGAAAGGGAACAGAGAAGCGCTTCCATGTAGGGTTCAAGTTGTTCTTGATTACCTCAGATCTGTATGCCAGGTGCCATTTCCCATCACCCTGACGGAAGAACTCCAAGAACGGGTCTGATTTCCCCAGGCTGTCCTTCTTATCTAGGTTTCTGGCCTCCACCTCCATGGTCACTATGCGATTATCCTTCATCTCTTGAGCAGATACCGTGATGGTCCCCCGCCCAGCAGGTTTTCCAGGCTTCAGCATCAAGGGTAGAGTTATTATCTGGCTGGACACAATCTGTCCTAGGGAACACTCAGCCCCTCCTAGGAAGTCATCATCCCCCAGCTCAGGTGTCTTGTTGTCTATGTCATAAATGCCAAATCGGAGCTTCTGGACTGTTTCAAAGTGGTACTCAAGCTGCAGAGTCTTGGAGAACTCGGGGCTCGAGCAGTTCCGTACTTGCTCAGTTCGGCCAAGCTCAGCCCAGCTGCCCCCTCCCACATCCTGTAAAAGGATGCAGAGTGGGTCAGACTTGGAGCCGATGTCCTTGTCAATGAGGTGGTCACAGGAAATGGATAGTTGAACCAAGGTCACGCAGTGGGCCATCTCTTTCGCCGCTTCACAAAATGGCCGACAGCCCGCTCAGCAGCTCCGCGTTCCAGAAGGGGAGGGACGGAATGGAGACGTCACGGGGCGGGCTGGTGGTTTTGATATTTTTATACTTGTATGTACTTGGCATTGCAAATTGTAAGGCTAGGCACATGTACTCTGGGTAGCTTCTGGTGCAATATCATATGCATGTCCTGTGGGCCTATATAAACAACAGTATTAAAACAAGGTTCTAGGTTATGTGGAAATAAGTCACTTAGGATTACTAATTTGCTTGTTTTCCTTTATATTTTTGTCCAGGAAACAATCATTTAGCACCATTCTAACTATTTAGAGATTCCATCCTGTGTTTTGTTTTAAGACCTTTTTTTTTAAAGATTTTATTTATTTATGTGAGAGAGAGAGAGAGAGAGCGTGAGGGAGAGCACAAGAGGGGGAGGGGTAGAGGGAGAAGCAGACTCCCTGCTAAGCAGGGAGCTTAGTGTGGGACTCCAACCCAGGACTCCAGGATCATGACCTGTAGCCATATGCAGACACTTAACTGAGTGAGCCACCCAGGTAACCCACCCAATTTTTATATACCTGCAGGATTAATTATAACAAGATTGATAAAGGTCAATCAGGATAAGGTTGTAAGCATTTTCAACCATTTATGAAAAACATCATTTATAACTATCAGTGAACATAAACAATTTTGTCTAATAAATACTCTAACATACAAAGCTTCCCATAGTTAATGTGCAGAAGAGTTAAATATTAAAAACGTCTGCGTTTTACCAAAAAGTACTTGAAAGCTTTTTAGTAAATGTATGTAGACACAAATTTTTCTTCATTATGACAAAATACAGATTTAGAATAGTTGCTTTGTGGGATCATTTTTAGTTATTCTTTAAATGTACCCCTTTCCCTTCTAAACAAAGGAAATCTCTATGCCAGCCTTTTTCCATCACAAACGTGTCAATGTGTTCTCGAGGTTTGACACGAAATGCGATTCCAGTTTGTTCACATGGTTCCCAATGGGATTTTGGTTAAGGCCTATAATATCTTTAGTCTACACAACTGCACCACTTTATCTTGTTTCCTTTTCTTTCTTTCAATTTATTTATTTAATATGTATATTCAGGTATAATTAGCATACAGTGGTGTATTAGTTTCAGATGTACAGTATAGTGATTCAACAATTATATACATTACCCAGTGCTCATCGTAAGTGTGATTTTAATCCCCTTTACCTATTTCACCCATCCCCCCACCCACCTGCCCTCTGGCACCCACTACTTTGTTCTCTGTGTGTAAGAGTCTGTTTTTGTTTGTCTCTTTTATCTTTGCTCATTGGTTTTGTTTCTTAAATTCCACATATGAGTGAAATCATACGGTATTTGTCTTTCTCTGACTGATTTCGTTTGCTTAGCATAATACCCTCTAGCTCCATCCATGTTGCTGCAAATGGATTATGGTTTCACATCTCACAGTTAGGTCTTTAATCCATTTTGAGTTTATTTTTGTATATGGTGGAAGAATAATAAAAAATGAGAATAGGTTAAGGGAACTCAGTGATATCATTGAACATAATAACATTTGCATTACAGGAATTCCAGAAGGAGAGAAAAGGGGGCAGAAAATTTATTTGAAGAAATAATAGCTAAAAACTTTCCTAATCTGGGGAAGGAAATAGAGACCCAGATCCAGGAGGACAGAGAGCCCCCAACAAAATCAACCCAAAGAGGTCCACACCAAGACATCTACTAATTAAAATGGCAAAAAGAAGTAGTGATAAGGAAAGAATTTTAAAAGCAGCAGAAAAAGAAAACAGTTATGTACAAGAGAAACCCCATAAAACTATCAGCTAATTTTCAGCAGAAACTTTACAGGACAAAAGGGAGTGACATGATATAATCAAACTGTTGAAAGGAGAAAAAAACAAAAAACAAAAAACCATGCAACCAGAAATACTCTATACAGCAAGTCTACCATTCAGAATAGAAGGAGAGATCAATGTTTCCCAGGCAAACAAAAGTTAAAGGAATTCATCACCAATAAACCAGTCTTACAAGGAATATTAAAAGAAATTCTTTGAGTGGAAAGAAAAAGCCGTAATCAAGAGTAAGAAAATTAGGATTAGAAAAAATTCCACAGTAAATGCAAACATAATAAATGTAGTAGATTAATCACTTATAAAACCAGTACAGAGGTTAAAGCATAAAAGCAGTAAAAATCAATTATATATACAAAAATCAGCCAAAGGATTCACAAAATAAAAGTATATAAAGTATGACATCATATATATAAAATGTGTGGCAGGAGGTGAATAAATCTACATTTACTGCTTGTCAGTGGTTCTTGCTATGCACTTGGTGGCTGTCAACCTTGTACATCAGAGATGCCCCTTGCACCTGTATAAACTTTATCAACTTTGAGCCACTTATTGTTGGTATGACAGTGCAACTTATACTTTAAATACTAATCAAAACCTAGATGAAGAAACATTTTCTGAAGAAGTAAAAGACTACATTAATTTACAGAAAATCATAATCACTTTTTTTTTAACTTTGTTATGCACTATATTGAGTTGTTTACCTACTTCTCATTACTTAATTCTTTACAACAATCCCACGAGGCTGGTGTTATTGCCCCACTTTATATTTTCACCATTGTTGCCCCACTTTATAGATGAAGAGAACAGGGTTCAACAAGGTGGATCTATTAACTGAGAACCCATAGTCACTAAGGAGCCAGGTTCCACAGCAAGTATGACCTGACCTAATGCCATACTCCCAAGCCCTGTGCTGCCTGGCCTTTTTTCATTATGCACACAGTGGTCTTGGTCCTATAAAAATGTGAATTCTCCTGAAATTAATTTACAAATGTAGTACAATACCAATCAAAGTCCCAATGAGATATTTTTGAGGTTAGTAGGAAGGGACCCGGGTATGACATTTAATCTGGTAAAACAACATTGTAACAACCATGAAAAGTCTAAATTGAAAAAAAAAGAAAGAACAATGATCCATGTCTTGATCTACTAAATGATAAAATATCTTATAAATCCACAGTTCTTAAAAACATGTTACTCATATAGAAACTAATAGACATTACATGATCAGAATTGATATTCTTCCAAATAAATGTATACACATTGGAAATTTAGTCTATGGCAAAGGTATAATTTCAGGACAATGGTGAAAATATAGCTAATAAAATTAGTTGGGAACTCTTAAGTAAACATTGGGAAATATTAAATATTATTGCTTCTTTCTCTCTCTCACACACAGTCATTGTAGATGGAATGGATTAAAAGTCTAAGCATAAAATAGAAAACTGTAAAGCAACAAGATAAACATAATCTCTAAGGATAACTTCAGGCATCAAGCTATAAAATCGTGTCCTTTCCCAAATAGTCTGACAACACAAAACAATATTCATGTGGGGTCTCTAAGACCTTTTATTACCTAGACCTCTGGGATCTCCCAGAACTCACTTCCCACCACTCTTTTACTCACTACCTTCCAGCCACACCAGACCTTTCCACATCTGAATCTTTTCTTCCTCTAAATCCTTTGCACTCCTTTCTCTTGTGATTTCCTCTACACCCATATTGTGTGTCTCCCTCATTTCATCAGGGAGAGCTCACATGGCAGCTCCCAGATCACTTGTTACTTCCTCTAGGCTCACCCCATTGGATTGTTGGTCTTCTTCACCTGTATTCTCCATTGACTTGCTTACTTGGTGAACTTGTACATCTCTTGCCACTGAAAGTTTTGGCTTGGTGAGTGTGATGGTTAAATTGATGGGTCCCCGTGGTTAGACTATCATACCCAGTTTTTGTTCAAACACCAGCCTAGATGTTTCTATAGAGATATTTTTTAAAGATGTGATTAACATTAAATCAATAGGCTTAAAGTACATTATCTTCTAAAGTATAGACGGATCTCATCCATGCAATGAAGACCTTAGGAGAAAAGACTGAGCTCTCATGAAGATGAGGAAATTCTGACTTCAGACTGCTTTTGGGCTCAAGATGCAACATTAATTCCTGTCCGAATTTCCAGCTTGCTGGCCTGTCCTGCAGAATTTGGATTTGCCAACCCTCAAATCACATGAGCCAATTCCTTAAGATTAGCCTCCCTTCTCCATCCTTCCTTTCTCCCCTCCCTCTCCCTGTCTTCCTCTCTCTCCGACTGTATGTATCTATCTATGTCACCTATATCTATACAAAACTTGCATTGCTGTTATAGAATGTTGCAAGGGGAAATAATTGGGGGAGAAACTTCTAGTACTTGTCCAATAGTCTTGGACAAGGAAAAATGCAACATCCCAATAAAGCTAGGATATCAAATATTCAAATCTCACAGGAGTTAAAAAGGATGAAGGTATGGTTCACCTCACCAGGTAAAGAATCCCTTTCTAGTTAAAATGCTGGAAGGAGGTTAGGGGAACATGGATTGGGTGGTGAAAGAAAATAGCTGTGATTAAAAGCTCTTATCTCATACTTATCAAGAGTTATGGGGATTGTTAGCAGCTATGCTTTATGTTAAATTATTGCCCCCATTCTATATTACTAAGTTATGTGAAAAACAATGGTGGTGGCTAACATTAGGTCTCAAAGAGCTTATTCCTTAACTGATATCACTTCTTGTGATATGGTAGCCAATAGAAGTTTCTATGTCCCCGAAGTTGGAGATGTGAACTTTCACTAAATTAAAGACCAGGATAGAGAATGAGAGAAATGAATATGGACTCTGACCCAGTAGATTCAGTCTCTACTTTCTCCAACTTGCTCTGTGCTCCATCTGCAGGGACAACACCAGCTGGACCCTAGCTTTTAGCTTGTGGTTGCTTTCAGCCAATGGGGGACCATGCCAGGAGGTAGTAAGGATGGAGTAGTTAGGTCAACATATTGACTACTGCTCTTTCTTCCTGAGAGTGCCACATCTGGATATTTCTCTCCCCTAAGAATAACAGCTTCTGTTGAACATCTGTCCACACACAGCACTTCTGTCTTCTGGTTCCTGTAACTGCTCCTGTCCTCTTGCCTCTGTCTGCAAGTAGTAATGGTCACCACTGGAACTAGCCCAGGTTAATATTGGTTGACAAGTTTAATTATAAACCTAGGTCCTCTGGCTCAAATCCAGACTCATTTCCATTCTTCCCCATAGCTGTGATGTGGTGGTAGTTTCCAGGTTAGCTGGAAGACTGTGTTGGTTTCCATTACCTTATTAACTCAAGGAAGAGGAGTGCACACCTTCTTCTTCACTTCAGAAGGATAAGTGGTCCTGAATACCATTCCTGAGTCTGGTACTGAAGTGCTTTATAGAGAAGTATAGAGTGTTACAATAGGAAATAGAGAATCAACAAAAACAAATAAGTATGATGTAATATTTGGTATGCAGGTGGATTTCATTTTTTTTTAAGGCAGATTTGTGAAGTAAATTGAATTGTATCAACCAACTGTTTCCCTTCCCAACTGCCAGTATGTGGGCAATGTTTGTAAAAGAAATACAATTCTTGTAATAGTTTCCCCAATGATATATATTCCGTGGAGTATTTCAAGAAAATTATTCAATACAAAAAAGAAACCTACATACATTCCATACCATAGCAAAACATAAAATAAAAGTAGCCGAATATCTACAAATAGAAATAGTTGGAAACTAAGGAATACCTACTGATTAGGTTGTTATACATTATTTTCAAAAAGCATTGTGACACTGTGTCAGTATAAACATTTTTATGTCATTTAATGTTGAAAGTACTCAAGAAGCAGCAGGGCACTCTGAAACTGACATCTGGATTAAAATACGAGCTTCTTGCATTCAAGGTCTATTAATTTGGACCTCAGTTCCCTCATTTATAAAGTGGGGACAATGATGGTGCCGAATTAATAACTTCACTGTGTAAGTTAAGTGAGTGAAGCCAGATAATTTTTTTAGAAATATGCCTGGCAATACTAAGCAGCTATAATGTCCCAGGGTCCTGAGATCAAGCCTCACATCAGGGTCCATGCTCAATAGGGAGTCTGCTTGAGATTCTTTCTCTCCCTCTCCCTCTGCCCCCCCAACAAATATGCTCACTTGCTGCTTTATCTCAAATAAATAAATAAATAAATAAATCTTAAAAAAAAATACATGCATTCTTGGACGTATGAGAAAAACAAATGTGCCAGTGAGTGAATGAAAATATCTTTACATATCCTAAAAAGGAAGGCCTAGAGTTGAATAGGAAAATCAGTAGTTCAGTAGTTATCGATAAATCAATGCAGCATATTATTGATGAAACCACTGATTTACCGGAAATCTGATTGCAGTTCTACTCTCTTTTTTTAAGATTTTTAAAAATTTATTTATTTGACAGAGAGAGACACAACAAGAGAGGGAACACAAGCAGGGGGAGTGGGAGAGGGAGAAGCAGGCTTCCCATGGAGCAGGGAGCCTATGAAGGGCTCAATCTCAGGACCCTGGGATCATGACCTGAGCTGAAGGCAGACACTTAACGACTGGGCCACCCAGGGGCCCCCGCAGTTCTATCCTTGAGATGCTTGCATTTTCCAACTCCTCCTCCCAAAGGAGTATGAACTGTTTTATTCCGAACACTTCTGACACTAAATGTATGAGATTTTCCCCACCAATAACCAACTCTCCAACTCTCTGGACACCTATATTAAATGAAATTCTGACATTAACACCCAGAGTTAGCACAGACCTCCAAAGTTTGGGGGCTCATTGACATAAATCAGGTATGATAGAAATGGCCACATTATGAATAACAAAAGATGTACCTCTCACCCAAGTCAGTCAGGAAATTCCAAGGGTCCTAGAAACTCTGTGCCATCAAAGAGCAAATTTATATATTTCTTATTATGTCACAATGGGTCACAGGCAAAATGGTGAATATGTGTATGGATAGATAGATCTAGAGTTAAATCTCAACATAAAATCTTAATAGTTTTGTAATTAGTTAACATTTATGAGATTAATAATATTTGCCTTGTGGAGTTGTTACACATATTAGGGAAAAAATGTAAAAGACTTCACACAGATCATCATCTCCAAAGGCAATTACTCTAAACAATTAACAAAATAACAATTAACATATATAACTGTACAAGCAATTAACAATAAGACAGCATACATATTACACATATATAATGATATAAACAACTAATAGGATTATTAGCAAAAAATAAAACAGAAATTACTTTCTCTTTACCTTGTCCTGAAAATGATGTATGAGCACATTCATATCAGATTGTCACCTACCTTGAACTCAAGCAATATTGGCAAGTGTCCTGTCTCCCTAATCAATTTTCATATCTTTCAATCTTTTCTTTCCTCTCACAAGTTACTAAAGTCTCTAAATATGTTCCCATGACCCTGCAAAGCCACAGCAGTTCTCTAACACAATGCACCGGAGAGCCTTCTTCACATCTTTGTTCCTGAGCGTGTAAATCAGGGGGTTCAGCATCGGGGTGACAACAGTGTAGAAGAGGGCTATGAACTTGCCCTTTTCGTGAGAGTTACTCTTGGCTGGCTGGAGATACATAAAGATGATGCTCCCATAGAACAGAGCCACAACGGCCACGTGCGAAGAGCAGGTGTTGAAGGTCTTTCTCCATCCTTCTGCTGACCCGATCTTCATCACAGCCCCGGTGATGTAGCTGTATGAGACCAGGATGAGACCCAGGGGCAAGACAACAAAGATAAAGCTGGCCACATACATCTCTACCTCGTTGAGGCTGGTGTCCACGCAAGCCAGTTGCATAATGAGGGGCATCTCACAGAAGAAGTGGTCAATGCAATTGTTCCCACAGAGTGGCAGGAGCATAGTGAGTGTGGAGCCCACCATGCTGGTGGTCAGACCCCCAAGCCACGAGGCAAGGGCCAAGCCAAGGCAAAGTTGTGGATGCATGATGACAGTGTAATGCAGTGGCCTACAGATGGCAACATAGCGGTCATAGGACATGACTGCCAGGAGGATGCATTCAGTCGCCCCCAGCCAGTGGGAGATATAGAACTGGACCACACACCCTCCATAGCTTATGGTTTTCTGTGGCCCCCAGAGGTTGACCAGGAGTTGTGGGACAATGCTTGTGGTAAAGCTAATGTCCAGGAAGGAGAGGTTGGCAAGAAAGAAGTACATAGGAGTGTGGAGGTGCACATCCATGCAGGAAACCAGAATGATGATGCCATTGCCCAAGATAGACACCACATAAAACCCTGAGACAATGATGAAGAGGAAAGGTTCTAGTGAGGGTCGTGCAGAGAAGCCCAAGAGTACAAAGACTTCTGGAGAACTTACATTGACCAGTCCCATCGTCACGTGCAGCCAGGAGTGGGACAAAAAGACCACCTGTGGTGAGTGGAGGGTACAGAATATAAGACCTCGAGTGATTATATCAGTTAGCAGACTTTAAACATAATTTAAACCCATTTTCTTGAAAGCACCTACTCAACTGCTCCATGGATGATGTTGCATCATCTTCCTTAAGGCCAGTTTGGAGAGACATGAAAATATGCATAGCTGAGGGGAAAATGGACATTCATGCAAAGTTCTTGGCACATTTTATTAAAATATCACTTATAGTAGCAACATCTGGAGTCAGCCTGAATGTTTAGTGATGAGGTTTTTCTTGGGTAAAAGATGGCATTTCATATGATGAAACACTGCAGAGGCACTAAAATCATGCCTGTGCTACTCCCTCTTTCAGCTAATGACCACATGGAGTCCACCATGACATTTCTCTTTCTCTTAAATTCCACAGTCAGAAAATTTTTGCTTTAACATTAAATTCAGATTCTCATCACTTCTTGCAGCCTCCCTGCTACCACCCTGGGCTATGCCATAATCATTTGTACCTGGATTATTGACCTAATATTTTAACTTGTCTTCCTGCTTTCCCCATTAGTTCCCTTCAGAGTGTTCCCAACGCAGCAGCTGGAGGATTACTTTAGGATACAATATGATCATATTGCTTTTAGCACCACTGTTGTCTTGTACCAAGGCTTGCAATGAATTTCCCCCAAGACATTCATCCACAAACTCGATTTACCTCCTTCAGGTTATTTTTCAGAATTCATCTTTCACTGAAGCAAAAGTGGTATTTTTTAAAGTGTTTACTTAAATTCCAGTTAGTTAGCCTATAGTGTAATATTAGTTTCAGGTGTGCAATGTAGTGATTCAACACTTCCATACACTAAAGCAAAGATGCTATTTAATATTGAAACCCCTCCCAGCTTCCTTATCTTCCTTTCCTGCTTTATTTTTCACAATGGAACAAATATGCTATTCTAAGTTGCTATGTTTGCACCTGTCTCACTCTGCTAGAGTTTAAATTCCATGGACTCCTGGCTTTCTGTTTACTTTGTTTGCTTCTGGGTCCCAGTGCCTAGCCCAGTGTCTGGTACACAAAAATCCCTTAATCAATAGTCACTGAATGAGCAAACTGTGAAACGGTTCATTAGAATGGGTTCATGGCTAACTGAACATAATAAAAAAATAAAAACAGGAAAAAAAAAAGAATGGGTACATGGAGCAGAGAAATATAAAGGCATAGTTAAAGAATGCTCAGCATAATGTCATGGCAGTGTTGACAGGAAAGAATCCTTGAAACTGTCAAAGTCATGCACTGGCGACCCAGATTATTCCTTCCTCTTATGCAGGTGGAAGAAAACAAACTGTGGGACAATGTGAGAAGCCAGAAATCCCCACTGACAAACATGGACAATCTCAGTGTGCTTCAGATGTCCTTGAAAAGTTCTGGGGTCCTTCTTACAAAGACATTAGTTTTTTCTTCCTTGTCTTTTAAAAGGAAGGGTAAATTCATCATAATTAGAATCCAGCCAGGTGTGAAGAACAGAGCAGCTATAAACTCAAAGATCATCCCTTTCTAAATCCCAGGGAGTGAAATTTATTCATCTCTAAAATGGAAAGTTGACCAAGAAAAATAAACTTGAACACACAGGTTTATTCACAGATTTTCAAAATACGTGTAGGGTTTCCATCATGCATATGCAAAAATGGGGCTCAGAAAGCTTCATGCATTTGCTGAAATTTATGCACAGGAGCTGAACCAGTGTGGACCTCACTGAGCCACAATGCTGAGACAATCGTCTGCTTTGCATGTAGCAGAGCAGAGCAGCACTGATGTTCTGAAAAAGCATCTGGGAGATGGATTCTGACCCCCTGCAACCCGGGGAAGCATCAAGAGCTGCAAGGACATGGGTGGCTTCATAATGTGGATGTGAGAGTGGAGAAGTGAATGAGGACAGGTACAAGCAACTGAGCCATGACACAATGAGCTGATTACCCCATCTAGTCATCTCAAATGAGCTGATGAGGACACAAAAAAGTAAAGGACAAAACTCAAAAACATATTGTTCCCTGTGGTTATAAGTGTCCCCTCCATGGAGATATGTAAACTTTGTGGACTCACATATGAAGAAAATGTATGAATGTCACCAAGAGATGGCAGCCATAAGGTCAATCATGAGGTAACAGTTCAATAGAATTTTTGAGGAAGTAGAAACTTTGTGGTGATCTGATCTATTTCTGGAAATGTTCAGTGGTTTACCCAAAGTCCCAGAGCTGCTCAGTGCTGTACTAGACCTACACCTAACATTCAGATTCTTAGTACAAAAATAACATTTCCAGTAAAGGAGGAGGTTTGATCATTTGCAGAGATTCACCAAAACTGCCCAATAAATAATTATTCTTGCAAATGTGATCTCACCCCAAGTCCTGTGACATTATGACAAAGAAAGATAGCATAGTGACAGTTGTGAAAACGTTTTGAATTCAAATTTTAAGTTAATCATGTAGTCACAAACTCTACTCCTGACTGTAGGTAACCTGCCAAAATACCAAAGACCTCAAGAACAGCAAGTCAGCTTATTGAAATGGATCCGTGTTCATCAACCTTAACTGGAATTACCAGAAACTCTGTGATCCTAGTTCATCTTAAATATCCTAAAAAACAGACAAATGAACAAACAGAAATAAACAAACCCAAGGATGTCACTTACTGATGGTGAACTAGCAGCAGCATCTCCCGGTATGGAGAGTGGAAATGTCGAATAATAAGGAGTATTTTACTTCAAAGATTGGTAAAACCCATGAATTCAATGGATGTGGCATTAAAAAGTAGGAAGGAAGCCATGGGATTTGAGAAACATTAAAAATATTGGAAATCTCCAAGTCATTGGTGGCAGACATGTTAGATTCTGTTCAAATGCATGTCTAAAGAACACATTCTTAAGTTTTAAAATCAGAATAGGTTTAAGTTAGAAAGAAACCTTATTTTTTCCTATGAAAACTGTTAGCAAAAGGAATGAGGATGGCTCATAGTGTTTCCAGAACAAGAAATTTATGCCCACTCTCAAAGGACCTAGTGTGTCATAAAACCCGTGTAATCACAAGACACTCATTTTATCCTCTGGAGCATTCAGGAGGGAGACAGAGGGTGATGTATATGTCAGGGGAGTGAAATTGGAGGCAAAGAAGCTTTGGAGATTTTTTTCCCTATTGAATAATTACAATTTCATTGTAATCAAATTAATGATTACTTTTTTGAATAAAACACCATTTTAAGTTTTTATACTGCCAAACACTGTTTACCGAACGTAAGAATCAAGTCTCTACTCAAAGATTTGTCATGCAGTGGAGAAGAGAGTCTGAAATATTTGCTCATTCCAGTAATTTTGGTACATGTTGCTATAGGTTTTCTTTTCTTTTTCAAGAGAGAAGACATTCAAGAATTTTATTTTTTATTTTTGTTATTTAAATTCAATTAGCCAAAGTATAGTACATCATTAGTTTTTGATATAATATTCAATGATTCATTAGTTGAGTATATCACCCAGTGCTCATAGATTTTCTTTAAAATTCAATCATAATTATTGGTGCCCACCACAGCAATGAATTAACACTTTTTTCTTTAAAAATGAGCTTATACCATATGATCCAGCAATTGCACTACTGGGTATTTACCCCAAAGATACAAATGTAGGGTTCTGAAGGGGTACGTGCACCCCAATGTTTACAGCAGCAATGTCCACAATAGCCAAACTGTGGAAAGAGCCAAGATATCCATCGACAGATGAATGGATAAAGAAGATGTGGTATATATGCACAATGGAATATTATGTAGCCATCAAAAGGAATGAGATCTTGCCATTTGCAATGACG
This sequence comes from Zalophus californianus, assembly GCF_009762305.2. Lineage (NCBI taxonomy): Eukaryota > Metazoa > Chordata > Mammalia > Carnivora > Otariidae > Zalophus > Zalophus californianus. The sequence continues at coordinate 1,101,450 of NC_045599.1, forward strand.
TGGATGGAACTGGAGGGTGTTATGCTGAGTGAAATAAGTCAATCAGAGAAAGGCATGTACATATGACCTCACTGATATGAGGAATTCTTAATCTCAGGAAACAAACTGAGGGTTGCTGGAGTGGTGGGGGGTGGGAGGGATGGGGTGGCTGGGTGATAGACATTGGGAGGGTATGTGCTATGGTGAGTGCTGTGAATTGTACAAGACTGATGAATCATGGATCTGTACTTCTGAAACAAATAATGCAATATATGTTAAGAAAAAAAAAGAAGAAGATAGCAGGAGGGGAAGAATGAAGGGGAGTAAGTCGGAGGGGGAGATGAACCATGAGAGACGATGGACTCCGAAAAACAAACTGAGGGTTCTAGAGAGGAGGGGGTGGGGGGATGGGTTAGCCTGGTGATGGGTATTAAAGAGGGCACGTTCTGCGTGGAGCACTGGGTGTTATGCACATACAATGAATCACGGAACACTACATCAAAAACTAATGATGTAATGTATGGTGATTAACATAACAATAAAAAATTATTAAAAAAATAAAAATGAGCTTATTTTTTTATTGTATTAAAATACGCATAACATAAATTTAGCATAACAATTTTTTAAGTATACAAATCAAAATTAAGTGCATTCACAGAATATTGCAACCATCACCAACATTTAGTTCTGGAACTTTCTCATCGCTCCAGATGTACCCCCTACATAGTCACTCTTCATTTGCTTTCTTTCTCCAGGCCTTGGCAAACACTAATCTGCTTTCGGTCTCTAAGGATCTACCTATTGTCAATATTCCATGTATATGAAATCATACATTTTGTGGCTTTTTGTGTTCGGATTCTTTCACTTAGCATAATGTTTGTTCATCCACATTGTAGCATGTGTCAGTATTTCACTCACTCTTGTAGCTGAATACTATTCCATTGTGTGCCTTCACCATATTATATTCACCTATTCATCTGCTGATGGACTTCGGGTGAATTTGTTGGGTATTTTGGCTATTTCTACCCTTGGCTATTGTGAATAGAATGTCTATGAACATTTCTCTACAAATTTTGTTTGAATACCTGTTTTCAACTATTTCAGGTGTACACCTAGGAGTGGACTCATTGGGTCATGTGATAACTCTGATTAACTAATGAGGGAACTGCCAAATTTTTTCACAGTGACACACCATTTATATTCCTGCAAGCCCTGCATTGTATGTTTTGATTTCTCTACATCTTCACCAATACTTTTTATTTTCCACTTAAATTTTTTTTGTAATAATCCTGGTGCGTGTGAAGACATATTTCCTTGTGGTTTTGATTTGTACTTCCCTAAAGACTGATGATATTGTGCATCTGTTTATGTACTTTTGGTCACTTTATCTTTTTTGGAGCAGTATTAATTCAGGTTCTTGTTCCACTTTTAATTGCATTATTTGTTGTTGTTGTTCTTAAGAAATGAATTCTTTATATATTCTGATTATTAGATCCCTTATAGATAGATCATTTGCAAATATTTTCTTTCATCTCTGGGCTGGTTTTTTTTTTTCACTTTTATCATAGTGTCCTTTGACAAAGAAATTTTTTTTCATAAAGTCCAATCTATTTTTCTTTTGTTTCTTTTGTTTGGGGTGTCATATTTAGGAAACCATTTCCAAATCCAGACTCTTGAAGGGTTCCTTCTGTATTTTCTTTTAAGAGTTGCATACTTTTAGCCCTTATAATTAGGTCTCTGATCCTGTATGTATGTATTTATGTATGCATGTTTCAATATGGTATTAGATAGGGGTTCAGCTTAATTCTTTAATAGATATATATCCAGTTGTCCCAGCACTGTTTGCTGAAGAAATTATTCTTTCCCCATTGAATGGTCTTAGCACCATTGTCTAAAATCAATTGCCACAGATGTATGAGTTTATTTCTGTACTTTCAATTCTGTAGCACTCATCTATTTTTATGTTAGGACCACAATTTTGATTACTATAGAGTTGTAGTAAGTTTTGAAATTGGAAAATGTGAGGTCTGTAAATTTGTGGGTTTTTTTTTCCATTATTATTTTGACTATGCTGGGTCCCTTGTAATTCAATATAAATTTGAGAATTGGCTTTTCAATTTTTGCAACAATGACAACAAAAACATTGGGGTTTTGATCGGCGTTGCATTAAATCCATGGATCACTTCAGATTTCTATAGCTAATTGCCTGTACTGTTATGGACAGAATTGTGTCCCCCTATTTATATGTTGAAATCCTAATCCCCAGGGTGACTCCCCTCTACAGGTGAAAGATATACACTATCTTTCTTTTTGTGTGTGTGTTTGTGGTTGTTAATGAATGTGTGTGTGCCAAATTGTGATGGAAATATATGTATTAGTTTGCTAAGGCTGATACAACAAAATACAAAAAAACCCAAAAACTGAGTAGACAAAACAACAGAAATTTATTTCTCACAGTTCTGGAGGATACTGTACCGTAAAGATCAAGGGGCCATTAGGGTTGGTTTCTCCTGAGGCATCTCTCCTTGGCTTGTAGATGGTAACTTCTGTCTGTGTCTTCACATGTCTGTGCATCCCTGGTGTCTCTCTGGGTGTTCAGATCTCTTCTTCTTATGACACCAGTCATTCTGGATCAGGGTCTACTCTAATGGCCTCATTTTAGTTAATTGCTGCTTTATTTATTTTTTATTGTTATTTTTTAAAGATTTTATTTATTTATTTGACAGAGAGAGACACAGCGAGAGAGGGAACACAAGCAGGGGGAGTGGGAGAGGGAGAAGCAGGTTTCTTGCGGAGCAGGGAGCCCGATGCGGGGCTTGATCCCAGGACCCTGGGACCATGACCTGAGCTGAAGGCAGATGTTTAACGACTGAGCTACCCAAGCGCCCCAGTTAATTGCTGCTTTAAAGATCCTATCTTCAAATATGCATTCTAAGGTACTAGAATTAGGGTTTCAACATATGAATGGGGGGGGTTATAATTCAGTCCACAGCACTGTGATTCTTCAATTCTAAAAGTTCAGAACTATGGTCAATGCCCTAACAGGAAGAACTCACTTAAGTTCTTCCCCCACTCCTTTTTTTTTTCAGTTTTATTGAGGTGTGATTGACAAATATTGTATATATTTAAGGTGTACACAGTGATATTTTTACTTAATGTATACATTGTGAAATGATGCCCCCAATTAAACTAATTAACCTATCCATTACCTCACCTTTCTCCTGTTGTGTGTGGTGAGAACAGATTTATTCTCTTAGTACATTTCGAGTACGTAACACAGTATTGTTAACTAGAGTCACCACATTGTATATTACCTCCCCAGAATTTGTAATCCTATAAATGAAAGCTTATACCCTCACTTCAGTTAGCTCTGACAAGAACTAAAACTCCTTTTTATGTAATACAGAAACAGTGTCACAAAGAGCATTTCTCAGGCTAGCACTTCTCAGTCAGCTCTTACATCCCTTCTGGACACAGCCATCCCTGAAACTTGAGGAGACACCTTTCGTAGGCAAAGATGCACAATATCTGTGTGCACAGCTGCACATACTTACACACACATACACACACAAACATACATGCTACGTTTGCCCAACACCTTTGCTGAAACAGTTTAGGAACAGACCATGATTCAGTCTACCTACAGAAATACAAAAGAACTTAGAAAAGTTTTGATATGCATATCAAAATGCATACCACAAATCCCATCAGAGCAACTTGGCAGTTTGGGGAAAACGAAAGCAGGACACTACTTGACTTGGTTAATTTTACGTTTTATTGCTTTGCTTACCTGATCAGGTTCTATTGAATTAATTGAGGTTTAAACTAAGAATGCTGGGGAATCTCCATACTGTTTTCCACAGTGGCCATACCAATTTGCAGTCCCACCAGCAGTGCACACACGTTCCCTTTTTTCCCTCACTGGCTTTTGTTATCTCTTGTCATTTTGAAAATAAGCATTCTAGCAGGTGTGACATGACATCTCATTGTGGTCTTTATTTGTATTTCCTGATGGCTAGTAGTATTAAGCACTTTTTATGTACCTGCTGGCTAATACCTGTACTCCCATGTTCATTGCAGCATTATTTACAATAACCAAAATATGGAAACAACAGGTGTCTGTTGAAGGATGATTGGATAAAGATACAATGGAACATTATTCAGCCATAAAAATAACGAGATCCTTTCATTTGAAACAACATGGGTGAAACTGGAGTGTGTTATGCTAAGTGAAATAAGTCATACAGAGAAAGAAAAATACTATATAATCTCATTTGTATGTGGGATGAAGGAAAGGAAGAAAGAAGAAAGAAAGAGAGAGAAAGAAATTCAAACTCATAGAAACAGAGAGTTGCATGATGGTTGCCAGGGGCTGGGGAGTGGGAAAAAAATGGGGAGATATTGGTCAAAGGGTATGAACCTTTAGTTATTAGATATTTAATTTCTGAGGACCTAACACACAGCATAGTGACTATTGTTAGTAATACTTCACTGTGTACTTGAAATTTGCTGAATACTTTCAGTGTTCACTTAAGTGTTCTCAAAAAAAGGTCACCACGTGAAGTGATAGATGTGGTAATTCACTTCATTTTGGTGATCATTTCACAATGTATATGTCTATCAAATCATCAAATTGTATACTTTATTTTTTTGGGGGGTGGGGGAAGTTGGGATAGAACATTTTATTTTCTTTTTAAAAGTTTTTGTTTCAGGGCGCCTGGGTGGCTCAGTTGGTTAAGCGACTGCCTTCGGCTCAGGTCATGATCCTGGAGTCCTGGGATCGAGTCCCGCATCGGGCTCCCTGCTCAGCGGGTAGTCTGCTTCTCCCTCTGACTCTCTTCCTTCTCGTGCTTTCTATCTCTCATTCTCTCTCTCTCAAATAAATAAATAAAATCTTTAAAAAAAAGTTTTTGTTTCAACACATTAGTTAACATACAGTGTAATATTAATTTCAGGTGGGCAGTACAGTGATTCAACACTTCCATACAACACCCAGGGCTCATCACAAGTGCCCTCCTTAATCGCCATTACCTGCTTCTCCCATCTCCACCACCTCCCCTCTGGTCACCATCAGTGTGTTCTCTATAGTTAAGAGTCTGTTTTTTGGTTTGTTTTGCTCTCTCTTGTTTTCCCCCTTTGCTCCTTTGTTTGTTTCTTCCATTCCACATATGAATGAAATTATATGGTAATTGTCTTTCTGACAGACTTATTTCACTTAGAATAATACTCTTTAGCTCCATCTATGTTATTGCAAATGGCAAGATTTCATTCTTTTTTATGGCTGAGTAATAGTCTATTCTATATATATATATATATCCCAAGTCTTTTTTTTGTTTCTCAGATCTAGGATTAGGGTTAGGTTTAGGGCCAGAATAATGGTTGAGGTTAGGGTTAGGGAAAAATCTAAGGGCATATGGCTATTATCTTGCAGTTGTTGAGGGTTTTTATCATGAATGGGTCTTGTACTTTGTCAAATGCTTTTTCTGCATCTATTGAGAGGATCATATGATTCTTATCCTTTCTTTTATTAATGTGATGTATCACATTGACTGATTTGCAAATACTACATCACCCTTGCAACCTGAGAATAAATCCCACTTCACCTTGGTGAATACGTTTTTAAAAATATATTGTGGTATTCAGTTTATTAGAATTTTATTGAGAATTTTTTGCATTTATGTTTATCAAAGATATTAGCCTATAGTTCTCTTTTTTAGTGGATTTTTAAATCTGGTTTTGGTAGCAGGGTAATGCTGGCTTCGTGCAATGAGTTTGGAAGTTTTACTTCTGTTTCTATTTTTTGGAAGAGTTTGAGAAGAATAAATATTAACTCTTCCTTTTTATTATTTTTTTAGGGAGAGAGCACAAGTGAGTGTGGGAAGGGGCAGAGGGAGAGGGACAGAGAGAATCTTAAGCAGGCTCCACCCCCAGTACCGAGCCTGACCTGGGGCTTGATCTCATGACTCTGAGATCATGACCTGAGCTGAAATCAAGAGTTGGAAGCTTAATCAACTGAGCCACCCAGGCGACCCAGTATTAACTCTTCTTTAAATGTTTGGTAGAATTTCCTTGCAAAGCCATCTGACCCTGGACTCTTTCTTATTTGTTGGGAGATTTTTTATTCTGATTCAATTTCTTTTTGGATAACAGTCTGCTCAAGTTTTCTATTTCTTCCTGTTTTCATTTTGGTAGTTTGTATGTTTCTAGGAATTTATTTCTTTCAGGTTGTACAATTTGTTGTTATATTGTCTTTCATAACATTCTCTTAAAATTGTTTGTATTTCTGTAGTGTTGGTTGTTATTTCTTTTTTCTCATGTGTGATTTTGTTTGGGATCCTTTCTGTTTTCTTTTTGATAAATCTGGCTAGGGGGTTATCAATTTTATTAATTTTTTCAAAGCACCAATCTCCTGGTTTAATTGATATATTCTATTGTGGGTTTTTTTGTTTTTGTTTTTGTTTTTTTAGTTTCTGTATCATTTATTTCTGCTCTAATCTTTATTATTTCCCTTCTGCTGGTTTTAGGTTTTATTTGTTTTTCTTTTCCTAGCTCCTTTGGTCTAACGGTAAATTGCATATTTGAGACTTCTTGCTTCTTGCTGTAGGGCTGTATTGCAATATATTTCCCTCCTATGGCCGCCTTTGATGCAACCCAAAAGTTTTGGACAGTAGTGTTTTCACTTTCATTTGTTTCCATGTATGTTTTTGTTTCTTCTTTGATTTCCTGGATGACTCATTTATTCTTTAGTAGCATGTTGTTTAACCTCTATGTATTTGTGGTCTTTCCAGATTTTTTCTTGTGTTTGACTTCTAGTGTGATAGCACTGTGGTCTGAACATATGCATGGTATGATCTCAGTCTTTTTGTATCTGCTGAGGCCTTTTTTGGGACCCAGTATGTGATCTATTCTGGAGAATGTTCCATGTGCACTTGAAAAAAAAATGTGTATTCTGCTGATTTAGAATGAAATGTTCTGAATATATCTGTGAAGTCCATCTGGTCCAGTGTGTCATTCAAAGCCATTGTTTCCTTATTCATTTTCTGCTTAGATGATCTATCCACTGCTGTGAGTGTGGTGTTGAAGTCCCCTACTATTATTGTAATATTATCAATGAGTTCCTTTATGTTATTAATTGTTTTATATATTTCGGTACTCATATGTTTGGTGCACAAATATTTACAATTGTCATATCTTGTTGGATTGTCCCCTTTATTATTATATAGTGATCCTCTTTGTCTATTGTTACAATCTTTGTTTTAAAGTCTGTGGTCTGATATAATTGTGGATACTCTAGCTTTCTTTTGACATTCTTTTGCATGATAGATGTTTCTCCTTCCTCTCTGTCAATCCGCAGATGTCTTTTGGTATAAAATGAATCTCTTGGAGGCAGCATGTGGATGGGTCTTGTTTTTTGTCCATTCTGTCACCCCATGTCCTTTAATTGGAGCATTTAGTCCATTTACATTCAGAGTAATTATTAATTGATATGAATTTTTTTGCCATTTTATTACTTGTTTTTGAAGATTTTCTCTGATTATTTCTTGTCTTTATCATTCATATTTTGTTTATTTTATTTAGTTATAAATTTGAAAATGTTTCTCTTTATTTTTGCTTGTTTATTAGTGTTTTTTGATATATATTTACCATTAGGTTGTATATAACCTCTTCTGCATATAGCAGTCTATATTAAGTTGATGGTCATTTAAGTTTGAACCCATTCTTCTCCCCTTCTCCCCACGTATTAGGCATGTTATTATATTTTGTATCCTTTTCAGTTCCTTGGCTGATTTTTTCAGAAATATTCATTTTTACTGCCTTTGTGTTTCCTACCTCTATACTGTCACTTTTGGTCTCTCCTTTCCACTCAGAGTTCTCTTTAACATTTCTTGCATGGCTGGTTTAGTGGTCATGAACTCCTTTAGTTTTTGTTTGTCTGGGAAACTCTATCTCTCCCGTTCTGAATGATAGCCTTGCAGGTGCAGTATTCTTAGCTGCAGATTTTTCTTTTTCAGCATGTTGAATATATCATGACACTCCCTCTGGCTAGCAAAGTTTCTGTTGAGAAATCTCCAGCTAGCCTTATGGGCCTTCCCTTGTAAGTTACTGCCTTCTTTGTTTTGTTGCTTTTTAAGATTTTTTTAAAAAGATTTTTTCTTTATCACTATATTTTGTCAACTTAATTATAATATTATTATAATTTATATTTAATTATAATATGTGTGGATCTGCTTTTGTTGATTTTGGTGAGCATTCTCTGCCTCCTGGATTTGGATGTTTGTTTCCTTCCCCAGACTAGGGAAGTTTTCAGCTATTAGTTCTACTTGCCATTACTCTGTCTTCTAGGTCACTAATTTATTCCTCTGCTTCTTCCAGCTTACTTTTCATTCCATCAAGTCTGTCATTTCATTTACTGTGTCCTTCATCTCTAATATATTATTCCTTATCTGTTTGGCAAAGGCCTCACTCATGTCTTCTGCTCTTTTGTCAAGTCCAGTGAGTACCCTTATGATCATTACTTTAAATTCTCTACCAGTCATATGACTTATATCTGTTTCTCATAGATCTCTGTGTATGGCCTTGTCCTGTACTTTCATTTGGAATAAATTTCCATGTCTCCTCACTTTGTCTGCCTCTGTGTGTCTGTTTCTTTGTGTCAATAAAGTCAGCTACATCTTCTGCTCTTGAAAGTAGTGACATTATGTAGGAGAGATCCTGGAGTGCCCTGCAGCACAGTGTTCTGGTCACCAGAACCTGGCATTTCAGGAGAGTTTCCTATGTGTGTTGCTTGCATCCTGTTACCTGTGCTTGTGTCACTTTTCAGTGCAGTCAGCTGTACTGACTCTCTGCCCATTATGGGCTTTGGTAGCTCTCTCTTGTGTTATAAAACAGCTTTGAGGAAGCATGTCCACTAGGGAACTTGGGGAAGACTGTGGTGTTAGCAAAATTTGTGTTGGGCCACTAGTCCTATGCTGAATCTGCCAAATGCTGCAGCAGCTGGTGGCTTTGCACTGGGGAGGTGGGGGTGTGAGAGGCTGGGCCTGGTTTGTGACGGTGCCTGGGACACATGGCTGAACATGGTGCTGCTGCTGAGTATGGGGTCTGGTGCACCTGTGCACTTAATAGCTGGCCAGGGGCACTCACAGCTTTAATAGAATGTGCCATGAGCCCTGGGCTGAGGCTACAAGTGTCTGTGCAGCCCCACTTCCTGCAGGTGGCTCTGTGCTTATGCTGGTGGGCAGGGGAGGAAAATGGCAACTGCCAGCTCACTCCTTTTCAGAGAAGTCCCCGAACATGCTCAGAAATCAGTATGAACAGATCTATCTCCAATTCACCCCCAGTATTGTGTAAATTGCCATTTTTTTTTTTTATATTGCCCCTCCGCATAGGCTGCTGTATCTTTACGGGTCATGACCCAGGTGTCACTTGCTCTCCTGGCTCACCAAGTGCTGAGTCAGTTGACTTTTAAATCTCCAGGATGCATGTCCCACTGGTTTTAAAAACCCATGGAATTCAGCCCTTCTGAATTTTAAAGACAAATATTATGGGGTAGTCTCCCCCATGTGGGCTCCCTGGTGAGGACCCATTTCTCTACACTCTCTGTGTGAACAGCTCCCTTTCTCCTGTGGGCAACCTCCCTTCACCTTTCTGATCTTCCTAACCTTTCAAATGCATCTTCTTCTCTATATATACTTGTGCAGTTTGTTCTGTCAGGCTTCAGTCACTCACCCTTTTGTTGACTTGTATGTTGATGATATCTAGTTGAAAACGTGAGACAGGGTGAGCTCAGGGTCCTCCTACTCTGCCAACTTCCGAAGTTCCCCCATCATGTTGTATACCTTAAATAAATATAATTTATAAAACTATTCTAACTTAATAAAAAATAAATATAATTTTTAAAACAGATAAGAATGATGATCTCTGGTCCAGGGAGAGGAATGGGGATTCCACATCCTGTAGCCAACGCTGCATCTTTCCCATTAAGAACGTTTTCAACAACATGTATCCTAACAAATCACAGCCCAGGAGCATCACTGCAGGTATGATATGTATGCTTCAAGAACTCAGACCCTTTGTTGTCAGGGATCTGGATCCACTGTTCAGAATAGAAGGATTGAATCAGCATCTTTAATAATTCTCTGTGGGCTTGATTCTTCCCCCCAGGATAAGGCAGGGCTCAGCTCCCCATCTGGGTGAGCTCAATATCCTGTGACTTATTACAATGAATCTAGGCACTCATGGGGAAGGCAATTGTAATAATAATGTATTTTACTAGGTATTTTCATATTGTTCCTTTTGTTTTTATATTTTTATAAGTTAAAGTATAATTGACATACAATATCTTATCAATTTCAGGTATACATCATAGTTATTTGATATTTTTATATGTTATGAAATGATCCCTGCAAAGTCCAAATACTATCTGTCACCATACAAAGTTATTAGAATATTATTGACTTTTTTTCCTATGCTTTACTTTATTTCCCTAAGATTTATTTATTTTATAGCTAAAAGATTGTACTTCCTAACCTCCTTCACCTATTTTACCCACTCCCAACACTTCTCATCTCTGGTAACCAACAGATTTTTTCTCTATATCTATGAGTCTGTTTCTGTTTTGTTCTTTTATTTCATTTGTTAGATTCCACCTATAAGTGAAATCATATGGTATTTGTCTCTCTCTGTCTGATATATTCCATTTAGCATAATACCCTTAAGGTCCATCTAAGTTGTCAAAATTGTCAAGATTTCATTCTTTTATATGGCTGGGTAATATTACTTTGTGTTTGTGACATATGAATATATATGTATATGTATACACCATACTGGAGAGCTACATGCAAGAGAGTGAAACTGGGCCAATTTCTTACACCATACACAAAAATAAACTCAAAATGGATTAAAGACCTAAATGGGGGTGCTTGGGTGGCTCAGTCATTAAACGTCTGCCTTCGGCTCAGGTCATGATCTCAGGGTCCTGGGATCGAGCCCCTCATCGGGCTCCCTACTCCGTGGGAAGCTGCTTCTCCCTCTCCCACTCCCCCTGCTTGTGTTCCCTCTCTCACTATGTCTCTCTCAGTCAAAAAATAAATAAAATCTTAAAAAAAAAAAGACCTAAATGTGAGACCTGAAACCATCTCTGACATGGGCCACCGCAACATTTTTCTAGATAGGTCTCCTAAGGTAGCGGAACCAGAAGCAAAATTAAACTACTGGGACTACATCAGAATAAAAAGCTTTTGCACACTGAAGGAAATCATTCAATAAAATGAAAAGGCCACCTGGTGAATGGGAGAGGATATTTCCTAATCATACATTTGATAAGGGGTTGAACACTTGCATTCTGGACAGACATAATGAGGCTACTGATCTCCACAGTTTCTTTAACCAAATTGCAACATTCATTCGTCAGCCAGATGTTTTCAGTTAGGTCTTGACTCTAAAAGAGATGGTGGACAGGACCTCCTCAAACCCTCCAACACAGTTAGCTTCAAATTTGTATCCTTCAGAGTTTCTGGTCATTTTTGGGCAAAAGCACTGGATGAAATACAACACATGGTTGTGATATATTCCAGGCAAGTGACATCATAATAAGAAAATATCTTCTATATTTGCAAATATTTTGTGACTACCAAAATACATTCTCCATAAATTCCTGATGACCAATTGGCTAATTTCAAAATTCTTAGGCACAAAATAATACTACTAATAATGAATAGCCAAGCAATTGTAAGGGATAAAAAACTTAAGTTAAAACTTGAGTAAGAACTTAGTTCCTGGGGTCCTATGAATTAAACTGATAACAGACAGATTGACAGGAGACAAAGCATACAAATTTATTAATTTTTACCTTCACGGGGCATCACACATAGGAAGAGACTATCCAATGGAGTACCATCTTAATAGGGAGAGTAAAGGGCCAAAGGCCACTTAGAGGAGAGAAATGAATTTTAGAAATGATAAATAAGCCTTAAGAGAATAGGATGGAAGATCTGATAGTTTTGACAATGTCTTTCTCTCTGTGGTGCCTAGTTCTCAACTCCTGTCCTGTAAGGAGTTAAATTTTCCTCTTGATGCAACTGCCAGGAAGGAGACTTATAACAATCGAAGTGTGTGTGTGTGTGTGTGTGTGTGTGTGTGTGTGTGTGTGTGTGTGTATCTGCTGTGTATTTGGTTGTTTTTGTTTGTCTTTTTTTTTTTGGTAAAGATTTTATTTATTTATTTGAGAGAGAGAATGAGATACAGAGCATGAGAGGGGGGAGGGTCAGAAGGAGAAGCAGACTCCCCGCCTAGCAGGGAGCCCGATGAGGGTCTCGATCCCGGGACTCCAGGATCATGACCTGAGCCAAAGGCAGTCGCTTAACCAACTGAGCCACCCAGGAGCCCGTGTTTTTGTTTGTCTTGATCATAATTTCTATTTTTAGACTATATCACAAAATCCCAGTCCTGGAACATATGAGTTTTTAAGCAGTTTCTGGGATAGGAAAACATTTAAAAATAATCTTAATGAACTTTTTACTTTCTATTTTTATTTTTTTAAATTTTATTTTATTGTTATGTTAGTCACCATACAATACATCATTAGTTTTTGATGTAGTGTTCCACGATCCATTGTTTTCATATAACACCCAGTGCTTCATGCAGTACTTGCCCTCCTTAGTACCCATCACCAGGCTAACCCATCCACCCTCCACCCTCCCCTCTAGAACCCTCAGTTTGTTTCTCGGAGTCCATCGACTCTCATGGTTCATCTCTCCCTCCGATTTCCCCTCCTTCATTTTTCCCTTCCTTCTCCTAATGTCCTCCATGCTATTCTTTATGTTCCACAAATAAGTGAAACCATATGATAATTGACTTTCTCTGCTTGGCTTATTTCACTTAGCATAATCTCCTCCAGTGTCATCCATGTTGATCCAAAAGTTGGGTATTCATCCTTTCTGATGGCTGAGTAATATTCCATTGTATATATGGACCACATCTTTATCCATTCATCTGTTGAAGGGCATCTCAGCTCTTTCCACAGTTTGGCTATTGCGGACACTGCTGCTATGAACATTGGGTGCATATGGCCCTTCTTTTCACTACATCTGTGTCTTCGGGGTAAATACCCAGGAGTGCAATTCCTGGGTCATAAGGTAGCTCTATTTTTAATTTTTTGAGGCACCTCCAAACTGTTTTCCAAAGTGGCTGCACCAACTTGCATTCCCACCAACAGTGTAAGCGTGTTCTCATTTCCCCACAACATTTCAAACATTTGCTGCTTCTTGCCTTGTCAATTTTTGCCATTCTAACTGGTGTAAGGTGATATCTCAGAATTTCTCTGATGGCTAATGATGATGAACATTTTTTCATGTGTCTGTTAGCCATTTCTCTGTCTTCTTTGGAGAACAGTCTGTTCATGTCTTCTGCCCATTTTTTGACTTGATTATTGGTTTTGTGGTGTTGAGTTTGAGAAGTTCTTTATAGATTTGGATATCATCCCTTTGTCTGTAGTGTCATTTGCAAATATCTTCTCCCATTCCATGGGTTGCCTCTTTGTTTTGTTGACTGCTTCTTTTGCTGTGCAGAAACTTTTAAACTTGATGAAGTCCCAAAAGTTCATTTTTGCTTTTGTTTCACTAGCCTTTGGAGATGAATTTTGAAAGAAGTTGCTGTGGCCGATGTCAAAGAGGTTATTGCCTATGTTCTCCTCTAGGATTTTGATGGATTCCTGTCTCACATTGAGGTCTTTCATCCATTTTGAGTTTGTCTTTGTGTATGGTGTTAGAGAATGCTCGAGTTTCATACTTCTGCATGTGGCTATCCAATTTTCTTAGCACCATTTATGGAAGAGACTGTCTTTTTTCCATTGCATATTTTTTCCTGCTTTGTCAAAGATTATTTGATCATAGAGTTGAGGGTCCATATCTAGGTTCTCAATTCTGTTCCATTGGTCTATATGTCTGTTTTTGTGCCAGTAGCATGCTGTCATGGTGATCACAGCTTTGTAATATAGCTTGAAATCAGGCAACGTGATGCCTCCAGCTTTGTTTTTCTTTTTCAACATTTCCTTGGCGTTTTGGGATCTTTTCTGATTCCATACAAATGTTAGGATTGTTTGTTCCAGCACTTTGAAAAATGTCATTAGAATTTTGATCGGGATGGCATTGAACGTATAGACTGCTCTGGGTAACATAGATATTTTAACAATGTTTATTCTTCCAATCCATGAGCATGGAATATTTTCCCATCTTTTTGTGTCTTTTTCAGTTTCTTTCATGAGTGTTCTGTAGTTCCTAGAGTACAGATCCTTTACCTATTTGGTTAAGATTATTCCGAGGTATAAACCATAGTTTTTGGTGCTATTGTAAATGGAATCGTTTCTCTAATTTCTGTTTCTATAGTTGCATTGTTAGTGTATAAGAAAGCAAATGAAGGGTGGAGCAAGATGGTGGAGGAGTAGGAGACCTGGATTTGGAATTCAGCTGGATAGGGATCAAACCATTCTGAACACCTACAAACTCAATAGGAGATTGAAGAAAAGAATAGCAACAACTCTCTGAACAGAAAAGTGACCACTTTCTGGAAGATAGGACTTGTGGAGAAGTGAATCCGAGGCAATATTTGGGAGGATAGATGGCAGGGAAGGAGGCCTCTGTCAGCCACTTCTGGCAAGTGATAGGGCAGTGGAGCACAAAATTGGAACTTTTAGAAGTTGGCTCTGCTGAGGGACGTCACTCCAGTGGCTCAGAGGGGGGTGGAACCCTCGTGGGACAGTGTGGTCTCAGGACCCTCGGGGTCACAGAAAGACCGGGGGTGCCTGAGTGCAGTGGAGATCCCAGATATCGGAGCGGGGAAGCTGGCTGCAGAGACGGAGTGGAGGCACGGGCTCTCAGCTCAGGGTTGCCATAAACCGTGACTCGCGGCACAGTCAGACCACTCCTCCTCCAGCAGGGACCCAACAAGCGGCAGATCCGGGGAGACTCCCCTTCCTCCCCCTGGAGGAGTGGTGCAGGAGTGCACCACAGGGATCTGCTAGGTTTGGAGACTCCACACTCAGTCGGGTGCCAGAGATAGAAATGCTCGGTCACAGGCTGGGTGAACACGGAGTGCGGCTAGAGACCAAAGAGATGGGAGTGATTGACTGCTTTTCTCTGGGGGCACACGGAGGAGCAGGGCTCCGAGGTCTCGGCTCCTTCGGGGCGGAGATTGGGAGGCCGCCATTTTCACTCTCGTTCTCCAAAGCTGTATGGAAAGCTTGCAGGGAACAAAAGCTCAGGAGAGCAAACCTGAGCCGATTACTTAGCCTGGACCAGGCAAAGTTGGGGCAATTCCACCTCCAGCAAAGACATTTGGGAACCTCGGCAAAAAGCCCCTGCCCAGAAGATCAGCAAGAACAGTCAGCCAAGACCAAGTTTACCGATCAATAAGAACAGCCAAACTCCAGCGCGAGGGGAATACTGCACATTGTATTCATGGCTTTTTTACCATGATTTTTTAGTCTTTCAAAGTTAATTGTTTTAATTGTCTTTTTGCTTTAATTTTTATTTTTCCCTTTTTCAACCAACATCTTAGCAATCGCTTATTTTTTATTTTTTTAATTTTTTTATTGTTATGTTAATCACCATACATTACATCATTAGTTTTTGATGTAGTGTTCCGTGATTCATTGTTTGTGCATAACACCCAGTGCTCCATGCAGAATATGCCCTCTTTAATACCCAACACCAGGCTAACCCATCCCCCCACGCCCTCCTCTCTAGAATCCTCAGTTTGTTTTTCAGAGTCCATAGTCTCTCATGGTTTGTCTCCCCCTCTGACTTACACCCCTTCTTCCTCTCCTGTTATCTTCTTCTTTTTTTCTTAACATATATTGCATTATTTGTTTCAGAAGTACACATCTGTGATTCAACAGTCTTGCACAATTCACAGCACTCGCCATAGCACATACCCTATCCAATGTCTATCACCCAGCCACCCCATCCCTTCCACCCCACCCCCACTCCAGCAACCCTCAGTTTGTTTCCTGAGATTAAGAATTCCTCATATCAGTGAGGTCATATGATACATGTCTTTCTCTGACTGACTTATTTCACTCAGCGTAACACCCTCCAGTTCCATCCATGTCATTGCAAATGGCAAGATCGCATTCCTTTTGATGGCTGCATAATATTCCATTGTGTATATATACCACTTCTTCTTTATCCATTCATCTGTCAATGGACATTTTGGCCCTTTCCACAGTTTGGCTATTGTGGACATTAGCAATCCCTTTTTTAAAAAACATTTTTGGGGCGCCTGGGTGGCTCAGATGGTTAAGCGTCTGCCTTCAGTTCAGGTCATGATCCAAGGGTCCTGGGATCGAGTCCCACATTGGGCTCCCTGCTCTGCGGGAAGCCTGCTTCTCCCTCTGCCCCTGCCTCTCTCTCTCTCTGATGAATAAATAAATAAAACATTAAAAATTTTATTATTTTTCATTTTTAGAGTCATATTCTAACCCTTCATAGTAGTTACCCTTATTTTTGGCATAAATATATGTTGTTCTCTCTTTAAAATTTTGAGATACAGTTTATTCTAACAGATAAAAATATACCCTAAATCTATAGTGTATGGCTTTGTTCTAGTTTCCTGCCTGATCACATTCTCTCCCCCTCCTTTTTTTTAATTCTCTTCTTTCTTTTTTCAAACAACTTCTTGCCTTAAATTCCTTTTATAAAATTTTTTATGATTTTCATCTTTACAGTCAAATTCCATCCCTTCATCGTTTCAACCCTTATTTTTGTACATATATAGGTCTTTCTTTAAAATTTTGGGAGGCACTTTCTTCTAACAGACCAAAATACACCCAAAATCTAGTGTGTGGCTCTGATTTATGCACCAACCTGATCATATTTGATCATATTCTGTTTTTTTGTTTTGTTCTGTTTTTGTTTGTTTTTATCTTTTTCTTTATTTTTTCTTTTTCTTTTCTCTTTCTTTCCCTTTCTTTTCCCCTGGTTTCAGGTCTTTTCTGATTTGTATAGAGTATATTTTCTGGGGACGTTGTTACCTTGTTAGCATTTTGTTCTCTAATTCATCTATTCTCCTCTGGACAAAATGACGAGACGAAAAAAATCACCTCAACAAAAAGAACAAGAGGTAGTACCGTCTGCCAGGGACCTACTCAATATGGACATTACTATGATGTTGGACCTAGAGTTCAGAATCATGATCTTAAAGATACTAGCTGGGCTTGATAAAAACAGAAGTTATTAGAGAAACCCTTTCTGGAGAAATAAAAGAACTAAAATCTAACCAAGTAGAAATCAAAAAGGCTATTAATGAGGTGCAATAAAAAATGGGGGCACTAACTGCTAGGATAAATGAGGCAGAAGAGAGAATCAGTGATATAGAAGACCAAATGATGGAAAATAAAGAAGTTGAGAAAAAGATAGATAAACCACTACTGGATCACGAGGGCAAAATTCGAGAGATAAGCGATACCATAAGACGAAACAACATTAGAATAATTGGGATCCAAGAAGAAGAAGAAAGAGAGAGAGGGGCAGAAGGTATATTGGAGCAAATGATAGAAGAGAACTTCCCTAATTTGGGGAAGGAAACAGGCATCAAAATCCAGGAGGCACAGAGAACCCCTCTCAAAATCAATAAAAATAGGTCAATACCCCAATATCTAATAGTAAAACCTACAAGTCTCAGAGACAAAGAGAATCCTAAAAGCAGCTCAGGAGAAGAGATAAGTAACCTACAATGGTAGAAACATTAGACTGGCAACAGACCTATCCACAGAGACCTGGCAGGCCAGAAAGGACTGGCATGATATCTTCAGAGTACTAAACGAGAAAAATATGCAGCCAAGAATACTATATCCAGCTAGGCTGTCATTGAAAATTAGAAGGAGAGATAAAAAAAACTTCCATGACAAAAACTAAAGGAATTTGCAAACAGGAAACCAGTCCTACAAGAAATATTGAAAAGGAGTCCTCTAAGCAAAGAAAGAGCCTAAAAGCAGCATAGACCAGGAAGGAACACAGACAATACATAGTAACAGTCACCTTTCAGGCAATACAATGGCAGTAAATTCATATCTTTCAATAGATACCCTGAGTGTAAATGGGCCAAATGCCCCAAACAAAAGACACAGGCTATCAGATTGGATAAAAAAACAAGACCCATCAATATGCTGTCTGCAAGAGACTCATTTTAGACCCAAAGACACCCCCAGATTGAAAGTGAGGAGGTGGAAAACCATTTACCATGCTAATGGACACCAAAAGAAAGCTGGAGTGGCAATCCTTATATCAGACAAAGTAGATTTTAAACCAAAGACTGGAATAAGAGATGAGGGAGGACAGTATATCCTACTTAAAGGATCTATCCAACAAGAAGATCTAACAATTGTAAATATCTATTCCCCTAACGTGGGAGCAGCCAATTACGTAAGGCAATTAATAACAAAAGCAAAGAAACACATTGACAACAATACAATACTAGTGGGGGACTTTAACACCCCCCTGACTGAAATGGACAGATCATCTAAGAAAAGATCAACAAGGAAATAAAGACTTTAAGTGACACACTGGACCAAATGGACTTCACAGACATATTCAGAACATTCCATCCCAAAGCAACGGAATACACATTCTTCTCTAGTGCCCATGGAACATTCTGCAGAATTGATCACATCCTAGGTCACAAATCAGATCTCAACTGGTACCAAAAGGTTGGGATCATTCCCTGCATATTTTCAAACCACAATGCTTTGAAACTAGAACACAATCACAAGAGGAAAGTCGGAAAGAACTCAAATACATGGAGGCTAAAGAGCATCCTACTAAAGAATGAATGGGTCAACAAGGAAATTAAAGAAGAATTTAAAAAATTCATGGAAACCAATGAAAATGAAAACACAACCGTTCAAAATCTTTGGGATGCAGCAAAGGCAGTCCTGAGAGGAAAGTATATAGCAATACAAGCCTTTCTCAAGAAATAAGAAAGGTCTCAAATACAACCTAACCCTACACCTAAAGGAGCTAGAGAAAAAACAGCAAATAAAGCCTAAACCCAGCAGGAGGAGAGAAATAATAAAGATCCGAGCAGAAATCAATAAAGTAGGAACCAAAAGAACACTAGAACAGATCAACGAAACTAGGAGCTGGTTCTTTGAAAGAATTAACAAGATTGATAAACCCCTGGCCAGGCTTATCAAAAAGAAAAGAGAAATGACCCAAATCAACAACATCATGAATGAAAGAGGAGAGATCACAACCAACACCAAAGAAATACAAACAATTATAAGAACATATCATGAGCATCTCTATGCTAGCAAATTAGATAACCTGGACGAAATGGATGCATTCCTAGAGATGTATCAATTACCAAAATTGAACCAGGAAGAAATAGAAAACCTGAACAGACCTACAACCACTAAAGAAATTGAAGCAATCTTCCAAAAATCTCCCAAGAAACAAAAGCCCAGGGCCAGATGGCTTCCCAGGGGAATTCTACTGAACATTTCAAGAAGAATTAGTACCTATTCTTCTGAAAGTGTTCCAAAAATAGAAATGGATAAAATTTCCAAACTTGTTTAGGAGGCCAGCATTACCTTGATCCCCAAACCTGACACAGACCCCATCAAAAAGGAGAATTACAGACCAATATCCTTGATGAACATGGATGCAAAAATACTCACCAAAATACTAGCCAATAGGATCCAACAGTACATTAAAAGGATTATTCACCACGACCACGTGGGATTTATCTCTGGGCTGCAAGGTTGGCTCAACATCGGCAAATCAATCAACGTGATACAGTATATTAACAAAAGAAAGAACAAGAATCATATGATCTTCTCAATAGATGCAGAAAAAGCATTTGACAAAATACAGCATCCTTTCGTGATCAAAACTCTTCACAGTATAGGGATAAAGGGTACATACCTCAATATCATAAAAGCCATCTACGAAAAACCTACAGCGAATATCATTCTCAATGGGGAAAAGCTGAGAGTTTTCCCCCTGAGGTCAGGAACGCCACAGGGATGTCCACTATCACCACTGCTATTCAACATAATATTAGAATTCCTAGCCACAGCAATCAGACAACAAAAAGAAATAAAAGGTATCCAAATTGGCATAGAAGAAGTCAAACTATCACTGTTTGCAGATCATATGATACTTTATGTGGCAAACCCAAAAGTCTCCTCCCCAAAACTGCTAGAACTCATACAGGAATTCAGTAAAGTAGCAGGATATAAAATCAATGCATAGAAATCAGTGGCATTCCTATACACCAAAAACAAGACAGAAGGGAGAGAAATTAAGGAGTTGATCCCATTTACAGTTGCACCCCAAACCATAAGATACCTAGGAATAAATCTAACAAAAGAGCAAAGGATCTGTACACAGAAAACAATAAAACACTCATGAAAGAAATTGAGGAAGACACTAAGATATGGAAAAAGTTCCATGCTCATGGATTGGAAGAACAAATATTGTGAAGATGTCAATGCTACCTAGAGCAATGTACACATTCAATGCAATCCCCATCAAAATACCTTCCACTTTTTTCAAAGAAATGGAACAAATAATCCTAAAATTTGTATGGAACCAGAAAAGACCCCGAATAGCCAGAGGAAGGTTGAAAAAGAAAAGCAAAGCTGGCGGCATCACAGTTCCGGACTTCCAGCTCTATTACAAAGCTGTTATCATCAAGATAGTATGGTACTGGCACAAAAACAGACACATAGATCAATGGAACAGAATCGAGAGCCCAGAAATGGACCCTCAACTCTACTGTCAACTAATCTTCGACAAAGCAGGAAAGAATGTCCACTGGGAAAAAGACAGTCTCTTCAACAAATGGTGTTGGGAAAATTGGACAGTCAAATGCAGAAGAATGAAATTGGACCATTTCCTCACCACACACAAAATAGACTCCAAATGCTTGAAAGACCTCAATGTGAGACGGGAGTCCATCAAAATCCTAAAGGAGAACACAGGCAGCAACCTCTTCGACCTCAGCTGCAGGAACTTCTTCCTAGACACATCTCCAAAGGCAAGGGAAGCCAGGGCAAAAATGAACTATTGGGATTTCATCAAGATAAAAAGCTTTTGCACAGCAAAAGAAACAGTCCACAAAACCAAAAGACAATCGACAGAATGGGAGAAAATATTTGTAAATGACATATCAGATAAAGGGCTAGTATCCAAAATCTATAAAGAACTTATCAAACTCAACACCCAAAGAACAAATAATCCAATCAAGAATTGGGTAGAAGAGATGAACAGACATTTTTCCAAAGAAGACATCCAAATGGCCACAGACACATGAAAAAGTGCTCAACATCGCTTGACATCAGGGAAATCCAAATCAAAACCTCCATGAGATACTGCCTCACACCAGTCAGAATCGCTAAAATTAAAGTCAGGAAACGACAGATGTTGGCAGGGATGTGGAGAAAGGGGAACTCTCCTACACTGTTGGTGGGAATGCAAGCTCGTGCAACCACTCTTGAAAACAGAATGGGTGTTCTTCAAGAAGTTGAAAATAGAGCTACCATATGATCCAGCAATTGCACCACTGAGTATTTACCCCAAAGATACAAATGTAGGTATCCGAAGGGGTATGTGCACCCCAATGTTTATAGCAGCAATGTCCACAATAGCCAAACTGTGGAAAGAGCCAAGATGTCCATCAACAGATGAATGGATAAAGATGTGGTATATATACACAATGGAATATTATGCAGCCATCAAAAGGAATGAGATCTTGCCATTTGCAACAACGTGGATGGAACGGGAGGGTGTTATGCTGAGTGAAATAAGTCAATCAGAGAAAGACATGTATCATATGACCTCACTGATATGAGGAATTCTTAATCTCAGGAAACAAACTGAGGTTTGCTGGAGTGGTGGGGGGTGGGAGGGATGGCATGGCTGGGTGATAGACATTGGGCAGGGTATGTGCTATGGTGAGCTCTGTGAATTGTGCAAGACTGTTGAATCACAGATCTGTACTTCTGAAATAGATAGTGCAATATATGTTATAAAAAAAAAAGAAGATCGCAGGAGGGGAAGAATGAAGGGGGGGAAACTTGAGGGGGAGACGAACCATGAGAGACGATGGACTCTGTAAAACAAACTGAGGTTTCTAGAAGGGAGGGTGTGGGGGGATGTGTCAACCTGGTGATGGGTATTAAAGAGGTCACGATCTGCGTGGAGCACTGGCTGTTATGCACAAACAATGAATCATGGAACACTACATCAAAAACTAATGATGTAATTTATGGTGATCAACATAACAATAAAATTTAAAGAATCAAAAATAAAAAAGAAAGCAAATGATTTCTTTGCGTTGCTGTTGTATCCTGCCACATTACTGAATTGCTTTATGACTTCTAGTAATTTGGGGGTGGAGTCTTTTGGGTTTTCCTCATAAAGTATCATGTCATTTGCGAAAGGAGAGAGTTTGACTTCTTTGCCAATTTGAATATCTTCTATTCCCTTTTGTTGTCTGATTACTGTTGCTAGGACTTCTAGTACTATGTTGAACACTAGTGGCGAGAGTGGGCCTCCTTGTCGTGTTCCTGATCTTAAGGGGAAAGTCTCCCAGCCTTTTCCCAGTGAGCATGATATTCGCTGTGGGTTTTTTTAGATGGATTTTATGAACTTGAGCAATGTTCCCTTTATCCCTATACTCTGAAGAGTTTAAATCAGGAAAGGATGTTGTACTTTGTCAAATGCTTGTTCTGCATCAATTGAGAGGACCATATGGTTTTTCTCCCTCCTCTTATTAATGTGTTCTATCACATTGATTGATTTGCGAATGTTGAACCTCCATTGCATCCCGGGGATAAATCCCACTTGGTCGTGGTGGATGATCCTTTTAATGTATTGTTGGATCCTAGTAGCTAGGATTTTGTTGAGTTTAGAATCCATATTCATCAGGGATATTGGTCTGAAATTCTCCTTTTTGATGGGGTCTTTGCCTGGTTAGCGGATTAAGGTCATGCTGGCCTCATAGAATGAGTTTGGAAGTTTTCCTTCTGTTTCCTATTTTTTTGAAGGAGCTTCAGGAGAATAGGTATTATTTCTTTGAATGTTTAGTAGAATTCTCCAGTGAATCCATCAGGCCCTGGACTCTTGTTTTTTGGGAGGTTTTGGTTCACTGCTTCAATCTCGTTACTGGTTATTGGCCTATTCAGGTTGTTCATTTCTTCCTGTCTCAGTCTTGGCAGTTTATAGGTTTCCAGGAAGGCAACCATTTCTTCCACGTTGCTTAATTTATTGGTGTATAGTTGTTGATAATGATTTCTAATAATTGTTTCTATTTCCTTGGTGTTAGTCGTGATCTCTCCCCTTTCATTCATAATTTTATTAATTTGGGTCCTTTCTCTTTTCCTTTGGGTAAGTCTTGCCAGTGGTTTATCGATCTTATTAATTCTTTCAAAGAACCAGCTCCTAGTTTCATTGATCTGATTTGATTTACTGTGTTTCTAGTATCCAATTCATTTTTCTCTGCTCTAATCTTAAATATTTTTCTTCTAATGCATGACTTAGGCATTGTTTGTTATATACAAAATAACAGCTCTGGGATTTTGCATATGACCTTTACTATTTTGAGGTATGTTCCCTGTATCCCTTCTTTGTTGAGGATTTTTATCATGAATGGATGCTGTCCTTTGTCAAATGCTTTTTCTGCATCTTTGAGAGAATCATGTGGTTTTTATCCTTTCTTTTATTAATATGGTATATCATATTGATTTGTGAATATTGAACCATCCTTGCAGCCCAGGAATAAATCCCACTTGATCATGGTAAATGATTCTTTTAATGTACTGTTGGATTTGATTCAGTAGTATTTTATTGAGAATTTTTGCTTCCAATTTCATTAGGATGTTGTTGTCTTTTATAGTGGAGTCTTTGTCTTGTTATGGTATAAGGGTAATCCTGGCTTCATGGAATGAATTTGGAAGTTTTCCGTCCTTTTCTGTTTTTTGGAACAGTTTGAGAAGAATGGGTATTAACTCTTTAAATATTTGGTAGAATTCCCCCTGTTAAGCCAGCTGGCCCTGTACTTTTGTTTGTTGGGAGATTTTTGATTACTGTTTCAATTTCTTTGCTTGTTATTGGTCTGTTCACATTTTTCTCCGTCCTGTTTCAGCTTTGTAAGTTTGTATGTTTCTGGGAATTTATCCATTTCTTCCAGATTTTCAAATTTGTTTGCATATAATTTTTCATAATATTCTCTTATAACTGTTTGTATTTCTGTGGTATTGGTTATTTCTCTTCTCTCCTTTGTGATTTTTTTTCCTTTTTTATTGTTATGTTAATCACCATATATTACATAATTTGTTTTGGTGTACTGTTCCATGATTCATTGTTTGTTCATAACACCCAGTGCTCCATGCAGAATGTGCCCTCCTCAATACCCATCACCAGGCTAACCCATCCCCCCACCCTCCTCCCCTCCAGAAACCTCAGTTTGTTTTTCAGAGTCCATCATCTCTCCTGGTTCGTCTCCCCCTCTGACTTACTCCCCTTCATTCTTCCTCTCCTGCTATCTTCTTCTTTTTCTTTTTTCTTAAAATATGTTGCGTTATTTGTTTCAGAAGTACAGATCTGTGATTCAACAGTCTTGCACAATTCACAGCGCTCACCGTAGCACATATCTTCCCCAATGTCTATCACCCAGCCACCCCATCCCTCCCACCCCCCCCACCACTCCAGCAACCCTCAGTTTGTTCCTGAGATTAAGAATTCCTCATATCAGTGAGGTCATATGATACATGGCTTTCTCTGATTGACTTATTTCACTCAGCATAACACCCTCCAGTTCCATCCATGTCGTTGCAAATGGCAAGCTCTCATTCCTTTTGATGGCTGCATAATATTCCATTGTGTATATATACCACTTCTTCTTTATCCATTCATCTGTCGATGGACATCTTGGCTCTTTCCACAGTTTGGCTATTGTGGACATTGCTGCTATAAACATTGGGGTGCACGTACCCCTTCGGGTCCCTACATTTGTATCTTTGGGGTAAATACCCAGTAGTGCAATTGCTGGATCGAATGGTAGCTCTAATTTCAACTGTTTGAGGAACCTCCATACTGTTTTCCAGAGGGGTTGCACCAGCTTGCATTCCCACCAACAGTGTAGGAGGGTTCCCCTTTCTCCACATCCCCGCCAACATCTGTCGTTCCCTGACTTGTTCATTTTAGCCATTCTGACGGCTGTGAGGTGGTATCTCATGGAGGTTTTGATTTGGATTTCCCTGATGCCGAGCGATGTTGAGCACTTTTTCATGTGCCTGTTGGCCATTTGGATGTCTTCTTTGGAAAAATGTCTGTTCATGTCTTCTGCCCATTTCTTGATTGGATTATTTGTTCTTTGGGTGTTGAGTTTGATAAGTTCTTTATAGATTTTGGATACTAGCCCTTTATCTGATACGTCATTTGCAAATATTTTCTCCCATTCTGTCGGTTGTCTTTTGGTTTTGTGGACTGTTTCTTTTGCTGTGCAAAAGCTTTTTATCTTGATGAAATCCCAATAGTTCATTTTTGCCCTGGCTTCCTGTGCCTTTGGTGATGTTTCTAGGAAGAAGTTGCTGCGGCTGAGGTCGAAGAGGTTGCTACCTGTGTTCTCCTTTAGGATTTGGATGGACTCCTGTCTCACGTTTAGGTCTTTCAACCATTTGGAGTCTATTTTTGTGTGTGGTGTAAGGAAATGGTCCAGTTTCATTCTTCTGCATGTGGCTGTCCAATTTTCCCAACACCATTTGTTGAAGAGACTGTCATTTTTCCACTGGACATTCTTTCCTGCTTTGTCAAAGATAAGTTGACCATAGAGTTGAGGGTCCATTTGTGGGCTCTCGATTCTGTTCCATTGATCTATGTGTCTGTTTTTGTGCCAGTACCAAACTGTCTTGATGGTGACAGCTTTGTAATAAAGCTGGAAGTCCGGAATTGTGATGCCGCCAGCTTTGCTTTTCTTTTTCAACATTCCTCTGGCTATTCGGGGTCTCTTCTGGTTCCATACAAATTTTAGGATTATTTGTTCCATTTCTTTGAAAAAAGTGGATGGCATTTTGATGGGGATTGCATTGAATGTGTAGATTGCTCTAGGTAGCATTGACATCTTCACCATGTTGGTTCTTCCAATCCATGAGCATGGAACCTTTTTCCATTTCTTTGTGTCTTCTTCAATTTCTTTCCTGAGTATTTTATAGTTCTCTGAGTACAGATCCTTTGCCTCTTTGGTTAAATTTATTCCTAGGTATCTTATGGTTTTGGGTGCAATTGTGAATGGGATCGACTCCTTGATTTGTCTCTCTTCTGTCTTGTTGTTGGTGTATAGGAATGCCACTGATTTCTGTGCATTGATTTTATAGCCTGCTACTTGACTGAATTCCTGTATGAGTTCTAGCAGTTTTGGGGTGGAGTCTTTTCGGTTTTCCACATACAGTATCATATCATCTGCAAAGAGTGAGAGTTTGACTTCCTCTTTGCCGATTTGGATGCCTTTGATTTCTTTTTGTTGTCTGATTGCTGTGGCTAGGACTTCTAATACTATGTTGAATAGCAGTGGTGAGAGTGGACATCCCTGCCGCATTCCTGACCTTAGGGGAAAAGCTCTCAGCTTTTCCCCATTGAGAATGATATTCGCTGTACGTTTTTCTTAGATGGCTTTTATGATATTGAGGTATGTACCCTCTATCCCTATACTCGGAAGAGCTTTGATCAAGAAAGGATGTTGTACTTTGTCAAATGCTTTTTCTGCATCTATTGAGAGGATCATATGATTCTTGTTCTTTCTTTTGTTAATGTATTGTATCACGTTGATTGATTTGCGGATGTTGAACCAGTCTTGCAGCCCAGGGATAAATCCCACTTGGTCGTGGTGAATAATCCTTTTAATGTACTGTTGGATCCTATTGGCTAGTATTTTGGTGAGAATTTTTGCATCCATGTTCATCAAGGATATTGGTCTCTAATTCTCCTTTTTGATGGGATCTTTTTCTGGTTTTGGGATCAAGGTAATGGTGGCCTCATAAAATGAATTTGGAAGTTTTCCTCCCATTTCTATTTTTTGGAACAGTTTCAGGAGAATAGGTATTAATTCTTCTTTAAATGCCTGATAGAATTCCCCTGGGAAGCCATCTGGCCCTGGGTTTTTGTTTGTTGGGAGATTTTTGATGACTGCTTCAATTTCCTTAGTGGTTATAGGTCTGTTCAAGTTTTCTATTTCTTCCTGGTTCAGTTTTGGTAGTTGATACATCTCTAGGAATGCACCCATTTCTTCCAGGTTATCTAATTTGCTGGCATAGAGTTGCTCATAATATGTTCTTATAATTGTTTGTATTTCTTTGGTGTTGGTTGTGATCTCTCCTCTTTCATTCATGATTTTGTTGATTTGGGTCATTTCTCTTTTCTTTTTGATCAGTCTGGCCAGGGGTTTATCAATCTTGTCAATTCTTTCAAAGAACCAGCTCCTAGTTTCGTTGATCTGTTCTACTGTTCTTTTGGTTTCTAGTTCATTGATTTCTGCTCTGATCTTTATTATTTCTCTTCTCCTGCTGGGTTTAGGCTTTATTTGCTGTTCTTTCCCCAGCTCCTTTAGGTGAAGGGTTAGATTGTGTATTTTAGACCTTTCTTGTTTCTTGAGAAAGGCTTCTATTGCTATATACTTTCCTCTCAGGACTGCCTTTGCTGCATCCCAAAGATTTTGAACAGTTGTGTTTTCATTTTCATTGGTGTTCATGAATTTTTTTAATTCTTCTTAATTTCCTGGTTGACCCATTCATTTTTTAGTAGGATGCTCTTTAGCCTCCA
The DNA here is from genome assembly GCF_009762305.2 of Zalophus californianus. Classification (NCBI taxonomy): domain Eukaryota; kingdom Metazoa; phylum Chordata; class Mammalia; order Carnivora; family Otariidae; genus Zalophus; species Zalophus californianus. Next base: position 1,129,241 of record NC_045599.1, read on the forward strand.
TGTATTTGAGTTCTTTCCGACTTTCCTCTTGTGATTGAGTTCTAGTTTCAAAGCACTGTGGTCTGAAAATATGCAGGGAATGATCCCAATCTTTTGGTACCGGTTGAGACCTGATTTGTGACCTAGGATGTGATCAATTCTGGAGAATGTTCCATGGGCACTAGAGAAGAATGTGTATTCCGTTGCTTTGGGATGGAATGTTCTGAATATGTCTGTGAAGTCCATTTGGTCCAGTGTGTCATTTAAAGTCTTTATTTCCTTGTTGATCTTTTGCTTAGAGGATCTGTCCATTTCAGTCAGGGGGGTGTTAAAGTCCCACACTATTATTGTATTGTTGTCAATGTGTTTCTTTGCTTTTGTTATTATTTGCCTTATATAATTGGCTGCTCCCATGTTTGGGGCATAGATATTTACAATTGTTAGATCTTCTTGTTGGATAGACCCTTTAAGTAGGATATAGTGTCCTTCCTCATCTCTTATTACAGTCTTTGTTTTAAAACCTAGTTTGTCTGATATAAGGATTGCCACCCCAGCTTTCTCTTGGTGTCCATTAGCATGGTAAATGGTTTTCCACCCCCTCACTTTCAATCTGGCGGTGTCTTTGGGTCTAAAATGAGTCTCTTGCGGACAGCATATGGATGGGTCTTGTTTTTTAATCCAATCTGATAGCCTGTGTCTTTTGATTGGGACGTTGAGCCCATTTACATTCAGGGTAACTATTGAAAGGTATGAATTTAGTGCCATTGTATTGCCTGTAAGGTGACTGTTACTGTATGTTGTCTGTGCTCCTTTCTGATCTTTGCTGCTTTTAGGCTCTCTCTTTGCTTAGAGGACCCCTTTCAATATTTCTTGGAGGGCTGGTTTCATGTTTGCAAATTCCTTTAGTTTTTGTTTGTTCTGGAAGCTCTTTTTCTCTCCTTCTATTTTCAATGACAGCCTAGCTGGATATAGTATTCTTGGCTGCATATTTTTCTCGTTTAGTGCTCTGAAGATATCTTGCCAGTCGTTTCTGGCCTGCCAGGTCTCTGTGGATAGGTCTGTTGCCAATCTAATATTTCTACCATTGTAGGTTACATATCTCTTCTCCCGAGCTGCTTTCAGGATTTTCTCTTTGTCTCTGAGACTCTTAAGTTTTACTATTAGATGTCGGGGTGTTGACCTATTATTATTGATTTTGAGAGGGGTTCTCTGTGCCTCCTGGATTTTAATGCCTGTTTCCTTCCTCACATTAGGGAAGTTCTCTGCTATTATTTGCTCCAATATACCTTCCGCCCCTCTCTCTCTTTCTTCTTCTTCTGGGATCCCAATTATTCTAATGTTGTTTCGTCTTATCAAATCACTTATCTCTCGAATTCTGCCTTCGTGGTCCTGTAGTTGTTTCTCCCTCTTTTTCTCAGCCTCTTTACTTTCCATCATTTGGTCTTCTATATCACTGATTCTCTCTTCTGCCTCATTTATCCTAGCAGTTAGTGCCCCCATTTTTGATTGCACCTCATCAATAGCCTTTTTGATTTCGACTTGGTTATATTTTAGTTCTTTTATTTCTCCAGAAAGGGTTTCTCTAATAACTTCCACGCTTTTTTCAAGCCCAGCTAGTATCTTTAAAGTCATGATTCTGAACTCTAGGTCCGACATCATACTAATGTCCGTATTGAGTAGGTCCCCGGCTGACGGTACTACCTCTTGTTCTTTTTGCTGAGGTGATTTTTTCATCTTGTCATTTTGTCCAGAGGAGAATAGATGAATGAGAGAACAAAATGCTAACAGGTTTACAACGTCCCCAGTAAATATACTGTATACAAATCAGAAAAGACCTGAAACCAGGGGAAAAGAAAGGGAAAGAAAGAAAAAAGAAATAGAGAAAAAAAAAAAGGTAAAAACAAAAACAGAACAATACAAAAAAAGCAGACTGTGATCAAATATGATCAGGCTAGTGCATAGATCAGTGCCACACACTAGATTTTGGGCGTATTTTGGTCTGTTAGAAAAAAGTGCCTCCTAAAATTTTAAACGAAGAAAGACATATATGTACAAAATAAGGGTTGATACAATGAAGGGATAGAAGATGACTGTAAAGATGAAAATTATAATAGATTTTATAAAAGGACTTCATAAGATAAGAAGTTGTTTGAAAAAAGAAAGAAGATTTAAAAAAAAAAAGAAAGAAAAAAGGGAGAGAATGTGATCAGGCAGGAGACTAGAACATAGCCATACACTAGTGATTTAGGGTATATTTTTATCTATTAGAAGAAACTGTATCTCAAAATTTTAAAGAGAGAACTACTTATATATATATGCCAAAAATAAGGCTAACTACTATGAAGGGATAAAATATGACTCTAAAAATGAAAAATAAAAAATGTTTTTTTTTAAAAGAGTGATAGATGTTAGTTGAAAAAGGGAAAAAGAAAAAGAAAAAAAAAACAGTTAACAAAAATTAACTTTGATGAACTAATGAATCATGGTAAAAAAAAGCCATGAACTCTATGTGCAGTATTCCCCTAGCGCTGGAGTTCTCCCGTTCTCCTTGATCGGTAAACTTGGTCTTGGCTTGCTGGCTGTTCGTGCTGCTCTTCTGGGGGGAGGGGCCTGTTGCCCTGGTTTCCAAATGTCTTTGCCGGAGGCGGAATTGCCCCGCCCTTGTCGGTCCGGGCTAAGCAAGCTGCTCAGGTTTGATCTCAGGAGCTTTTGTTCCCTGCACGCTCTCGGTACAGCTTTGGAGGATGAGAGTGAAAATGGTGGCCTCCCAATCTCCACCCGGAGGAGCTGAGAACTCGGGGCCCCGCTCCTCAGTGCGCCCCCAGAGAAAAGCAGTCACTCCCGTGTCCCCGGTCTCCGGCCGCACTCCGTGCTCACCGGCCTGTGACCGAGCGTTTCTATCTCTGGCACCCGACCCCGTGTGGAGTCTCCAAACCCAGCAGATCCCTGCGGTGCGCTCCTGCGCCGCTCCTCCCGGGGGAGGAAGGGGAGTCTCCCCGGATCTGCCGCCTGTTGTGTCCCTGCTGGAGGAGCCGTGCCCCGACTGGGCCGCGGATCACAGTTTATGGCCACCCCGAGCTGAGAGCCTGTGCCTCGGCTCCGTCTCTGCAGCCGGCTTCCCCGCTCCGATCCCTGGGAGCTCTGCCGCACTCAGGCACCCCCGGTCTTTCTGTGACCCCGAGGGTCCTGAGACCCCACTGTCCCGCGAGGGTTCCACCCCCCCTTAGCCACTGGAGCGACGTCCCTCAGTGGAGCCGACTTCTAAAAGTTCCGATTTTGTGCTCCGCGGCTCTAGCACTTGCCAGAAGCGGCCGACGGAGGCCCCTCCCCCGCCGTCTATCCTCCCGAATATCGCCTCGGATTCACTTCTCCGCACGTCCTACCTTCCAGTAAGTGGTCGCTTCTCTGTTCAGTCGTTGCTATTCTTTTCTTTGATCTCCTGTTGAGTTCGTAGGTGTTCAGAATGGCTTGGTCCCTATTCAGCTGAATTCCCGAGACCAGACGAAATCTAGGTCTCCTACTCCTCCGCCATCTTGCCTCTCCTTTGTGATTTTATTTACTTAGGTGCTTTCTCTTTTCTTTTTGATAAGTCTGGTAGTGGTTTATCAATTTTATTATTTTTTTCAAAGAACCAGCTCCTGATTTCATTGATCTATTCTACAGTGGGTTTTTGTTTGTTTGTTTGTTTGTTTTTGTTTTGTTTTGTTTGTTTCTATATCATTTATTTCTGCTCTGATCTTTATTATTTTTCTTCTTCTGTTGTCCATAGGTGGTTTTTTTTTTTTTTTTTTTTTTTTGCCTAGCTTAACCTTTAGGTGTACAGGTAGTTTGTTTATTTGTGATTTTTCTTGCTTCTTGAGGTAGGCCTGTGTTGCTATATACTTCCCTCTTAAGACCACTTGCTGTATCCCAAAGGTTTTGGACCATAATGTTTTCATTTCCATTTGTTTGCATGTATTTATTTCCTCTTTAATTTCCAACCAGGAAATGTCCAACTTGGTTGGCTTATTCATTCTTTAGTAGGATGTCCTTTAACCTTCATATATTTGTGGTCTTTCCAAATTTTTCCTTGTGGTTGATTTCAAGCTTCCCATTATTGTGGTCAGAAAATATGCATGGTATGATCTAAATATTTTTGTGCTTCTTGAGGCCTGATTTGTGACCTAGTATGTGATCTATTCTGGAGAATGTCCCATGGGCACTTTAAAAGAACGTGTAGTGTGCTGCTTTAGAATGAAATAGTCTTAATATATCTTTTAAGTCCATGTGGTCCAGTTTGTCATTCAAAACCATCGTTTCCTTGCTGATCTTCTGCTTTGATGATTTATCCATTGCTGTAAGCAGGGCATTAAAAATCCCCTGCTATGATTGTATTATTATGAATGTGTTCCTTCATGTTTGGTATTAATTGTTTTATATATTTGGATGCCTCAAAATAGGGGCATAAATAGTTACAGTTGTTAGATCTTTTTGGATAGTCCTCTTTATTATGATACAGTACCCTTCATCTGTTGTTAGTCTTTGGTCTAAAATCTAGTTGGTCTGATGTAAGTATTTGCTACTCTGGCTTTCCTTTGATGTCCATTATCATGATAGATGGTTCTCCACCCCCTCACTCTCAATCTGCAGGTGTCTTTAGGTCTAACTTGAATCTCTTGTAGGCAGCATATGCATGGGCCTTGTTTTGTTATCCAGTCTTTGGAGTGGAGCATTTAGTCTCTTTATTATCAGAGTAATTATTGATAGACGCATATTTAGTGCCATTCTATTACTTGTTTTGTAATGGTTTCTACAGATTTTCTCTGTTCCTTTGTAGTCTTTGTTGTTTCTTGTCCTTCCCATTCAAAGAGTCTGCTTAGTATTTCTTAGAGGGCTGGTTTAGAAGTCACACACTCCTTTAGTTTTTGTTTGCCTGGGAAACTCTTTCTCTCTCTTTTCTGAATGATGACCTTGCTAGATGGAGTATTCTTAACTACAGATTTTTCCCATTCAAAATTCCTGACTTTAAAAGCCCACATTGAGATGATAGTTCTTTGAGTATCAGAGTCACCAGTGTATTTTGTGTAAAACCTGAACTTCTTGATGGGCAGAAGACTAAGTAGTGAGACCAAACAGAGTAGCAAACAAGTAGAAGATATTAGCAGAGAGAACTCCTGTAGAGATATAAATGACCTGCATCCCGTGGGTCAGTTGAGACACTGGCATTGAAAGGACTACTGTCTCTTCTACATGGCACTGAGAGTCCAGATGAAGTTGGACGTGTGCATATCTATTGTGCTTAGTGAATAGTCACTGCCACCGTCCCTGCAGAATACTCTACAGTTCACTAAAACTCACTTCCTTATATCTTATCCATCCCACAGAAGAAGACGAGTTCCAGGATGTCCATTGGTTAGACACTGGTAGTGGAATTAAAGTCTTGTCCTTTCCCAGATAGATTCATGCTAGCGTGAGCAGAAAGGGGAGTTAAAGAGGCTGAAGAAACTAAAAGCGTTCTGAGTACCACATCTCTATCATTTAGTGTCTGAGACCCAACAGGGACCTACTTAACTGAGCATTTGTGGATGAATGACTTTATTCATGAGTGATCAGAACAAGAGAAAGCTGACTGTAGTGCTTTTAGCAGGCAACAAGAGGATTCTGCTCCCAGAGTTTCTGATTCAGCAGGTGGGTGTGAGTCAGGACCTGAGAATTTGTATTTTTAATAAGTTCAGGTGAAACCGATGCCACCAGTCTGGGACTACGCTTTGAGGACTGCTGGTCTAGTGTCTAGCTACTCAAAGGAAGAGCAAGAGTGGTATCTTCTGGGAGCTTGTTAAAAAGGCAGAATGTTGAACCTAGTTTGACAGAATCAGGATTAGCGTTTAAGAGTCCTCTGAGGATTGGTAAAATGTGAAAGTTTGGGATGCAGGGTTTTAGTACATAGGTTCACAAATATGAGTTAGGTAAAGCATAAACCCAGCATGGGTTTGTGACATTCCTGCTTCAAATGCTTTTTTTCTCCATGCTATGATTGAAACAAAAATAGTAATACAAAATTTAAAAATGACTGCAAAGCATTTGAGACCCTGAGCACTGCCAATGGGTAGCCCTAACAAACTTCCTCAGACCCGGTATCTACATTTGGTTTAAAAACAGAACAAAACAAAATGTTGGGATAGATGAGCATATAATTTTTGAGTTCAGCAAATCATTTTCATGTGAGATAAAAACTGAAAAAGTTTTAATCTGTTCTGCACTCCATTGGGTGAGAGACAATATGAATAAACTGTTACATTCCCCCAACAGCAACAGCTCAGGGTCAGCAGTCAGCTAATCGCCTGCATGAAATTATCACTGCAGCCAGCTTGTGCTCTGTGGCTCTGGTGGGTAGTGTAGGGGAGGAAGTGGGGGAACAGATGGTGGAGATAGGTCTGTCAGGCTCTGTCTCCTTCCCCATTGCAGTGCTAGCCTTGGAACAACAACAGGAAGAACAATTACTCCTTTACCTAGCTTGTATAACATCAATACTTTTCTATTTTCATACTCTTTTTCTCTTTCTTTCCCATTTTGTTATTGTTATTTTTTGAGTATCAGACCTTTTAGGAGAGACCTTTATATTTGATTTGATGTTTATAACCTGAGGAACAAACACATTTTATTTCTAACTTTTCTTTATCTTTTTCTTTTTTAAGTTTTCCTACAAGAGGTTTCTTTTTGTGTGTTTGGAAGAGGACAAAATATCGGTATTCTGGAGATCTAAGATTTCTGAAGAACCGGAAAGTCCCTCCCTCTTCTGATTCTCCAATCCTGGAGTTTCCTTGAAAGAAAGGTGAACCTGGAGTGTTAGATTTATTCTCTCATGTTTCAGCCTGATTTTTTTTTTTTTACCCATGTGCCTTTTTCTTTTCCCCTCCCCTTCAGAATGTTTCCTGCCTTCTCTACCATGCCCATTCCTTGGCAGCTCATGGTTGGTAGCAGCACAAGTCAGTGGTCAGATGCCACGTCCTGCCTCATATTGTGCCCATCATTGGTGAAAGTGGAGTAAAACTCCGGAGCTGAAAAGCAGAGTCACAGTGAGAGAATGGGGAATTATCTCCTGAGAGAATTCAGGTGAGTCTGAAGCTGTTCTTTGTTGGAAGAACAGGGAGTGGGAGACTGGGTGTATGCATTTGGAACAGCAAGACTGTGGTGCTTTAAGAGGTTTGAACCTGAAGAAAACATTCTTTAAGAACACACAGTGACCCCTCACCACCTCAGTTTACTCACTCTTTTGCCTTTCTTTGGAACCATGGTAGGTTGCCAGATTCTGAAAACAAAAATACAGGTTGCCAAGTCAGATTTGAATTTCAGATAAACAAACTTTTTTTTTTTTTTTTTTTTAGTGTAAGTATGCCTTATTCAATATTTGGAGCATTATTGCATGGGCCATACTGACACTAAACAAATTGTTGTTTATCTGAAATTCAAATTTAACTGTCATTCTGCATTTTATCCAGAAACCCTAGTCTGTAGTCACTTGAATCTTTCTATACCTTTCTATCCTCATCTGGGTGTATGGTTTATCTTCCTATTCATCAACTTCATGGGATCTGCATGAGAATAAACAGTCAGGTTCTTGAAAATTATGGATGCAAAACAATGTACTCAAATGCTTTTGATTTAAGTAGTGCTTTCTCTTGGTGATTTTTAGCCTTCCTCATCTTTGAATGCTTTTTTTTTTTTAAGATTTTATTTATTTATTGGACAGAGAGAGAGAGTGCACCAGCAGAAGGAGTGACAGGCAGGGGGAGAGGGAGAAGCAGGCTCCCTCCTGAGCAGGAGCCTGATGTGGGGCTTGATCCCAGGAGGATCATGACCTGAGCCAAAGGCAGACACTCAACCGACTGAGCCACCCAGGTGCCCCTCAAATGCTTTTGAAGTCATAAAATAGATATGGATAACAGACATTCTTTTTATGGCTTGCTTAATCTTAAAGGATTTTCTTTATAGCACCTCACTCTCCCATCCATTTACTCTACCTCCTTCCAGTTTAATTATAATTATATAACAAGACTAGATTTTTAAAATTAAGATATAATTGACATATAACATTGTATAAGTTTAAAGTGCACAATTTGTTGATTTGATACATTTACATATTATAATATGAGTACTACCATAGTATTAGCCAACACTTCTATCACATCACATAAATTATCACTTCTTTTTTGTGCTTGGAATAATTAAGATCTAGTTCCTTAGCAAGTTTGAAATTTACAATACAATATTGTTGATTATAATCACTGTTTTGTGCATTAGAACTCCAAGACTTATTTATCTACTAGTTGCAAGTTTGTACCCTTAAACAATATCTCCCTAATTTTTCCACCTCCAGCCCTGTTCTACTCTCTGTTCCTAAAAGTTCAGCTTTTTAAAATTCCACATAGAAGTGATATTTGTCTTTCTCTGTCTGACTTATTTCACTTAGCATAATGCCCTCAAGTTCATGACATGCCATGTTGTCACAAATGGCAGGATTTCTTTTTTTTTTCATGGCTGAATAATATATATGGGCATATTCTATCCATCATATCTATCTATCATCAATCATCTATCATCTATCTATTTTCTACCTAATCTATCATCTATCTGCTACATCTTGTTTTTTTTAAACTTTTCCACCTTCTGGGTGCCTGGGTGGCTCAGTTGGTTGGGCGACTGCCTTCGGCTCGGGTCATGATGCTGGAGTCCCAGGATCGAGCCCCGCGTTGGGCTCCCTGCTCGGCAGGGAGTCTGGTTCTCCCTCTGACCTTCCTCCCTCTCATGCTTTCTCTCTACCATTCTCTCTCTCAATAAATAAATAAAAATCTTTAAAAAAATAAAATAAACTTTTTCACCTTCATTTTATTTTATTTTTTTACATATACACCACATTTTTTAAATTATTATGTTATATTAATCACCATACATTACATCATTAGCTATTGATGTAGTGTACCATGATTCATTGTTTGTGCGTAACACCCAGTGCTCCACGCAGAACGTGCCCTCTTTAATACCCATCACCAGGCTAACCCATCTCCCCCTCCCCTCTAGAACCCTCAGTTTGTTTCTCAGAGTCCATAGTCTCTCATGGTTCATTGCCCCCTCTGATTTCTCCTCTTCATTCTTCCCTTCCTGCTATCTTCTTCTTCTTCTTTTTTTAAAATATAATGTATTATTTGTTTCAGAGGTACAGGTCTGTGATTCAACAGTCTTGCACAATTCACAGCGCTCACCATAGCACATACCCTCCCCAATGTCTATCACCCAGCCACCCCACCCCTCCCACCCCCCACCACTTCAGCAACTCTCAGTTTGTTTCCTGAGATTAAGAATGCCTCAGATCAGTGAGGTCATATGATACATGTCTTTCTCTGATTGACTTATCTCGCTCAGCATAACACCCTCTAGTTCTATCCACGTCATTGCAAATGGCAAGATTTCATTCCTTTTGATTCTGCCACATCTTCTTTATTCATTCATCTATTGACAGATGCTTAGATTGTTTCCATATCTTGGCTATTGTGAGTAATTTTGCAATAAACATGGTAGTGCAGATATTTCTTTGATATTCTGTATTCATTTCCTTTGGCTGTATATCCAGAAGTGGGATTGCTGGATCATATGGTAGTTCCATTTTTAATTTAAAAATTGTTTTCCATAGTGGCTAAATCAATTTATGTTTCTACCAATAGTATAAAAGAGTTTCCTTTTCTTCACTTCCTTGCCAACACTTAATACCTCTTCTCTTTTTGATGGTAGCCATCTCACAGGCGTGAGGTGATATTTCATTGTAGTTTTGATGTGCATTTCCCTGATGATTATTGATGTCGAGCACCTTTTAATGTAGCTTTTGGCCATTCTGTTGTGTTCTTTAACACAACTAGATTGATCTACCCATGGCAAAACTCTAATCACATTACTTCTGTGTTTCAGGGTACATCCATTTCCCACTACTTAACATGTAAAGTGTAGACCACTTATTTTGGAATTTAAGGTCTTATATATTCTGTTTTAATAACTCCCTCCTTCTTGTTCTCTTCTCACTTTGGGCATTGGCTCCACTGCCTGGCTTAGCAATGAGCCTCTAATCGGTTGTTTTCTGTTTAGTAGAGAATCTCTCAAGGGTAATTGTTGCCTTGAATATATCTTTGCAGTCCCTATGTCTCTCTAGAACTTAGCACAAAGCAGGGACTTAAAGAAAGTAAAATTAATATGGTTAAATATACTTTCCTGCCCTTTCTACCATAAATATGTTGCATACCCTATACCCTTATCAATCTGACCACTGGTTTACCTTTTGATTTCAAGCTTTTGTGCACTGGCTATCAAAACTCTTACTCCAAAGTACATTTTCAATCATCTTTACTTGTCAAAATATTCATTCTGCAATGCCTGGGCCAAATGTGACATCTTCCTGATCTTTGCCAGAAATTATTCTTTCACATTTTTATGACTTGTAAATGGTTTATAAACGTTTATGACACTAACCACATTCTACCTAGTGCCATTAGATTATGAATCCTTTGATTACAATGACAGTGCCTTTAAAACTTGAGCATCCCTGAAACTTGTGCTTATACTCTATGGAAAGAAGTTTTTCTATAAATGATTTTTGGCTAGTATGAAGAAGCATATGTAATTCTCATTTGAGGGAAGCAGAGGACAAAATGATCTGCTTCAGAATACAGAGACTTAAAGGAACTTTCCATTTTTAATTATCTCCCTTTCTGAATTGATTGTTAAATTTTCTGACATACATCTGTTACCATATTCTGATAGAGATGGCGGTCTTTGGGAACAACCATGGACTTTTACTTTATAAACATTTAAGCAGCAAGAGGATGCTACTTCAATTCAACCATATTGGAGTGAAGCCATTTAGACTCAGAGAGATGGAAATGTTTTGGTTTGCTCACATTTGCAGTTGCAAAGACCCCTTCTCATTCTGCTCTTCAGTCATTGCTCTCTGCTTAGGGTTCTAGGCCTGACTTTTTGGAGAAGTCCATTTGCTGGGTTTTGGTTCTATTTGTTTTTTAAGTTTTTATTTAAATTCCAGTTAGTTAACATACAGTGTGATACCGGTTTCAGTTCTATTTTAAAATCCATACAGACACAAAGAGGAAAGAGGAGGACATTGATTCAGGAGGTCTCACCATAGGTATCTGTGAATGAGACCTCCACAGTCCAACATTCCCACACACTTCACAGCAGCCAGATTCAGTGGCACTCAAGGAATTCACAGGACTGAACACAGTATTCAACTTGCATTGATAATAACAAGTGATTATGATTTCAGGCTTTCTCTCTGTCCACATAGTGTTAAGAATTTCACAGGATTATCTCATTATTTTTCATAACTACTGTATGATGTGGTTGTTGTTATTACCCTCATGTACTATGATTGTGGAATCAATCATTCAATCAATAGGTAAGTAAGTAAATAAATAAATGTGAATTGCATAGTTGGATATATTTACTAACTGGTGATGGAGATCTTTTATTCCCAGTAAGTAAAATATAGGTAATTTCTGTGTAGAGCACTCCTTTTATTGGTAAATATTATTATTATTATTATTATTTGATTGGTCCTTAGTAATGTTTTTATATTACAAAACAATTTTATTTCTGTTGTTAAGAATCTGTTTCTTGATTTGTCTCTCTTATTTTTTTCCCTTTGCTCATTTGTTTTGTTTCTTAAATTCCACATATGAGTGAAATCATTTGATATTTGTTTTTCTCTGACTGGCTTATTTTGCTTAGCATTATACTCTTTGGCTCCATTCATGTTGTTGCAAATGGCAAGAATTCATTCTTTTTTATGGCTGAGCAATATTCCATTGTACATATACACCACATCTTCTTTATCCATTCATCAGTTGATGAATACTTGGGCTGCTTCCATAGTCTGATTATTGTAAATAATGTTGCAATAAACATAGAGGTGCATGTATCCCTTTGAATTAGTGTTCTTGTATTCTTTGAGTAAATCATTGGTGAACTTTGGAAGGCAGGTTAGCAGCATTGCTTGGAGCTCATACAATTAGATAAAAGGGAAATGGAGAGTTTCCAATGAAAGTTCACCTGTGAAATCTCATCCTGCTTTTCCTGTAGTACAGGATACATTCGTTGGTTTCTCTGATTCTATATACCCATACCCAAAGTAAGGATATGAATATTACCAGATCCTAGATTTTGTGAAGATAAAATGAAACAATGCATTTATGTTAGCAAGAACATGGTAGGTGATTAACCAGTATTAGCTGTTATTTAACTACTTATAGTGCTTTGAAGTTGAACTTGTTTTCAGGTTCTTGAGCTATATATTTTGTTTCAATGAACCAGTCACAGGAATTATGTGGTTCTCAAGGAATCTCATTCAGTGCACTGTAGGTATGATTGAGAACAGGTTGGAAAAATTCCACCTCATGGAACTTATTCTAGCAGGATGAAGGGGTTGCAAACAGTTATATAAATCATATAAATCAGTTGGTCATAAGGACTATGACTGAAACATAGCAGAAGGGAGGGTGTGATACTATGGAGACCTGACTTCTGAGGAGAGACCTGGATAATTAAGAATGAGCAGGTTAGGCAAGGATCTGAGGGATTAGCTTCCAGACAAAAGACCGTACGTGAAGACCCCGAAAAGAGTCTGAGCATGGTGTGTAGTGGGGTGAAAAGGAGAGGAGTATATGAGGTTAATGAAATGAGTTGGTTCACTACTTGGCCACTCCTCATCCCACCCTGATTACCCTGAGTTCGTTTTGTTTTTTTCCCCCTCTAAGTTTTACTGAGGTATAATTGGTGACAAAAAAATTGCTCCTAGTTAAAGGATACATTTTGTTGAGTTTGGACATATGTGAACTCCTGTGATATCATCACTACAATCAAGGTATTAAACATATCCATTACTTTCAATTTCCTTGTGTTCATGTGTGTGTGTGATAAGAACACTCAACATGAGATCTACCCTTTTAACATATTTTGAAGTGCACAGTATTCTAAATTATAGGCACTATGTTGTACAGCAGATCTTTGGAAACTATTCATGCAACATAACAAACTTTGTATGCATTAGGCAACAACTCCCTAGCCCTTGGCAGCCACCACTCCATTTTCTGCTTCTAAGAGTTTGACTCTATTCAATTTCACATATAAGTGAGGTAATTCAGTATTTGTTCTCCTGTCACCAGATTAACTCATTTAAGCATAATATCTGTAAGGTTCATTCATGTAGTTGCAAATGGTAGTATTTCCTTCTTTTTTATGGCTCACTAACTTTCCACTGTATGTATATGCCACATTTTCTTTATCCGTTTATCTATGGAGAGACATTTGGGTTGTTTCCATGTCTTGGTTATTAGTAAATAATGCTATGGTGACCATGGATGTGCAGACAGGTCTTTAAGATCTTGATTTTGATTCTTTGCATATATACTTAGGAACAGGATTGCTGGTTCATATAGTTATTCTATTTTTAATTTTTGAGGAGGATTCATGCTGTTTTTCCTAGTACCTGTACCATTTGCATTCCTACCAACAGTGCACGAGAGTTTTAATTTCTTCATACCATTACCAACACCTATTATTTTTTAATTTTTTGATAACAGCCTTCCTAACAGGTATGAAATAATAACTCATTGTGTTTTTGATCAGCATTTCACTCATAATTATTTATGATGAGTATGTTTTCATATACCTATTGGTCATCTGTGTGTCTTCCTTGGAGATGGAGGGAAAACAACATAATTGTGCTCAAAGAGTTGAATTCAAACATGCATTTTGATGGAAAATGCTTTCCTCTCTTAGGGATTAATCAATATTTTTGGAAAATCTATATGAGCACTCTTGGCCTTAAGAAAAAAATTAGAGAAGAGATCTCAGTGGATGTTGATTTAAAAAAAAAAAAGAAGCCCTTTCAAGAAACACTGCACTTAATCACTAAGCTGTAACTTAAGAAAAATTACATAGCTAAGAGAAGATGAACACTTGTCAAGGTCTTTTTTGCTATTAAGTGATGAAGTTACAGTGTGATTTCTGTCTTCCCTTTTTTTCGGGGTTTATGGCATGATGATTTAATATATCTAATATACTGTGAAGTGAGTATGAGGGTAAAATTTCTGATGTCAGGTCATGTGTCATTTCCACTATACCACAATAACCTCTTTTTTCAGCTAAGGCAGAAGGTAATGTGTTAATGCCCATCACCCATAAAAATTCTGTTCTTTGAAAGATGTAGTGAGATTAAAGGGCATGTTACAGGATGCCTGGATGGCTCAGTCAGGTAAGCATCCAGCTCTTGGTTTCTTTGGCTCAGGTCCTGATCTCAGGGTCCTGAGATTGAGCCCTGGGTTGGGCTCCATGCTCAGCACAGATTCTACTTGGGATTCTTTCCCTCTTCCTCTTCCTCCCCCTCTGCTCTTTGCCATGCTCTCTCTCTTTCTCTCTCAAATAAATAAAATCTTTGAACGGCAAAAGAAAAAGGAAGTTAATGTATTTTAGGTAGAAGCACAGAGAATGTGCTATAGAAACAAGAGGAATAATGAATGTAATTCTGATTTGAAATGGCCAGAAGGAAGGTCACGTTTAAGGAATTGCTGTATGCATTGTGCTGCAAATGTTTAACAAGCTAATGAAAGTCAGAAAAGACTTTCTAGACTGAAGGGACAATATGTGAAAATGTATAAGAGTTTGAAATATCTGATGGAATGACAATTAGCTGTCAATAAGAAGCATATTGTTCAAGAATAGAGCCAACAGGAAAAGAAGTTGGAAATGAAGTTTGGTATTTGATGTTGCAGTCTTCAAAGGCCCATAGGAACTAGTGATTCACTGGATATTTGTGAATTGTAGAAAGATGTAATGTGGCTCATATTTTAGGGAGAAACGTCTGTCCTCTGTGAATTAGATGGAATGACAGACAAAAATGGAGAAGTTAAGAAACTTAAAATATACCAAGCAATAGATGGTAAAGGGCTGAAATTTGTCAGGAACAACCAAAATGGAAAAACAAAAGTTTCAGTTAAAGTAAATGCATTTCCAATGATTCATCTTGATGTTTGTCAGTCATTTAGATCACTGATGTGGTATAAGAGAAGGCTAAGATTATTTCCCCAAATGAAATTTAAAGTTACTCCTGGTATCTCCCAGAGAGCTCTCCATCATTAGAGAATCTTGGAATATACTGTATGTATATGGAGATGGAGGAGACACAGAAGCAGGGAGAACAGGGATGGATTTTACGTGAGGTGATACTGAGTTGGGAAATTCCCAATTTCCACCTTGGCTGTCAGATCCTCAACAAATGTACCAGGTGAAGGAAACAGAACTGATAAGAAATAGACACTCATTCTACATCATGAGTCACCTTCATTTTCTATGACAAAGTGTTTCACTGTCTCCAGACCCAGCCATTACCCCGGGTCAGCCAAGCAACAAAAGAGCCACAGGACTTGTACCAAAGGCTCTCCAGATTTTATTCTCAGTCACTCTAGTCCAATGGAATTAATGAGGAAGGGAAATGACATTTATGAAGTTATTGAAGGGTGCCAAGCATGTTATATAGTTGGTCTTAACTCCTAATGAGCCTATAAAGGAGATGTTATTCCAATTTTTACAAGTTTGGAAATTTAGGTTAAAGGATTGTAGTTTCACAGTAGGAAAAGGTAATTTAAATCCCTAGAAATAAACCAAACAAGACTCCAAAGCCCACTGGCCTTCTCTCCTTACTTGAGAGAGGTCTTCTATAGGACTCCTTTCCATCTTAAAAGTGAGCCCATGCTGTGCCCAGGAACTTTTCGACGTTTTCAGAGGGGATTAAGGGGATGCGATGCAGCATTCTAACTGTTGCTCATCTATGGTATTCTTTGGGTCTTCATTCTCCTGTGAAGGCTCCTATATTTTCTTCCACTGTTAGGTGACAAAGCTATTTCTCTAAATTTTCTCTGGCTGACTTTCTTATTTAGATCTTTATTTTCCAGTGAATAAAGCATGAAGTAGGGGTTTTACTTTTTTTTTCTCTCCAAATAGTGAGTCAGATTTTGCAACTTCAACTTCATTTGCTCTTTTCCCATTGAATTATGGTCACTTCTTTATTACATATCAAGTTTCTACATATAGATAGATCTGTTCCTTTCTACTTAATTTCTCTATATTGACTTAGTTCTTGTTTGTCTTTACTAGCAGCATACTGTTTTTATTATTGTGACTTTGTAGCATCATCTGGTATCTGGTGTGTTGTCATCTTCTATGACATCATAGAGACTTGGCACAGGAGATATAAACCATGGCAGATTTTTTTTTTAAAATAAGATGGGTTTCAATATAAAGAATTAGGTGCTTACAAAATCATTGGAATGGCTGAAGGTGTGGGTTTGAGCCTGGGCTCTTGTAAAGATACCCTCACCCTACAGAATTGATCCAGGGAGCTATTGTTGCTGAGGAGGCTTTTTGAGTGATTCCACATTTGAGAATTCGCCACCAGCAATGTCTGTGAGGTTGGAGAATGGACACCAGAATGTTGATGCTGAAAAAATTCCCACCTCTGAGACTGATTGTCAGAGAAAGAGCCACAAAAGGCCTCTGGGCACGTTGGACAGCACCTAATTTACAGCCTGAACAGTGGCTGCAAGTGAGTCCTAGAAAGGTAGCTAGATGTTGCTTTCCCCTCTGACCAGAAGGAATGTGGAATGGACATTGACATTGCCTGTTAATAGTTTCCAGGACATGCCTTCTTTGTTCTTTGTTTCAAAACTGATTTAGCTTTTTGGGGACTTTCTCTTCCCACATTTATTTAACACTGAATTTGTTAATTTTATCAAAAGTACAAACTTGAATTTTGATTGGGATGACACTGACTATACAGATTAATTTGAGGGAAAAATGCTATGTTTATGCAAATATATTAATCAATAAAAACAATTATTTATATGGTATTTATTCAAGTCTCTCCTCATGCATTTTGGTAGAGTTGATAATTTTTGTCTTTCTTGCATTGTTAGGTTGATTTCTAGAAGCCACTTACAATAGTCTATAAAGTGTTTTATTTTCTAGCCTGCTATTGTTGAAATGCTACTAAATTTTGTAAGATCAGCCTGGCTGACCTTCTCATTTCTTTTAATGCTTTGTTAATTTTACTGGGCTTTCTACATAGTTAACGTAGCATCTATAAAGTTAAAGATTTTTCTCTCCTTTTTCATCTTACAACTAGTACCTTTTTTCTTGTTTTATGTCATTATTATGTTTAAAACTATCAATGTTCTTGGGTGTCCTTGTCTTGTAAATGATCTTAGATTTTTTTTTTCCTGAATTGTTCCATTAAGTTTGCTGTATGTTTTTGGTATATTGACCTTATCACAATAAGGAAGTTTCCTCTTATAATAAGTTTTATTGTTTAATTTTTATTGTTAATGGAACTAGATATCATCAAATGCATTTTTTGAAACTATTAAGATAAACTTGTAATTTTTCTCTTAGACCTCTAAGGTGGTAAATCATGAGACTAAGTTTTGTTTTTTTAAGATTTTATTTATTTATTTGACAGAGACACAGCGAGAGAGGGAACACAAGCAGGGGGAGTGGGAGAGGGAGAAGCAGGCTTCCCGCGGAGCAGGGAGCCCGATGCGGGGCTCGATCCCAGGACCCTGGGACCATGACCTGAGCCGAAGGCAGACGCTTAAGGACTGAGCCACCCAGGCGCCCCAGGGACTAGGATTTTTTGTTGATGACCTACCCTTTAATTTCTGGGATAAAACCTACTCAATTGTCAAGTGTGTGTTATTTTTACTGAACTTTTAGAATTAGTTAATTCATATTTTATTGAGGATTATCATATCTATTTTCATGCATAAATTAGACCTGTAATTCTTTTCTCCCATTTATTTAATTTTGGACTGAAGAGTCTTCTAATCTCATTAAATGGATTTGACATTATTTTCTGTTTTTCTATTTCTGGAACATCTTTTATAAGAAGATATATTTGTCACATGAAATTTGGTAAAAATATGGAAACATGTTGGCTAGACTATTTTGAGGTATGGGTGATATTCAAGTGACAATTTTTGCATTTTGTTTTTCTCAGATATCCATTTTAAGTCATCATGTTTATTATATAGCTGTTCATACTACTTATTTTTTTATCTCTGTAGTACTTACTTCTGAAATTTGTTTTGATTTTAGTTTTATTCCCCTTTTCTTTTTACTTAAGTGATCCTGCCAGATTTTTGCCCATCTTGCCAATATTATTCTTTTCTGATATTTGGTTCTCACATTCATTTCTGCCCATAACTTTCTTTGTTTCCTTTTTCTTTTTTCCTAGGTAGATAGATATCTTACTTTGTCATTTTCAATCATTTGTGTTTTCTTATGAAAACAACTCATTTTCTTCACATTGCCCTTTATCTATATCCTGGAAATTGTCTTCTGTGGTTTTCACTATCATTTTATTAGTGTTTTAGGAAATTTCCTTTATGTTCTCATCTTTAAAATAAAGATTACTTATTATATTACTTAATATCTAGACATATGTACATTTTTAGGTACTTCATTGTTGATTTTTAATTTTATTGCTTGATAAAGAAATAGAATGTAAACTGTTGATTTTTTGCATTTAGATTTCCTTTGTGGAGTTATAATGTCTTAAATTAATTCCAAATATTTGGGGAGTTAAAAAAAGAATTAAAAAAAAGCCAGGAAGTATGGAAAAATCACCCATGATCTCAACACTGACCAAGATACATTTTTAAGATTCATTTAATGTCTATTGTCTTAATGATAGAGTATAAGATGATACATTATTTCAGCCAATAAATCTTTGTACATCACCTATGGCCTGACATTATCTGAACTCTGCTTGATTAAAAAAATTACTTTGTATATAGCAGAATTTAGTGCCCATTTATGTTCAGTAATAATGACATGGAATTCCAATTAGATTCCTGCTAATGGTAAGGATTTTATGTTCCTGTTCTTAACTTTAAAATACAAACATCCCATTGGGGAGGGTATGTGCTATGGTGAGCACTGTGAATTGTGTAAAACCATTGAATCCAGACCTGTACCTCTGAAACAAATAATACATTATATGTTAAAAAAAAAAAAGAAGATAGCAGGAGGGGAAGAATGAAGGGGGGGCAAATCGGATGGAGAGAAAAACCATGAGAGACTATGGACTCTGAAAAACAAACTGAGGGTTCTAGAGAGAAGGGGAGTGGGGAGATGGGTTAGCCTAGTGATGGGTATTAAAGAGGGCATGTACTAAATGGAGCACTGGGTGTTATATGCAAATGAGGAATCATGGAACACTACATCAAAAACTAATGATGTGGAGCAAGATGGCGGAGGAGTAGGAGACCTAGATTTCGTCTGGTCTCAGGAATTCAGCTGAATGGGGATCAAACCATTCTGAACACCTGTGAACTCAACAGGAGATCAAAGAAGAGAGTAGCAACAACTCTCTGAACAGAGAAGCGACCACTTACTGGAAGGTAGGCCGTGCGGAGAAGTGAATCCGAGGCGATATTCGGGAGGATAGACGGCGGGGGAGGGGGCCTCCGTCGGCCGCTTCTGGCAAGTGCTAGAGCCGCGGAGCACAAAATCGGACCTTTTAGAAGTCGGCTCCGCGGAGGGACGTCGCTCCAGTGGCTAAGCAGGGGGTGGAATCCTCCCGGGACAGTGTGGTCTCAGGACCCTTGGGGTCACAGAAAGACCGGGGGAGCCTGAGTGCGGCAGAGCTCCCAGGGATCGGAGCGGGGAAGCCGGCTGCAGAGACGGAGCCGAGGCGCGGGCTCTCAGCTCGGGGTGGCCATAAACTGTGATCCGCGGCCCAGTCGGGCCACTGCGCCTCCAGTAGGGACCCAACAAGCGGCAGATCCGGGGAGACCCCCCTTCCTCCCCCAGGAGGAGCGGCGCGGGAGCGCACCGCAGGGATCTGCTGGGTTTGGAGACTCCACACGGGGTCGGGTGCCGGAGATAGCAACGCCCGGTCACAGGCCGGGGGAGCACGGAGTGCGGCCGGAGACCGGGGACAAGGGAGTGACTGCTTTTCTCTGTGGGCGCACTGAGGAGCGGGGCCCCGAGTTCTCAGCTCCTCCGGGTGGAGACTGGGAGGCCGCCATTTTCGCCCTGGTCCTCCAAAGCTGTACCGAGAGCTTGCAGGGAACAAAAGCTCCTGAGATCAAACCCGAGCAGCTTGCTTAGCCCGGACGGACAAGGGCAGGGCAATTCCGCCTCCGGCAAAGACATTTGGAAACCACAGCAACAGGCCCCTCCCCCAGAAGATCAGCACGAACAGCCAGCAAGCCAAGGCCAAGTTTACCGATCAAGGAGAACGGGAGAACTCCAGCGCTAGGGGAATACTGCACATAGAATTCATGGCTTTTTTTTTTTTTTACCATGATTCATTAGTTCATCAAAGTTAATTTTTGTTAACTGTTTTTTTTCTTTTTCACTTTTTCAACCAACATCTTATCAATCTCTTTTTAAAAAAAAAAACATTTTTTATTTTTCATTTTTAGAGTCATATTTTATCCCTTCATAGTAGTTACCCTTATTTTTGGCATATATATATAAGTTGTTCTCTCTTTAAAATTTTGAGATACAGTTTCTTCTAACAGATGAAAATATACCCTAAATCACTAGTGTATGGCTTTGTTCTAGTCTCCTGCCTGATCACATTCTCTCGCCCCTTTTTTTTAAATCTTCTTTCTTTTTTCAAACAACTTCTTACCTTATCAAGTCCTTTTATAAAATCTTTTATAATTTTCATCTTTACAGTCATCTTCTATCCCTTCATTGTATCAACCCTTATTTTGTACATATATGTCTTTCTTCCTTTAAAATTTTAGGAGGCGCTTTTTTCTAACAGACCAAAATACGCCCAAAATCTAGTGTATGGCTCTGATCTATGCACTAGCCTGATCATATTTGAACACATTCTGCTTTTTTTGTATTGTTCTGTTTTTGTTTTTATCTTTTTTTTCTTTCCTTTTTTTCCTCTTTCTTTTTTCTTTCTTTCCCTTTCTTTTCCCCTGGTTTCAGGTCTTTTCTGATTTGTATACAGTATATTTACGGGGGACGTTGTAAACCTGTTAGCATTTTGTTCTCTCATTCATCTATTCTCCTCTGGACAAAATGACAAGACGAAAAAAATCACCTCAACAAAAAGAACAAGAGGTAGTGCCATCAGCCAGGTACCTACTCAATACGGACATTAGTATGATGTCGGACCTAGAGTTCAGAATCATGACTTTAAAGATACTAGCTGGGCTTGAAAAAAGCGTGGAAGTTATTAGAGAAACGCTTTCTGGAGAAATAAAAGAACTAAAATCTAACCAAGTCGAAATCAAAAAGGCTATTGATGAGGTGCAATCAAAAATGGGGGCACTAAATGCTAGGATAAATGAGGCAGAAGAGAGAATCAGTGATATAGAAGACCAAATGATGGAAAATAAAGAGGCTGAGAAAAAGAGGGAGAAACAACTACAGGATCAAGAGGGCAGAATTCGAGAGATAAGTGATACGATAAGACGAAACAACATTAGAATAATTGGGATCCCAGAAGAAGAAGAAAGAGAGAGAGGGGCAGAAGGTATATTGGAGCAAATAATAGCAGAGAACTTCCCTAATGTGAGGAAGGAAACAGGCATTAAAATCCAGGAGGCACAGAGAACCCTTCTCAAAATCAATAATAATAGGTCAACACCCCGACATCTAATAGTAAAACTTACGAGTCTCAGAGACAAAGAGAAAATCCTGAAAGCAGCTCGGGAGTAGAGATATGTAACCTACAATGGTAAAAATATTAGATTGGCAACAGACCTATCCACAGAGACCTGGCAGGCCAGAAAGGACTGGCAAGATATCTTCAGAGCACTAAATGAGAAAAATATGCAGCCAAGAGTACTATATCCAGCTAGGCTGTCATTGAAAATTGAAGGAGAGATAAAAAGCTTCCAGAACAAACAAAAACTAAAGGAATTTGCAAACACGAAACCAGCCCTCCAAGAAATATTGAAAGGGGTCCTCTAAGCAAAGAGAGAGCCTAAAAGCAGCAAAGATCAGAAAGGAACAGAGACAACATACAGTAACAGTCACCTTACAGGCAATACAATGGCACTAAATTCATACCTTTCAATAGTTACCCTGAATGTAAATGGGCTAAATGCCCCAATCAAAAGACACAGGCTGTCAGATTGGATTAAAAAACAAGACCCATCAATATGCTGACTGCAAGAGACTCATTTTAGACCCAAAGACACCCCCAGATTGAAAGTGAGGGGGTGGAAAACCATTTGCCACGCTAATGGACAGCAAAAGAAAGCTGGGGTGGCAATCCTTATATCAGACAAACTAGATTTTAAAACAAAGACTGTAATAAGAGATGAGGAAGGACACTCTATCCTACTTAAAGGGTCTATCCAACAAGAAGATTTAACAATTGTAAATATCTATGCCCCAAACATGGGAGCAGCTAATTATATAAGGCAATTAATAACAAAAGCAAAGAAACACATTGAGAACAATACAATAATAGTGGGGGACTTTAACACCCCCCTGACTGAAATGGACAGATCATCTAAGCAAAAGATCAACAAGGAAATAAAGACTTTAAATGACACACTGGACCAAATGGACTTCACAGACATATTCAGAACATTCCATCCCACAGCAACGGAATACACATTCTTCTCTAGTGCCCATGGAACATTCTCCAGAATTGATCACATCCTAGGTCACAAATCAGGTCTCAACCGGTACCAAAAGATTGGGATCATTCCCTGCCTATTTTCAGACCACAATGCTTTGAAACTAGAACTCAATCACAAGAGGAAAGTCAGAAAGAACTCAAATACATGGAGGCTAAAGAGCATCCTACTAAAGAATGAATGGGTCAACCAAGAAATTAAAGAAGAATTAAAAAAATTCATGGAAACCAATGAAAATGAAAACACAACTGTTCAAAATCTTTGGGATACAGCAAAGGCAGTCCTGAGAGGAAAGTATATAGCAATACAAGCCTTTCTCAAGAAACAACAAAGGTCTCAAATACAGAACCTAACTCTACACCTAAAGGAGCTGGAAAAAGAACAGCAAATAAAGCCTAAACCCAGCAGGAGAAGAGAAATAATAAAGATCAGAGCAGAAATCAATGAACTAGAAACCAAAAGAACAGTAGAACAGATCAACGAAACTAGGAGCTGGTTCTTTGAAAAAATTACCAAGATTGATAAACCCCTGGCCAGACTTATCAAAAAGAAAAGAGAAATGACCCAAATCAACAAAATCATGAATGAAAGAGGAGAGATCATAACCAACACCAAAGAAATACAAACAATTATAAGAACATACTATGAGCAACTCTATGCCAGCAAATTAGATAACCTGGAAGAAATGGGTGCATTCTTAGAGATGTATCAACTACCAAAACTGAACCAGGAAGAAATAGAAAACCTGAACAGACCTATAACCACTAAGGAAATTGAAGCAGTCATCAAAAATCTCCCAAGAAACAAAAGCCCAGGGCCAGATGGCTTCCCAGGGGAATTCTTTCAGACATTTAAAGAAGAATTAATACCTATTCTCCTGAAACTCTTCTAAAAAATAGAAATGGAAGGAAAACTTCCAAATTCATTTTATGAGGTCATCATTACCTTGATCCCCAAACCAGACAAAGATCCCATCAAAAAGGAGAATTACAGACCATTATCCTTGATGAACATGGATGCAAAAATTCTCACCAGAATACTAGCCAATAGGATCCAACAGTACATTCAACGGATTATTCACCACGACCAAGTGGGATTTATCCCTGGGCTGCAAGGCTGGTTCAACATCCACAAATCAATCAACGTGATACAATACATTAACAAAAGAAAGAACAAGAGTCATATGATCCTCTCAATAGATGCAGAAAAAGCATTTAACAAAGTACAGCATCCTTTCTTGATCAAAACTCTTCAGAGTATAGGGATAGAGGGTACATACCTCAATATCATAAAAGCCATCTATGAAAAACCTACAGCGAATATCATTCTCAATGGGGAAAGGCTGAGAGCTTTCCCCCTAAGGTCAGGAACGCGGCAGGGATGTCCACTCTCACCACTGCTATTCAACATAGTATTAGAAGTCCTAGCCACAGCAATCAGACAACAAAAGGAAATCAAAGGCATCCAAATCGGCAGAGAGGAAGTCAAACTCTCACTCTTTGCAGATGATATGATACTTTATGTGGAAAACCCAAAAGACTCCACCCCAAAACTGCTAGAAGTCATACAGGAATTCAGTCAAGTAGCAGGCTATAAAATCAATGCACAGAAATCAGTGGCATTCCTATACACCAACAACAAGACAGAGGAGAGACAAATCAAGGAGTCTATCCCATTTACAATTGCACCCAAAACAGTAGGATACCTAGGAATAAATTTAACCAAAGAGGCAAAGGATCTGTACTCAGAAAACTATAAAATACTCAGGAAAGAAATTGAAGAAGACACAAAGAAATGGAAAAACGTTCCATGCTCATGGATTGGGAGAACCAACAATGTGAAGATGTCAATGCTACCTAGAGCAATCTACACATTCAATGCAATCCCCATCAAAATACCATCCACTTTTTTCAAAGAAATGGAACAAATAATCCTAAAATTTGTATGGAACCAGAAGAGACCCCGAATAGCCAGAGGAATATTGAAAAAGCAAAGCAAAGCTGGTGGCATCACAATTCCGGACTTCCACCTCTATTACAAAGCTGTCATCACCAAGACAGTATGGTACTGGCACAAAAACAGGCACATAGATCAATGGAACAGAATCGAGAGCCCAGAAATGGACCCTCAACTCTATGGTCAACTTATCTTTGACAAAGCAGGAAAGAAAGTCCAATGGAAAAAAGACAGTCTCTTCAACAAATGGTGTTGAGAAAATTGGACAGCCACCTGCAGAAGAATGAAACTGGACCATTTTCTTACACCACACACAAAAATAGACTCCAAATGGTTGAAAGACTTAACGTGAGACAGGAGTCCATCAAAATCCTAAAGGAGAACACAGGTAGCAACCTCTTCGACCTCAGCCGCAGCAGCCTCTTCCTAGAAACATCACCAAAGGCATGGGAAGCCAGGGCAAAAATGGACTATTGGGATTTCATCAAGATAAAAAGCTTTTGCACAGCAAAAGAAACAGTTCACAAAACCAAAAGACAACCGACAGAATGGGAGAAAATATTTGCAAATGACATATCAGATAAAGGGCTAGTATCCAAAATCTATAAAGAACTTATCAAACTCAACACCCAAAGAACAAATAATCCAATCAAGAAATGGGCAGAAGACATGAACAGACATTTTTCCAAAGAAGACATCCAAATGGCCAACAGGCACATGAAAAAGTGCTCAACATCACTCGGCATCAGGGAAATCCAAATCAAAACCTCAATGAGATACCACCTCACAGCCGTCAGAATGGCTAAAATTAACAAGTCAGGGAACGACAGATGTTGGCGGGGATGCGGAGAAAGGGGAACCCTCCTACAGTGTTGGTGGGAATGCAAGCTGGTGCAACCCCTCTGGAAAACAGTATGGAGGTTCCTCAAACAGTTGAAATTAGAGCTACCATTCGATCCAGCAATTGCACTACTGGGTATTTACCCCAAAGATACAAATGTAGGGACCCGAAGGGGTACGTGCACCCCAATGTTTATAGCAGCAATGTCCACAATAGCCAAACTGTGGAAAGAGCCAAGATGTCCATCGACAGTTGAATGGATAAAGAAGAAGTGGTATATATACACAATGGAATATTATGCAGCCATCAAAAGGAATGAGATCTTGCCATTTGCAACGACGTGGATGGAACTGGAGGGTGTTATGCTGAGTGAAATAAGTCAATCAGAGAAAGACATGTATCATATGACCTCACTGATATGAGGAATTCCTAATCTCAGGAACAAACTGAGGGTTGCTGGAGTGGTGGGGGGTGGGAGGGATGGGGTGGTTGGGTGATAGACATTGGGGAGGGTGTGTGCTACGGTGAGCGCTGTGAATTGTGCAAGACTGTTGAATCACAGATCTGTACTTCTGAAACAAAGAACGCAACATATTTTAAGAAAAAAGAAAAAGTAGAAGATAGCAGGAGAGGAAGAATGAAGGGGAGTAAGTCAGAGGGGGAGACGAACAAGGAGAGATGATGGACTCTGAAAAACAAACTGAGGGTTCTAGAGGGGAGGAGGGTAGGGGGATGGGTTAGCCTGGTGATGGGTATTAAAGAGGGCACATTCTGCATGGAACACTGGGTGTTATGAAGAAACAACGAATCATGGAACACTACACCAAAACAAATGATGTAATATATGGTGATTAACATAACAATAAAAAAACTAATGAAGTAAGGTATGGTGATTAACATAACATAATAAAAAATGAAATAAAATAAAATACAAACATCCCTTAGAAGAGAAAGTCAGTGAATCACTAACATCAAGGAGAATTATTTTATCAGATTCTTTTTTCATTGACCAGTTTAGAAACATGGAATTTTGAGAAAACTGGACTCTAGGGAAACAGAAGAAAACACATGGGACACTGAAATTAAATTTTGCCTGATTTACAATCATTCCATCCAAATTTAATCATTTGTGAATATTATCCAGAAATCTCTACATTTGAACTCATCTCCAAAAAGGGCCCTTCTTCCTCAAATTTGACTTACTTTGTATTTAACAACTTCTATTCTTTGCTTACTGGCCCAGCATGTCAATATATAACCGTGTTCTTGAACTTTTAAACACCAATACTGAGGAAATGTCTTTTCCAAATATTGACAGTAAGGAAGAGGAGGCTCATAGTCTGGGATATTTTGCATGCAGTCTTACATTGAAGCAGGAGAATAGACAAGTGTTAGGATGTGATAACAGAAGAAAAAGACCATTCAAAGAAATACTGTTTGGATAACCAGTGTAGTGACAAATTTGCTTAACTCTGTCATGGGTTTGGGTCTGTATCTCACTATTGTGTAACCATGAAAGCCTCTGGTTTCTCTAACCTCAATTCCATCACTCAGTGCTTGCTTGATTCTTATAAGGAAGATGATAATTGTTGGGAAAATACCAAGAGTGATATGCACAACAAACTTCTCTGAATGTAGGTGTGGATGATAGTGTTCTATGTGTGCATGGAGGGCCAAACCCCAGCAGGATTTGGAGAATCTTGCTCTGGCTCATGGGGCCAAAGTTAGTGGTGCAACTATTCCATGGGGATGGAATCACGGGAACTGCTGGTCTCCTCTGGGCTCACTGGAGAAGTCACACCTTCCTGTTGTTAGGATCTTGTGACTGCCTGCCAGTTTCAATGACAGAGAAGTTTGGCAAAAAGAAAAAGCAGGCTTTGTCTTAATGGTAAGGAAAGCAAGAAAAGGGGGTGAAAATACTTGAAGGAAAATAAGAGTCTCTTTTCTTTGTGTTTCCATCTAGTTGCCTGAGAAACAACCAAAAGAAGCTCAAGAAAGTAAACCAAGATGTGGAAAGAAAACAGTAAGCACACAGTATATCAGAGCATTTTTCTCTGAGATTTACCTCTGTCTCACAAGGGACTGAGAATCTGTCTCATAAGAGCTAACATCTTAGTTTAGAGCTCATAGAGCTACAATCATAGAATTCTTTGGTCGTTGCCTCTAAGACTTGGCAGAAGGTTAGTTGGAGGCTCTAAACAAAAGAAATGGGTTATAAGTGCACATGTTTCATTCCTTCACGGTTATATAAAGCACATGTACAAATATATAGCTGAAATGCTTATTTTAGTTTGGCTATTTACAATGGTTACACATCCAACTTATTCTTCATTCTCAGAATAATCTTTGGAAATATAAGTCTCATCATGCCTTTCTCTTGAGACCCTTCAATTTTTCTCCATTGCATCCAGAATAAAATCCAAACTCTTCAATGGGATTGTAGTCCTATAAGGATTGACCCCTGCACACCTCTTTGATTTCATGCCCCAACCTCCACCCTCACCCATCATCTTCCAGGAATTCTGCAGCATTTCTTGTTCTTGAAGTCACCAAGCTCAGCCTGAACTCAGTGCCCTAGTGCACACTGCTCTTTTAGCACTCATGGTTTTTATTTTTGATGCTTGTGCTTCACAACATCTCTTTCTGGAAATTCTGGCTCTCACATTCTCCTCTAGAAAACATCCTTGAGTTTTCTCACAATGTGGGAACATTGCTTCCACACCCCATGAATTTCCTGCATTGCCCACTATGCCTTTCCTATCGCCTAGTAACTTTATATTAGTTAGTTTAGCCTTTTATTGTCCATCTTCCTTTATAGACCATGTGGTCTTTGAGGCTCTGACCACTGCTTGCCTTGCCTAGCTGTTGCCCAACCTTTACAAGATACTCAATGGAAAAAAGAAAAAAAAAAAAGAGTGGAAAAAACAACAGCTATCTGGACACTGATATATTACCCCAGCTTAGATAAACCCTGCCTTGTTTGCTGACTGTGGGATTTCCATATCTTTGCACTCAACCTCTTTCCTAATCATTGCATGTCAAGATCTGGGTTTTTATCCGAGATGGCTCCTTCTCTAAGTGTGAAAGGGTGAGGGATTGAAGGGAAGGCCCATATATATTGTTGATATGAAATACTGTTTGCAGGAATCAGTCATTACCTAAATATTTCACTTATATTTTCTTGGCACAAAGGAAAAGGTAGACAGTGGGGTGGCTATGCCATCATTGTAACTAATTTCCCTTTACAGTGTGTGGCTGAAGAGGGGATGTTATTGAACCAACGTCCTTGTCTCAGGTTACCACAAACCAGTTCTGTACAACATAGAGTCATTTAAACTTGACTTTTGCTTTCTTATGTCTAAAATGAGATCTGTGCTAGGTGATGTTCTCCAATTCTTCCCTTTTAAAGGAACTGAAGGGTTGACATGCCAAATACAACCAAGTCTTTATTAAAAACAGACAGTAACTAAATGAGAAATTAAATGTCTCCAGGGTGTCCCCATCTGAACAATTTTTTAAAGTTTTATTTTAGGGGTGCCTGGGTGGCTCAGTCATTAGGCATCTGGGGTCATGATCCTGGGGTCCTGGGATTGAGCCCCAGATCAGGCTCTCTGCTTGGCGTGAAGCCTGCTTCTCCCTCTTCCACTCCCCCTGCTTGTGTTCCCTCTCTCTCTGTCTCTCTCTCTCTCTGTCAAATAAATAAATAAAATATTTAAAAAATAAAGTTTTATTTTAATTCCAGTGTAGTTAACATACAGTGTTATATTAGTTTCAGGTATACAACCTAGTGATTCAACACTTACATACAACACCCAGTGTTCATCATGATAAGTGCACTCCTTAGTCCCCATCACATATTTCCCCTCTCTCCCCTCACACTTTCCCTCTGGTCATCATCAGTTTGTTCTCTATAGGTAAGAGTCTATTTATTGGTTTGCCTCTCTCTTTTTTTTCCTTTGCTTGTTTGTTTTGCTTCTTTTTAAACAATTTTTATTTTATTTTATTTTTTTAGAGAGAGAGAGAGCGTAAACAGGGGTGGGAGGGGGGTAGGGAGAAAGAGAGACAGAATCCAAAACAGGCTCCATGCCCAGCACAGAGCCTTACCTGGGGCTCAATCTCATCACCCTGAGATCATGACCTGAGCTGAAATTAAGAGTTGGACACTTAACAGACTGAGCCACCCAGGCACCGCTCTTTTCTTTCTTAAATTCCACATATGACTGAAATCATAATGGTATGTGTTTTTCTCTGACTGACTTATTTCACTTAGCATAATACCCTCTAGTTCCATCCACATTGTTGCAAATGGGAAGATTTCATTCTATTTGACGGCTAATAGTCCATTGTGTGTATATATACACACACGGTTCTTTATCCATTCATCAGTCAATGGACATTTGGGCTTTTTCCAGTTTGGCTATTGTTGATAATACTGCTATAAACTGGGACGCATTTATCCATTTGAATTACTGTTTTTGTATCCTTTGGGTAAATATCTAGTAGAGCAATTGCTGAATCATAGGGTAGATCTATTTTTAACTTTTGGAGGAACCTCCATACTGTTTTCAGCAGTGGCTGCAAATTTTATGAATGGGACTCACAGAACTTTAACCAGTCAGTTTGGTAAGGAAGAACTCAACTGTTTTGACCACCTGAGTCAACTGCAATCAGATATATTATATAAGACTTATATGGGCTGGAACTAAATTCAGTTTCATTTTGTCTAATTTGACGGGATGATATTCTCTGAATAAAGTCACAATCTCTACATCTTCTTAAGTCAATTTTGGTTATTTTATTTTTACTAGAATATTATCATTTAATTCATGATTTTAAACATATTTACCAAAGGTATATTATGAGCTCTTTCAAGTCATTTAGCTTTTTAAAATTTAGGTTTATAGATGTATAGCACAGTAAAATTCATCCTTTTTAGGTAAATTGTTTGATAAGTTTATAAAAACATGCAGTCATGTGACCACCATCTCAATCAAGATATGGAATATTTCTATCAGCTTTCCCCTCACTGACAACCCCTGGCAACCACTGATCCGATTTCTGTTTTACTTTTTTCCAGGATGTCACAGTGTTATTGCTTTTATCTTTATTAGGTTCTTATTTTTGCTGTTCTTAGTTTTTTATCATTGATGCTATTCTAATTGCTTTGAATTAAAAACTTAATTTTTGTGGTTTCAATTTTTTCTTCTTTAAAAATGGGGGCATGTAAAAATACAACTTGTTCTCCAATATTTTTTCTCTTTTAATTTTTTATTTAAATTCAATTTAATTAACATATTTTGTATTATTAGTTTCAGAGGTAAAGTTTAGTGATTCATCAGTTGCATATAACACCTAGTGCTCATTACATCAGGTGTCCTCCTTAATGTCCACTACCCAATTACCCCATACCCCAACTCACTTTCCCCACCAGCAGCCCTCAGTTTATTTCCTATAGTTAAGAGTCTCTTATGGTTTGTCTCCTTCTCTGATTTTGTCTTATTTTTCCTTCCATTCCCCTATGTTCATCTGTTTTGTTTCTTAAATTCTGCATTTCAGTAAAATAATGAGATATTTGTCTTTTTCTGGTTGATTTATTTTGCTTAGCATAATACTTTCTTGTTCCAACCATGTTGTTGCAAGTGATAAGATTTTATTCTTTTTTATGGCGGAGTAATAGTCCACTATAGATCACCTTTTCTTTATTTGTTCATCTGTCGATGGACATCTGGACTCTTTCCATATTTTGGCTATTGTGGACTTTGTTGCTATAAACATTGGTGTGCATGTGCCCCTTCGAATTACTAAGTTTGCATTCTTTGGATAAATACCTAGTAGTGCAATTGCTGGGTTGTAGGGTACCTCTATAATGTTAAAAATTTTATCTCACCTACTTACATTCAAAGTACTAAGCACAAAGTTGTAAACATTAACTAGATTAAAAAATAATAATATACAAAGCAGAAAAATGTATTAAAGGTAGATAGATATAATAATCTGTTATAATTATTGTTAAAAATAAATAATAAATGGAGAAAGAAAGTAGCTACCATAAAGCAGGAAAACAATGGCAAGGAATGATAAAATCTTAGAGATTAAAACAACATTAAAAGCATCAATAAGTACAAGCAATTCTTTTTGTTGTTGTTGTTAGTTTCAGAGGTAGAATTTAGTGGTTTGTCAGTTTCATACACCATCCAGTGCTCATTAGTTCAAGTGCCCTCCTTAAAGACCACCCCCCAGTTATTCCTTCCCCCCACCCACTTCCCCTCTGGCAACCCTCAGTTTGTTCCCTATAGTTAAGAGTCTCTTATGGTTTGCCTCTCTCTCTGTTTTTATCTTATTTTGTTTTTCCTTCCCTTCCCCTATGTTCCTCTATTTTGTTTTTTAAATTCCACATGTGAGTGAAATCATGATAATTGTCTTTCTCTGACTTATTTTGCTTAGCATGATATCCTCTAGTTCCCTCCACATTGTTGCAAATGGCAAGATTTCATTGTTTTTGATGGCTGAGTAGTATTCCATTCTATCTGTATTCCATGTGTTATTAAAGGAATTAGTATTATTGTCCAAAATTGTGTTACTTTGCTTTTTATGTTTTCTTGGACTTGAACTGTTTTTAATTCCAAACAGTGTATTATATATTTAAATAAGTTCTGATTTTATTGCATTATTATCAGTATCAGTATCTGTTATTTCTGCTTGTGGATTTTGTCAAAGTTCTTTGTCATGTATTGTGCACCAACTTTGAAAGTAGTTACTTATATTCTTTAAATTCTTGTTTCTTCATATGGAAAATAGTCTTACAATTAAAAATACTGCAACTTTAGATTGTGGTTGTAAAAGTAACATTTTAAAAATTAACATTCAGACATGAGCACATGCCCGGATGAAACCAGCATTTAAAAGTACAAGCTAGCATTATGTCTGTTATGCCCCATAGGCTTTGAAAATTCCAATGATAATTATTTTAAGGTTCATAATTTGTAATTTATCTATTAGGAAAACCTGATCAATTATGTATTTCAGATATTTTATGTCCTTATTTTTCCTACTTGTTGTTGCTGTTTGAGAGAAATTAATCTACTACTATTTCATTTGAGTTAATGTTCATTTTTTCTTTGCTTCATATTGATTCTAAGTATTTCAGTAAGTAACATTTCATGAGTTGCAGGTGTTTATGGTCTTTATCATATCATCTCCTGTCCGTCTTTGTTCTGAAATGAGAGGAGGGCAATTCGCTAGTCTTTATCTTCTAATGTGTATGAAGACCCATGTGGTGGAAGGGTCGAGCTAGGTGGGGGAATGGCAGGCAACTCCCCTTCAGGAAACAGGATAAGGGTGATTATCATATTAACACAATATTGTCTGAACTAATTTCTACATATAAGGCTGCATTGGTTTGCTTGGGTTGCCATAACAAAGTACCACAGACTGGAAGATTTAACAGAAACTTTTTTTCTCACAACTCTGGAGTCCCTAAGTCGAAGATCAAAGTGTTGGCAGAGTGGCTCTCTCTCAGAAGCTGAGGCCTCTTACTTCGGTTTATATGCCTGTGTTCTCCCTGTGTCTTCATATTATTTTCACTCTATGCCTGTCTGTGTCCAAATTTCCTCTTTTTATAAGGACAACAGTCAAATTAGATGAGGGCTCACCTCAAAAGCCTCATTTTAATTTAATTCCCTCTATAAAGGCCCTGTTTCCAAAAAACAGTTGCATTCCAAGATACTGGGCATTAATTTGGGGGAGTACACCATTTAATCCATAACACATGTCAATAAACAACAACAATAAGAAAAAGAGAAAGAAAGAAAGAAAGAAAGAAAGAAAGAAAGAAAGAAAAAAGAAAAGAAAAAAGAAATAAAGAAAAAGAAAGAAAGAAAAAAGAAAGAAAGAAAGAAAGAAAGAAAGAAAGAGAGAGAGAGAAAGAAAGAAAAAGAAAGAAAGAAAGAAAGAAAGAAAGAAAGAAAGAAAGAAAGAAAGAAAGAAAGAAAGAAAGAAAGAAAGAAAGAAAGAAAGAAAGAAAGAAAGAAAAGAAAAGAAAGAAAGAGGAAGGAAGGAAGGAAGGAAATCCAGGGATATTTCCAATCTGCAAGTTACAGCTAGCCACAGGACCCAAAACTATCTCACTGTATTTAAGATAGACAGTCAGTAGTAGATGGTGATAATCCACAACATGGATTTGGACAGATTTGGATTTTATGGCCAGACCCTCAATGACAGAGCTGGCTGAGCGACTTAGATTCATCATTCATCAACTTCTTTGTAACATGACTTTGAATTCTATAATATTCAAATGCAGTTTGCAGTCATCTTCTGATTTGTTTTATTCCCTAAAGAACTCATAGGTTTTATATCCCCTGGGTACTAATGTACTTGACAGTACATTTTCATTTCTTAGAGAGTCATAGAATTCTTGTTTTCATCCTATTTTCTTCACCACTTTGTGGGCTTGGTTTCAGATGGGAAAGCTGGGCTACGTTAGGCTCATCTCACTGATAAATTAGTTGCACAGTAAGTGTTTTCCTCATGGATATTTTAGAATTTATCATTTATTCTTGAAGTTCAGAAGCTATTACATATCTCAAGATTCCATGTGAT
Organism: Zalophus californianus; assembly: GCF_009762305.2. Taxonomy (NCBI): domain Eukaryota; kingdom Metazoa; phylum Chordata; class Mammalia; order Carnivora; family Otariidae; genus Zalophus; species Zalophus californianus. The sequence goes on from NC_045599.1 coordinate 1,163,324, forward strand.
TTGTGGGTTTGCCCCCCATAAAATACATTTTCAGATTGAAGTCTTTATTTCAGATATCTTATTACATCTTTCAATACTTTTGTTTCATTTATGTGGTTCTCATCTCCAAGATTAACAACTATGTGTATGAGATTATTTCTTTCCCTTTTATTATTTTTCTCTAACCATACTACATTCTCATTTTCTATCACTTAATGTTCACTTCAGGCATGCATTACATGCTGCCTGCTTGTTTTTATAATTTTTTTTAAAGATTTTATTTATTTATTTGAGAGAGAGAGAGAGCATGAGAGGGAAGAGGGTCAGAGGGAGAAGCAGACTCGGAGCCCAATGCGGGACTCGATCCAGAGACTCCAGGATCATGACCTGAGCCGAAGGCAGTCGCTTAACCAACTGAGCCACCCAGGCGCCCTGCCTGCTTGTTTTTAGAAATGCAATTTGCAACGACATGGAGGGAACTAGAGGGTATTACGCTAAGTGAAATTGGTCTGTTTGAGAACGACAAATACCATTTGATTTCACTCATGTGGAATTTAAGAAATGAAATAAAGGAACATAGGGGAAGGGAAGGAAAAATAAAATAAGATAAAAACAGAGAGAGAGGCAAACCATAAGAGACTCTTAACTATAGAAAACAAATTAAGGATTGCTGGAGGGGAGGTGGGTGGGGAGAAGGGGTGATGGGCATTAAGGAGGGCACTTGACCTAATGAGCACTGGGTGTTGTATGAAACTGATGAATCATTAAATTCTACCTCTGAAACTAACAAAAATTTGATCATACTTATGACTCTTTTTAATGTTGTTTTAATCTCTAAATATTTTATTATTCCTTTACATTGTTTTCCTACTTTATGGTAGCTACTTTATTTCTCCATTTATTATTATTTTTCACAATAATTATTACAGATGATTACATTTATCTGCCTTTGATACATTTTTCTGCTTTGTATGTTATTATTTTTTAATCTAGTTCATGTTTAAAACTTTGTGTTTAGTACTTTGAATGGAAGTAGGTGAGATAAAATGGTGTGTTCATACCTTTGTGTATTTGTTTGGGGAGGACACAGAGAAGAAATAACCTATTAAGTGTCTGCCTTTGGCTCAGGTCTGCCTTTGGCTTAGGTCATGATCCCAGGGTCCTGGGATCAAGCCCCAAGTAGGGCCCCCTGTTCAGTGGGGAGCCTGCTTCTCCCTCTCCCTCTGCAGCTCCCCCTGCTTGTGAGCATGCTTTATCTTTCTCTCAAATAAATAAATAAAATCTTAAAAAAATAAATTGTTCCAAATTTTACTATATTGCACATCTGTTCTTTGTACATGTGGTATTATACATAGTATGATAATCTATTAATTCCTTGTTTCATAAAATATGGAATTTTATTCTCTGCTTCTTCTTTACCTAGAGTTTTTTTTTTTTTTTTTTTTTTTTAGACAGAGTGCACACGTGTGAGAGCAAGGGGAGAGGGGCAGAGGGAGAGGGAGAGAGAATCTCAAGCAGGCCCCACACCCAGCACAAAGCCCACTGCTGGTCTTGATCTCATGACCCTGAGGTCATGACCTGAGTTGAAATCAAGAGTTGGACACTTAACTGACTGAGTCACCCAATCACCCCTCTTTTCCTAGATTTTTATTTTTTTTAGCTTTATTGAGTTATAATTGACAAATAAAATTTTAAAATATTTAAAGTGTATGTGGTGATATATGTATACTTTGTGAACAGAATCCCCCTCATCAGTTAATTAACATATCCACCAACTCCCGCAGTGTTATCAACTATATTTCATGGTTTTTCAGAAACACCTCGAGTAAGCAGGCTTTTAATTTTAATTAACATTTGAATTGTAAATCTACCAATGACATTAGGTTAATAGGAATGAAACCTCTCTTTCAAGTGTGTTTTCAGCTTCAGATGACTGGGCTGTCTTATGTTATTATCTTTTTCCTTTGTAGGCAGGAAATGACTACATATGAGAGACAAAATCAAGTTCAAGATAAGAAAAGTAAGTTATTGCTTCATAATATTCTTCATACAAGGGAAGTTGTAAATTTAAACATCTAAATTAGTTTTGATACTATGTTAGGATTGAAGGAAACACGGCTTCGAGTCCTTATGGGGCTGTCTTAGTCCTTCATTTTTTTTTTTTTTTTGTCTAACAAAACTGATCTCATTACTTTTTTATGAAAGTAATATCTGTGTGTGATTTATTTCATTTTCCTTAAATTTTTAAGTTTTACAAGTTTTTTATTCACTTTTTGTTAGTGGTAATAATTTATTTATCTTGTTAAAAATCTAATAACCCGGGCACCTGGGTGGCTCAGTTGGTTGAGCGACTGCCTTCGGCTCAGGTCATGATGCTGGAGTCCCAGGATCGAGTCCCACATCGGGCTCCCTGCTCAGCAGGGAGTCTGCTTCTCCCTCTGACCCTCTTCCTTCTCGTGCTCTCTATCTCTCATTCTCTCTCTCTCAAATAAATAAATAAAATCTTTAAAAAAATCTAATAACCCCATAGAGTGCTAACCAAATGACATATCAAATACAGAAAAAGAGAGAAAGAAGCCAACTTCTTAGCTATTTGTCCTATTAGAAATATTCCATTCTTTCGTGGGTAGCCTGAATTTCTTCTTCTTTTTTTTTTCTTGTGAATTGCACATTTTTTTATTAACTAAGTTTTTATTTTAATTCTAGTATAGTTAACATACAATGTTATATTAGCTTCAGGTGTACAATATGGTGATTCAAAAATTCAAAACATTACTCAGTGCTCATCACAAGTGCACTTCTTAATCCCCATCACCTATTTCACCCATCCCCCTGCCCACCTCCCCTCTGGTGGAAACAAATCAGTTTGTTTGATGTGTTTTGATTCTTAAATTCCACATTTGAGTGAAATCATATAGTATTTATCTTTCTTTGACTGTCTTATTTTGCTTAGCATTATACTATGTAGTTCCATTCATGTCATTGCAAATGACAAGATTTCATTTTTTTTTTATTGCTGAATAATGTTCCATTGCATATATATAATCTCTATTCACTCATTAGTCAATGGACACTTGGGCTGCTTCCATAATTTGGCTATTGTAAATAATGCTGCTATAAACATAGGAGTGCATATTTTCCTTTGAGTTTGTGTTTTTGTATTTTTGGGGTAAATACCCAGTAGTGCAATTGCTGGATTCTAGGATAATTCTATTTTTAAATTTTGAGGAGCCTCCATACTGTTTTCCAGAGTGGTTGCACCAGCTTGCATTCCCACCAACAATGCACAAGGGTTCCATTTTCTCCACTACCTCACCAACACTTGTTGTTTCTTTTGTTAATTTTAACCATTCTGACAGATATATCATTGTAGTTTTGATTTGTGTTTCCCTGATGATGAGTGATGTTGAGCATCTTTTAACGTCTGTTGGCCATCTGTATTATCTTTTCTGCAAAAATGTCTATTCAGGTCCTCTGTCCTCTTTGGTTTTCTGGTGTTGAGTTGTGTAAGTTCTTAACTCATTTTAAATATTAACTCCTTATCAGATATATCATTTGCAAATATCTTCTCCTATTGAGTAGGTTTCCTTTTTGTTTGGCTGATGGTTAACTTTGCTCTGCAAAAACTTTTTATTTTGGTGTAGTCCCAATAGTTACTCTTACCACTTTGTCCAACATCATACTGGAATAGCCACAACAATCAAAGAAGAAAAAGAAATAAAAGGCATCCAAAGTGGTAAGGAAGAAGAAAAACTTTCATTTGCAGATAACATAATACTATATATAGAAAACCCTATAGACGCCACCAAAAACTATTAGAACTGAAAATGAATCCAGTAAAATTGCAAAATAAAAAATTAATATACAGAAATCTCTCACATTTCTATACACAAATAATGAAGTAGAGGAGAGAGAAATTTTAAAAAATCTCATTTACAATTGCACCAAAGAGAATAAAATACCTTGGATTAAACTGAGCCAAGGAGGTGAAAAACCTGTACACTGAAAACTATAAAACATTGATGAAATAAATTGAAGACAACACAAATATATGGAAAGATATTCCATGTTTATGGATTGTAAGAACCAATTTGTTAAAATGTATACACTACCCAAAGCAATCTACAGATTCAAAGCAATCCCTATCAACATGCCAACACTTTTCACAGAACTAGAACAAATAATCCTAAAATTTGTACAGAACCACAAAAGACTCTGAAGAGCCAGAGAAGTTTTGAATAAGAACAAAACCAGAAATATCACAATATCAGATTCCAAGATGTACTACAAAGCGACAGTAATCCAAACAGTATGGTACTGGCACAAAAATAGACACATAGATCAATGGAACAGAATAGAAAAACCAGAAATGCACCCACAACTCTATGGTCAACTAATCTATGACAAAAGAGGCAAGAATATATAATTGCAAAAAAATAGTCTCTTCAACAAATGGTGAAATGGTGTCTGGAAAACTGAACAGCAACATGCAAAAGAATGAAATTGAAAAACTTTTTACAGCACACACACACACACACACACACACACACACACACACACACACACACACACACACAAACTCAGAATGAATTAAAGACCTAAATGTGAGACCTGAAACCATAAAACTCCTACAAGAAAACATAGGCAGTAATTTCTTTGACATTAGTTGTAGAAGCATTTTTTTAAAAAGATATGTCTTATCTGGCAAGAGAAACAAAAGCAAAATTAAACTATTGTGATATGATTTATTTTGAGCAATACTTTATAAACTTCCATGGGAAGAAATTAACCCAAATCTGCTGATTTACATTTTATATAGGTGTTTTAAATAGGGCCATTTTTGAAAATTAGCTGTGTTAAGTGTTTCTTTTTTCTCTTCTCTTCCCCTCTCCTCTCCTCTCCCTCTTTTCTTTTATTTTTTCTTGTTTTGCTGTAGCATTCACTTTTTTTGACATAGTAACCAGGTGTAGTAATCATGTAAGTACTCAGAATGAACAATTATGAACAGCAATGTTCGTTCCCTGGGGACAGACATATGTGAAAGAAACTCACTTCTTATCACTATTGCTTCAGCGATCTTCTTCTCATTATTTGGAACTTTGCATTTCTTAATCACCTCTCAGCTCATGGTGGCTTGCTTCTGATACTACTGTTTCATTGACCACATTTCACTGGCCATGCAATAAATGTATTTCACCAAACATCATCACATCCAAAAATAGAATAATAAATTTTAACATCATCATAGGGTGTTGCACATTAAATTGTCATATGAGACAATTACACTGACTGTATGTATGTGTACATGATTGTAGTAAAGCATGCTAGAAAATATATTTATTTTATTTTTTAATTTAATTTAATTTTATTATGTTATGTTAGGCACCATACAATATTTCATTAGTTTTTGATGTAGTGTTCCACCATATTTCTTTCTCTTTATTATGTTAGGTTAGTTACCATACATTACATAATTAGTTTTTGATGTACTGATCCACGATTCATTGTTTGTGTATAACACCCAGTGCTCCATTCAGTATGTGCCCTCCTTAATACCCATCAGGAGGCTAACCCCTCCCACCACCCCCTCCCCTCTAGAACCCTCCGTTTGTTTTTCAGAGTCCATAGTCTCTCAGGGTTCGTCTCCCCCTCCGATTTGCCCCCCTTCATTCTTGCCTTCTTGCTATCTTCTTTTTTGGAACATATAATGTTATATGTTATCAGGAGTCTTGCACAATTCACAGCGCTCACCATAGCACATACCCTCCCCAATGTCTATCACCCAGCCACCCCATCCCTCCCACCCCCCACCTCTCCAGCAACCCTCAGTTTCTTTCCTGAGATTAAGAATTCCTCATATCAGTGAGGTCATATGATACATGTCTTTCTCTGATTGATGTATTTTGCTCAAAATAACACCCTCCAGTTCCAACCACGTCAATGCAAATGGCAAGATTTCATTCCTTTTGATGGCTGCATGATATTCCATTGTGTATATATACCACTTCTTCTTTATCCATTCATCTGTCGATGGACATCTTGGCTCTTTCCACAGTTTGGCTATTGTGGACATTGCTGCTATACACATCGGGGTGCACGTACCCCTTCGGATACCTACATTTGTATCTTTGTGGTAAATACCCAGTAGTGCAATTGCTGGATCGTATGGTAGCTCTATTTTCAACTGTTTGAGGAACCTCCATACTGTTTTCCAGAGTGGTTGCACCAGCTTGCATTCCCACCAACAGTGTAGGAGGGTTCCCCTTTCTCCACATCCCCGCCAGCATCTGTCATTTCCTGACTTGTTAATTTTAGCCATTCTGACTGGTGTGAGGTGGTATCTCATTGAGGTTTTGATTTGGATTTCCCTGATGCCGAGCGATGTTGAGCACTTCTTCATGTGTCTCTTGGCCATTTGGATGTCTTCTTTGGAAAAATGTCTGTTCTTGTCTTCAGCCCATTTCTTGATTGGATCATTTGTTCTTTGGGGGTTCAGTGTAATAAGTTCTCTATAGATTTTGGATACTAGCCCTTTATCTGATATGTCATTTGCAAATATCTTCTCCCATTCTGTCGGTTGTCTTTTGGTTTTGTGGACTGTTTCTTTTGCTGTGCAAAAGCTTTTTATCTTGATGGAATCCCAATAGTTCATTTTTGCCCTGGCTTCCCTTGCCTTTGGCGATGTTTCTAGGAAGAAGTTGCTGCGGCTGAGGTCGAAGAGGTTGCAAGCTGTGTTCTCCTTTAGGATTTGGATGGACTCCTGTCTCACGTTTAGGTCTTTCAACCATTTGGAGTCTATTTTTGTGTGTGGGGTAAGGAAGTGGTCCAGTTTCATTCTTCCGCATGGGGCTGTCCAATTTTCCCAACACCATTTGTTGAAGAGACTGTCTTTTTTCCATTGGACATTCTTTCCTGCTTTGTCAAAGAGTAGTTGACCATAGAGTTGAGGGTCCATTTCTGGGCTCTCTATTCTGATCCATTGATCTATGTGTCTGTTTTTGTGCCAGTACCATACTGTCTTGATGATGACAGCTTTATAATAGAAGTGGAAGTCCGGAATTGTGATGCCGCCAGCTTTGCTTTTCTTTTTCAACATTCCTCTGGCTATTCGGGGTCTCTTCTGGTTCCATACAAATTTGAGGATTATTTGTTCCATTTCTTTGAAAAAAGTGGATGGTATTTTGATGGGGATTGCATTGAATGTGTAGATTGCTCTAGGTAGCATTGACATCTTCACAATGTTGGTTCTCCCAATCCATGAGCATGGAACGTTTTTCCATTTCTTTGTGTCTTCTTCAATTTCTTTCCTGAGTATTTTATAGTTTTCTGAGTACAGATCCTTTGCCTCTTTGGTTAAATTTATTCCTAGGTATCTTATGGTTTTGGGTGCAGTTGTAAATGGGATCGACTCCTTGATTTGTCTCTCTTCTTTCTTGTTGTTGGTGTATAGGAATGCCACTGATTTCTGTGCATTGATTTTATAGCCTGCTACTTGACTGAATTCCTGTATGAGTTCTAGCAGTTTTGGGGTGGAGTCTTTTGGGTTTTCCACATACAGTATCATATCATCTGCAAAGAGTGAGAGTTTGACTTCCTCTTTGTCGATTTGGATGCCTTTGATTTCTTTTTGTTGTCTGATTGCCGTGGCTAGGAATTCTAATACTATGTTGAATAGCAGTGGTGAGAGTGGACATCCCTGCTGCGTTCCTGACCTTAGGGGAAAAGCTCTCAGCCTTTCCCCATTGAGAATGATATTGGCTGTAGGTTTTTCGTAGATGGCTTTTATGATATTGAGGTATGTGCCCTCTATCCCTATACTCTGAAGAGTTTTGATCAAGAAAGGATGTTGTACTTTGTCAAATGCTTTTTCTGCATCTATTGAGAGGATCATATGATTCTTGTTCTTTCTTTTGTTAATGTATTATATCACGTTGATTGATTTGCGGATGTTGAACCAGCCTTGCAGCCCAGGGATAAATCCCACTTGGTCGTGGTGAATAATCCTTTTAATGTACTGTTGGATCCTATTGGCTAATATTTTGGTGAGAATTTTTGCATCCATGTTCATCAAGGATATTGGTCTGTAATTCTCCTTTTTGATGGGGTCTTTGTCTGGTTTTGGGATCAAGGTAATGGTGGCCTCATAAAATGAATTTGGAAGTTTTCCTTCCATTTCTATTTTTTGGGACAGTTTCAGGAGAATAGGTGCTAATTCTTCTTTAAATGTCTGATAGAATTCCCCTGGGAAGCCATCTGGCCCTGGGCTTTTGTTTCTTGGGAGATTTTTGATCACTGCTTCAATTTCCTTGGTTTTAGATCTGTCAGGTTTTCTATTTCTTCCTGGTTCAGTTTTGGTAGTTGATACATCTCTAGGAATGCACCCATTTCTTCCAGGTTATCTAATTTGCTGGCATAGAGTTGCTCATAATATGTTCTTATAATTGTTTGTATTTCTTTGGTGTTGGTTGTGATCCCTCCTCTTTCATTCATGATTTTGTTGATTTGGGTCATTTCTCTTTTCTTTTTGATAACTCTGGCCAAGGGTTTATCAATCTTGTTAATTCTTTCAAAGAACCAGCTCCTAGTTTCGTTGATCTGTTCTACTGTTCTTTTGGTTTCTATTTCATTGATTTCTGCTCTGATCTTTATTATTCCTCTTCTCTTGCTGGGTTTAGGCTTTATTTGCTGTTCTTTCTCCAGCTCCTTTAGGTATAGGGTTAGGTTGTGTAATTGAGAACTTTCTTGTTTCTTGAGAAAGGCTTGTATTGCTATATACTTTCCTCTCAGGACTGCCTTTGCTGTATCCCAAAGATTTTGAACAGTTGTGTTTTCATTTTCATTGGTTTCCATGAATTTTTTTAATTCTTCTTTAATTTCCTGGTTGACCCATTCATTCTTTAGTAGGATGCTCTTTAGCCTCCATGTATTTGAGTTCTTTCTGACTTTCCTCTTGTGATTGAGTTCTAGTTTCAAAGCATTGTGGTCTGAAAATAGGCAGGGAATGATCACAATGTTTTGGTACCAGTTGAGACCTGATTTGTGACCTAGGATGTGATCAATTCTGGAGAATGTTCCATGGGCACTAGAGAAGAATGTGTATTGCTTTGGGATGGAATGTTCTGAATATGTCTGTGAAGTCCATTTGGTCCAGTGTGTCATTTAAAGTCTTTATTTCCTTGTCGATCTTTCACTTAGATGATCTGTCCATTTCAGTCAGGGGGTTGTTAAAGTCCCCCACTAGTATTGTATTGTTGTCAATGTGTTTCTTCGCTTTTGTTATTAATTGCCTTATATAATTGGCTGCTCCCATGTTAGGGGCATAGATATTTACAATTGTTAGATCTTCTTGTTGGATAGACCCTTTAAGTAAGATATAGTGTCCTTCTTCATCTCTTATTACAGCCTTTGTTTTGAAATCTAATTTGCCTGATATAAGGATTGCCACCCCAGCTTTCTTTTGCTGTCCATTAGCATGGTACATGGTCTTCCACCTCCTCACTTTCAATCTGGGGGTGTCTTTGGGTCTAAAATGAGTCTCTTGCAGACAGCATATCGATGGGTCTTGTTTTTTTTTTCATCCAATCTGAAAGCCTGTGTCTTTTGATTGGGGCATTTAGCCCATTTACATTCAGGGTAACTATTAAAAGATATGAATTTAGTGCCATTGTATTGCCTGTAAGGTGACTGTTACCGTATATTGTCTGTGTTCCTTTCTGGTCTATGTTGCTTTTAGGCTCTCTCTTTGTTAGAGGACCCCTTTCAAGATTTCTTGTAGGGTTGGTTTCGTATTTGCACATTCCTTTAGTTTTTGTTTGTCCTGGAAGCTTTTTATCTCTCCTTCTATTTTCAATGTCAGCCTAGCTGGATATAGTAGTCTTGGCTGCATTTTTTTTCTCGTTTAGTGCCCTGAATATATCATGCCAGTCCTTTCTGGCCTGCCAGGTGTCTCTGGATAGGTCTGTTGCCAATCTAATGTTTCTACCATTGTAGGTTACATATTTCTTCTCTCGAGCTGCTTTCAGGATTTTCTCTTTGTCTCTGAGACTCGTTAGTTTTACTGTTAGATGTCAGGATGTTGACCTATTATTAATGATTTTGAGAGGGGTTCTCTGTGCCTCCTGGATTTTGATGCCTGTTTCTTTCCCCAAATTAGGGAAGTTCTCTGCTATAATTTGCTCCAATATACCTTCTGGCCTTCTCTCTCTTTTTCTTCTGGGATCTCAATTATTCTAATGTTTTTCATCTTATGGTATCAGTTATTTCTCAAATTCTGCCCTCGTGATCCAGTAGTTGTTTATCTTTCTTTTTCTCAATTTCTTTATTTTCCATCATTTGGTCTTCTATATTGCTAATTTTCTCTTCTGCCTCATTTATCCTAGCAGTTAGATCCCCCATTTTTTCTTGCACCTTTTTAATAGCCTTTTTGATTTCGACTTGGTTAGATTTTAGATCTTTTATTTCTCCAGAAAGGGTTTCTCTAATAACTTCCATGCTTTTTTCAAGCCCAGCTAGTATCTTTAAAGTCAGCATTCTTAACTCTAGTTCTGACATCTTACAAATGTCAGTATTGATTAAGTCCCTGGCAGATGATCCTGCCTGTTGTTCTTTTTGTTGATGTGATTTTTTTCCATCTTGTCATTTTGTCCAGAGGAGAATAGATGAATGAGAGAACAAAATGCTAACAGGGTAACAAAGTCCCCAGAAAATATACACTAAAGAAATCAGAAAAGACCTGAGACCGGGGGAAAAGAAAGGGACAGAAAGAAAAAAGAAAAAGAAAAAGATAAAAACAAACACAAACAAAAGAAACAAAAAAAACCCGAACATTAATACATATGATCAGGCTGGTGTATAGATCAGTGGCACACATTAGATTTGGGGTGTATTTTGGTCTGTTAGAGGAAAGTGTCTCCCAAAATTTTAAAGAAAGAAAAACTTATACATGTACAAAAATAAGGGTTAATATGATGAAGGGATGGTATATGAGTGTAAGGATGAAAATTATGAAAGATTTTATAAAAGGAATTGATAACATAAGAAGTTGGTTGCAAAAAGAAGAAGAGCCCTTAAGAAAAAAAGGGAGAGAATGTGATCAGGCAGGGGAGTAGAACAGAACAAAGCCATACACTAGAGATTTAGGGTATATTTTGATCTTTTAGAAGAAACTGTATCTCAAAATTTTAAAGAGAGAACAACTTATATATATATGTATATATATATATGAAAAATAAGGGTAACTACTGTGAAGGGATAGAATATGACTTTAAAAATGAAAAATGTTTTTTAAAAAAGGGATTTATAAGATGTTGGTTGAAAAAGGGAAAAAGAAAAATTTAAAAAAAGGCAGTTAAAAAAATTAACTTTGAAAGACTAAAGAATCATAGGAAAAAGCCATGAATATTATGTGCAGTATTCCCCTAGTGCTGGAGTTCTGCCATTCTCATTGATCGGTAAATTTGGTCTTGGCTGGCTGTTCTTCCCGATCTTCTGGGGGAGGGTCCTGTTGCTGTGGTTCCCAAATGTCTTTGCCAGAGGCGGAATTGCCCTGCTGTTGCCGGTCCGGGCTAAGTAATCTGCTCGGGTTTGCTCTCGGGAGCTTTTGTTCCCTGCAAGCTTTTCGTACAGTTTTAGAGGATGACAGTGAAAATGGCAGCCTCCAAATCTCTGTCCTAGAGGAGCCGAGAACTCAGGGCCCCTTTCCTCAGTGAGCCCCCAGTGAAAAGTAATCAGTCCCATCTCCCTGGTCTCCGGCTGCACTCCGTGCTCACCTGGCCTGTGACTGAGTGTTTCTATGTCTGGCACCTGACCCTGTGTAGAGTCTCCAAACCCAGCAGATCCCTGCGGTGTGCTCCCGGTGGAGGAAGGGTAGTCTCCCTGGATCTGCCTCTTGTTGGGTCCCTGCTGGAAGAGCAGTGGCCCAACTGTGCCGTGGATCATGGTTTATGGCAACCCTGAGCTGAGAGCCCATGCCTCGGCTCCGTCTCTGCAGCTGGCTTCCATGTTCCGATACCTGGGATCTCTGCCGCACTCAGGCACCCCCGGTCTTTCTGTGATCCCGAGGGTCCTGAGACCACACTGTCTGGTGACGGTTCCAACCCCCCAGCCCCCCACCCCCGCTTAGCCACTGGAGTGACGTCTCTTAGCTGAGCCGACTTCTAAAAGTTCCGATTTTGTGCTCCGCTGCTCTATTACTTGCCAGGAGCGGCTGATGGTGGCCCCCTCCCCCGCTGTCTATCCTCCCAAATATCGCCTTGGATTCACTTCACACGTCCTAACTTCCAGAAAGTGGTCGCTTTTCTGTTCAGAGAGTTGTTGCTATTCTTTTCTTTGATCTCCTGTTGAGTTCGTAGGCGTTCAGAATGGTTTGATCCCTATTCAGCTGAATTCCTGGGACTAGACGAAATTTAGGTCTCCTACTCCTCTGCCATCTTGCTCTGCCCCCATATATCACATCTTCTTTATCCATTCATCTGTTTGCAACCACGTGGATGGAACAGGAGGGTATTATGCTGAGTAAAATAAGTCAATCAGAGAAAGACATGTATCATATGATCTCACTGATAAGAGGAATTCTTAATCTCAGGAAACAAACTGAGAGTTGCTGGAGTGGTGGGGGGTGGGAGGGATGGGGTGGCTGGGTGATAGACATTGGGGAGGGTATGTGCTATGGTGAGCGCTGTGAATTGTGTAAGACTGTTGAATCACAGATCTGTACCCCTGAATCAAATAATACATTATATGTTAAAAAAAAAGATAGTAGGAAGGGAAAAATGAAGGGGGGTAATCAGAGGGAGAGACAAACCATGAGATACTATGGACTCTGAGAAACAAACTGAGGGTTCTAGAGGGGAGGGGTGTGGGGGGATGGGTTAGTCTGGTGATGGGTATTAAAGAGGGCACGCAGTGATTGGATCACTGGGTGTTATATGCAAACAATGAATCATGGAACACTACGTCAAAAACTAATGATGTAATGTATGGTGATTAACATTACATAATAAAATAAAAAACGAAATAAAAAATTATAAGAAAACAAAAAAGAAAGCCTCATCCTATTTTCACCAGAAGTGAAGCTGACGCTTTAGAGCACTCCTTCATCAGTAGACTTGTTATATGCATGGGGGTTTGTGTTGCTCTTCTGAGGGAGAGGCCCAGTGGGCTGGCTCACAAGCTGACTTGCCATTGTAAAAATGTTTCTGCCAGGAGCTGGGGGTGCAGGGTTCAGGGTAGGGGATTCCAGCCTCCACTGGAGATGCTGTGTTTCTCTCTTTAGTCCACCTGTGCTGGTGGGCTGTGGGGGGGAAGGGAGTGGTGGTGAAGGAAGAAGATGGCATCACCCCATCCTCTCATCTCCGGGGAAGGGAACTCATGGTTGCTGCTGCTGGTGGTCCTCACAGAAAAGCAAACGGTCCCCTATGCTTTGGGCTTTCCTCAGATCCCTGGCCTTAACCTGTCTGTGCCCAGGCCATTGAGCGCCTGGGATTCCAAACTCCCCATTGTAAAGGGCCTGGCAAGGTGCTGCCCCACTCTTCTCCCCCAGAGCAGAGCCTTGAGGCATGCCCAGCACCATCGTGTCCCAGAAAAGCACAGTATTGTGTCTATTGATTCTCTCGTGACAGAGAAATAAAAGCAGCCACCATGGGGCGCCTGGGTGGCTCAGTCGTTAAGCTTCTGCCTTGGGCTCAGTTCATGATCCCAGGGTCCTTGGATCGAGCCCTATGTCTGGCTCCTTGCTCAGCGGGAAGCCTGCTTCTCCCTCTCCCACTCCCCCTGCTTGTGTTCCCTCTCTTGCTGTGTCTCTCTCTGTCAAATAAATAAATAAAATCTTAAAAAAAAAAAAAAGGTAGGCACCAGGTTATCTGCAGTCTGCGGGTGTCTCTGGTCAGTTCTGTCCAGAAAAGCAGCTGCTCCGTGTGTGCACAGTGGCTTGAGTCTATTGTGGATCACAGAGAAAAGCTGCTACCAGGGTATCTGACCTCTGTGCACACCTATGTCCCAGCTCCCACTTGGCCTTTTGTCCTTGGAGAGGTAAAATACACTCCTGCAAATGTACTCCAGGAAGGGGTGTGATCTCTCCCATGCTACCCAGGGGACCTTCTCGCTCAGTCTTATGGAACAATCCCTACCTGCTGCACTCTCTCCCTCTCCTTGACTTTGCTTAACAAAAAGGGTTCCCTCCCTTTCACGGCCCTGTGGCTCTCCTCTCCCCCAATTCACAGCTCTGAGGCTCACATCTTCCACATTCTCTCCCTCCAGTTGTGCAGATTGTTTTCTTAATTCTCAGATTATACCCCCAGTTATTCAAAATAGTTTGATGTTGGGGTGCCTGGGTGGCTTAGTTTGTTAAGTGTCTGCCTTCAGCTCAGGTCATGATCTCAGGGTCCTGGGATCGAACCCCACATCGGGCTCCCTGCTCAGCGGGGAGCCTGCTTCTCCCTCGGCTGCTCCCCCTGCTGTGTTCCCTCTCTGTGTCAAATAAATAAATAAAATCTTTAAAAAAAATAGTTTGATGTTGATCTAGCTGTGTTCAAGGGACAAGGCAAACTCAGGGGCCCCTACTACTCTGCCATCTTAGCTCCTCCCCAACTAGGTGCAATTTAAATAAAGACTTTTAATAATCACCACCTTTGCAGCTTTTCAATATTCAAATCATTAATTTCCTGATTTCCTTAGGGAAGACACATTGCCGTTGGTTCGTTTGTTTACATTCATGTGGACCAGGTCACCAGAGCAGAATAGGAGAATCGATGTGATCATGTTGCCCATTGGTCAAAATATCATGTGGTTGATCTTCGCAGGATGTGCTTATGGATCTTCTCCACTCACTGTGAAAGAGATATAGGAGAAAAATATTTTACCCTTTACTCTGATTAGTGGGCTCAAGTACAAAGGATATTCTTTCAGAGCAATTTACTTGGTCTTTTGATTCTTGCATTGCAAATTTAAAGTCATGATGGTATCTTGATTTCTGTTTATGTGCTTCAGAAGCAATCAGAATGATCTGATAGCTCAGTCTTTGTACTCTTCATTCTTTCCATAATGGTCTATTGAACAGCCATTTAGGCTGGCCTCTTCCATTCAGGAGGCTGCAGGTTAGCTTTAGCAAACTCTTAGCTGTGTGTGCCGTGGACCACTTGTTTCCCGTATTTCAATACTGTTGGGATCCTCTCTGCCTCTGAACCAAACCTGATGATATAACGAAAACCAGGTTCTCATACTTTGGGGACTTTGTTGCTTTCAATCATTCATGGTACCAATTGTTGCAGTTCAGTCATAATTACTGGTTTCAATTGCAGAAAAGACATTGCAGTCCATTAAAGTCTTATGAGCCATAATAGGGTTACCAGATTTACTAAAACAGAAACAAACAGAAGGTTAATTTTGTATTTCAGAAAAAAACAAAAAACAAAAAACATCGTGATGCTTTTCAGTGTATTATGTCATGGACTTAGGGAAAGGAGGATTTTCTTTGGTATTTTATGAAATGTTGGGGGATGGATGAGCAGTTTACATTAATATATTCACTTTAATATTCATATACTCCCAAATCTGTATTTTCCTGTTTTCTTCAATAATAAGGGATACATATGTGGTAGGCAGGATAAAGACATCCAGTTGAAATCTGAATTATTTTTTCTTTAATATGACAAAAAGGGATTTTGAGGATGTAATTAAAAATCTTAAGGTGGGGAGAGTATCTTGGATTTTTAAAAAAGTTTTTATTTTAATTCAAGTTAGTTAACATACAGCGTAATATTAGCTTTGGGTGTACAATACAGTGATTCAACAATTCCATACGTCACCTATATACCATATCTTCTTTTTTTGGTGGTGGTGGGGAGGGAGGTAACACCTGACATTTATTTTTTTTCCCTCAAGTGTTTATTTAAATTCTGGTTAGTTAACATGCAGTGTGATATCAGTTTCAGAGGTAGAATGTAGTGATTCATCACTTAAACAGAACACCCAGTGCTCCTTACAACAAGTGCCTTCCATAATCCCCATCACCTATTCAATGATACCCCCACCCACTTCCCCTCCCATAATCATCAGTTTGTGCTCTAATAGTTAAAAGTCTGTTTCCTGGGCGCCTGGGTGGCTCAGTTGGTTGCGCGACTGCCTTCGGCTCAGGTCATGATCTTGGAGTCCCGGGATTGAGTCCCACATCGGGCTCCCTGCTCAGCGAGGAAACTGCTTCTCCTTCTGGCCCTCCCTCCTCTCATGTGCTCTCTCTCTCTCTCTCTCTCAAAATAAATAAAAATAAATCTTTAAAAAAAAAAGTCTGTTTCCTGGTTTGAATCTATTTTTTTCCCCTGCCATGTTCAACTGTTTTGTTTCTGAAATTTCACATATGAGTGAAATAATATGTATATACCACATCTTTATGCATTCATCAGTCAATGGACACTTGGGCTGCTTCCATGATTTGGCTATTATTGATAATGTTATAGACATAGAGCTGCATGCGTTCCTTTGGATTAGTGTTTTTTGCATTCTTTAGGTGAATACCCAGTAATGGGATTGCTGGATCATAGGATAGTTCTTTTTTTAACTTTTTGAGGAACGTCCATACTGTTTTCCACTGTGACTATACCAGTTTGCATGCCCACTAACAGTACAGGAAGGTTCCCCTTTCTCCAAATCCTCGCCAAAACCTGTTGTTTTTTGTGTGGTTGATTTTAGCCATTCTGAGTGGTGTGAGATGGTATCTCATTGTAGTTTTGATTCATATTTCCCTGATGATGAACGATGTTGGGTATCTTTTCATGCAGAACATCTGTTGGCCATTTTTATGTCTTCCTTGGAGAAATGTGTATTCATGTCTTCTGCTCATTTTTAATTGGATTCTTTGTTTTTTGAGTGTTGAGTTTTATAAGTTCCTTATATATTTTTGATACTAATCTTTTATCACTATGTCATTTGCAAATATCTTCTCTCATTCTGTAGGTTGCCCTTTGCCTTTGTTGACTGTTTCCTTCACTGTGCAGAAGTTTTTTATTTTGATGAAGTTCCAGTTTATTTTTGCTTTTGTTTCCCTTGCCTCAGGAGATATATCTAGAAAAAATTTGCTATGACAAATATCAGAGAAGTTACTGCCTGTGTTCTCTTCTAGAGCTTTTAGGCTTCAGGTCTCACATTTAGGTCTTTAATCCATTTTGAATTTATTTTTTGTGTATGGTGTAAGAAAGTGGTAAGTTTCATTCTTTTGCATGTTGCTGTCCAGTTTCCCAACACCATTTGTTGAACAGATGTCTTTTTTTCATTGGATATTCCTTCCTGATTTTGTGAAGAATAATTGACTATCTAATTGCAGACTTATTTCTGGGTTCTCTATTCTGTTCCATTGATCTGTCTATTTTTGTGCCAGTACCATATTGCTTGGATTACTATAGCTCTATGATCTTACAAAGTCTGGAATTGTGATGTCTCCTGCTTTGCTTTACTGTTTCAAGATTGTTTTAGCAATTCAGGGTCTTTTGTGGTTCCATACAAATTTTAAAATTGTTTGCTCTAGTTCTGTGAAAAATGCTGTTGTTATTTTGATAGGGATTGCATTAATTGTGTAGATTGCTTTGTGTAGTGTAGACACTTTAACAATATTTGTTCTTGTAATCCATGAGGATGGGACATCTTTCCATTTCTTTGTGTCCTCTTCAATTTCTTTCATCAGTGTTTTATACATTTCAGAGTACAGATCTTTTACCTCTTTGGTCAGGTTTATTCCTAGGTACCTTATTTTCAGGGTAAATGTAAATGGGATTCATTCCTTAATTTCTCTTTCTGCTGCTTCATTATCAATGTATAGAAATGCAACAAATTTCTATACATTGATTTTGTATCCTGCAACTTTAATGACTTTGTTAATCAGTTCTAGCAGATTTTTGTATGAGTCTTTCAGGTTTTCTATGTAAAGTGCAATATTATCTGTAAATAGTGAAAATTTTACTTCTTCCTTACTGATTTGCATGCCTTTTATTTCTTTTTGTCTGATTGCTGCAGCTAGGATTTCCAGTACTATGTTGAATAAAAGAGGTGAGAGTAGAAATCCCTCAGTTCATGATTATAAAACAATATTAAGATTGAAATTTTGGGGGCGCCTGGGTGGCTCGGTCATTAAGTGTCTGCCTTTGGCTCAGGTCATGATCCCAGGGTCCTGGGATTGAGCTCCACATCGGGCTCCCTGCTTGGCGGGAGCCTGCTTCTCCCTCTCCCACTCCCCCTGCTTGTGTTCCCTCTCTCGCTGTGTCTCTGTCAAATAAATAAAATCTTTAAAAACAAAGATTTTTCCTTCAAAGAACAAGCTCCTAGTTTCGTTGATCTGTTCTACTGTTCTTTTGGTTTCTATTTCATTGATTTCTGCTCTGATTTTATTATTTCTCTTCTCCTCCTGGGTTTAGGCTTTATTTGCTGTTTTTCCTCTAGCTCCTTTAGGTGTAGGGTTAGGTTGTGTATTTGAGACCTTTCTTATTTCTTGAGAAAGGCTTGTATTGCTCTATACTTTCCTCTCAGGACTGCCTTTGCTGTATCCCAAAGATTTTGAACAGTTGTGTTTTCATTTTCATTGGTTTCCATGAATTTTTTTAATTCTACTTTAATTTCCTGGTTGACCCATTCATTCTTTAGTAGGATGCTCTTTAGCCTCCATGTATTTGAGTTCTTTCTGACTTTCCTCTTGTGATTGAGTTCTAGTTTCAAAGCATTGTGGTCTGAAAATATGCAGGGAATAATCCCAATCTTTTGATACCAGTTGAGACCTGATTTGTGACCTAGGATGTGATCTATTCTGGAGAATGTTCCATGGGCACTAGAGAAGAATGTGTATTCCGTTGCTTTGGGATGGAATGTTCTGAATATGTCTGTGAAGTCCATTTGGTCCAGTGTGTCACTTAAAGTCTTTATTTCCTTGTTGATCTTTTGCTTAGATGATCTGTCCATTTCAGTCAGGGGGGTGTTAAAGTCCCCCACTATTATTGTATTGTTGTCAATGTGTTTCTTCGCTTTTGTTATTAATTGCCTTATATAATTGGCTGCTCCCATGTTCGGGGCATAGATATTTATAATTGTTAGATCTTCTTGTTGGATAGACCCTTTAAGTAGGATATAGTGTCCTTCCTCATCCCTTATTAGAATCTTTGGTTTAAAATCTAATTTGTCTGATATAAGGATTACCACCCCAGCTTTCTTTTGGTGTCCATTAGCATGGTAAATGGTTTTCCACCCCCTCACTTTCAATCTGGGGGTGTCTTTGGGTCTAAAATGAGTCTCTTGCAGACAGCATATCGATGGGTCTTGTTTTTTATCCAATCTGATAGCCTGTGTCTTTTGATTGGGGCATTTAGTCCATTTACATTCAGGGTAACTATTGAAAGATGAATTTAGTGCCACTGTATTGCCTGTAACGTGACTGTTACTGTATATTGTCTGTGTTCCTTTCTTGTCTATGTTGCTTTTAGGCTCTCTCTTTGCTTAGAGGACCCCTTTCAATATTTCTTGGAGGGCTGGTTTCATGTTTGCAAATTCCTTTAGTTTTTGTTTGTCCTGGAAGCTTTTTATCTCTCCTTCTATTTTCAATGACAGCCTAGCTGGATATAGTATTCTTGGCTGCCTATTTTTCTCGTTTAGTGCTCTGAATATATCATGCCAGTCCTTTCTGGCCTGCCAGGTCTCTGTGGAATGGTCTGTTGCCAATCTAATATTTCTACCATTGTAGGTTAAAGATCTCTTCTCCCGAGCTGCTTTCAGGATTTTCTCTTTGTCTCTGAGACTCATAAGTTTTACTATTAGATGTCAGGGTTTTCACCTATTTTTATTGATTTTGAGAGGGGTTCTCTGTGCCTCCTGGATTGTGATGCCTGTTTCCTTCCCCAAATTAGGGAAGTTCTCTGCTATAATTTGCTCCAATATACCTTCTGCCCCTCTCTCTTTCTTCTTCTTCTGGGATCTCAATTATTCTAATGTTGTTTCATCTTATTGTATCGCTTATCTCTCGAATTCTGCCCTCGTGATCCAGTAGTTGTTTATCTCTCTTTCTCAACTTCTTTGTTTTCCATCATTTGGGATTCTATATTGCTGATTCTCTCTTTTGCCTCATTTATCCTAGCAGTTAGATCCCCCATTTTTTCTTGCACCTTTTTAATAGCCTTTTTGATTTCGACTTGGTTAGATTTTAGATCTTTTATTTCTCCAGAAAAGGTTTCTCTAATAACTTCCATGCTTTTTTCAAGCCCAGCTAGTATCTTTAAAATCATGATTCTGAAGTCTAGGTCCAACATCATACTAATGTCTGTATTGAGTAGTTCTCTGGCAGATGGTACTACCTCTTGTTCTTTTTGTTGAGGTGATTTTTCCCATCTTGTCATTTTGTCCATAGGAGAATAGATAAATGAGAGAACAAAATGCTAACAGGGTAAGAACGTCTCCAGAAAATATACTCTAAACAAATCAGAAAAGACCTGAAACCAGGGGAAAAGAAAGGGAAAGACAGAAAAAAGAAAGAGAAAAAAAAGAAAAGAAAAAGGAAAAGATAAAAACAAGGAAAAACAGAACAAAACAAAAAACCAGAATATGATCAAATATGATCAGGCTGCTGCAAAAATCAGTGCCACACACTAGATTTTCGGTGTATTTTGGTCTGTTAGAATAAAGTGCCTCCCAAAATTTTAATGAAAGAAAGTTATATATGTACAAAATAAGGGTTGATACAATGAAGGGATGGAATATGACTGTAAAGATGAAAATTATAAAAAGTATTATAAAAGGAATTGATAAGAAGTTGGTTGAAAAAAGAAAGAAGAGGATTTAAAAAGAAAGAAAGAAAAAAAAGGGGAGAGAATGTGATCAGGCAGGAGATTAGAACAAAGCCATATGCTAGAGATTTAGGGTATATTTTTATCTGTTAGAAGAAACTGTATCTCAAAATTTTAAAGAGAGAACAACTTTTATATATATGCCAAAAATAAGGGTAACTACTATGAAGGGATAGAATATGACTCTAAAAATGAAAAATAAAAATGTTTTTTTAAAAAAGAGATTGACAAGATGTTGGTTGAAAAAGGGAAAAAAAATTTTAAAAAAAGTTAAAAAAATTAACTTTGAAAGACCAAATAATCATGGTAAAAAAGCCATGAATTCTATGTGCAGTATTCCCCTAGCGCTGGAGTTCTGCTGTTCTCATTGATCGGTAAACTTGATCTTGGCTTGCTGACTGTTCTTGCTGATCTTCTTGGGGAGGGGCCTGTTGCCATGGTTCCCAAATGTCTTTGCCGGAGGCGGAATTGACCTGCCCTTGCCGGTCCGGGCTAAGTAATCTGCTCGGGTTTGCTCTCGGGAGCTTTTGTTCCCTGCAAGCTTTCCCTACACCTTTGGAGGATGAGAGGAGAAATGGTGGGCTCCCAATCTCTGCCTGGAGGAGCCAAGAACTTAGGACCCCGCTCCTCAGTGTGCCCCCAGAGAAAAGCAGTCAGTCACTCCCGTGTCCCCAGTCTCTGGCCGCACTCCGTGCTCACCCGGCCTGTGACCGAGCGTTTCTATCTCTGGCACCCGACTCGGTGTGGAGTCTCCACCCAGCAGATCCCTGTGGTGCGCTCCCGCGCCGCTCCTCCCCGGGGAGGAAGGGGGGTCTCCCCGGATCTGCCGCTTGTTGGGTCCCTGCTGGAGGAGCAGTGGCCTGACTGTCACCAATCACAGTTTATGGCAACCCCGAGCTGAGAGCTTGCTCCTCGGCTCCGTCTCTGCAGCCGGCTTCCCCGCTCCGATACCTGGGAGCTCTGCCGCACTCAGGCACCCCCGGTCTTTCTGTGACCCCGAGGGTCCTGAGACCACACTGTCCCGCGAGGGTTCCACCCCCGCTTAGCCACTGGAGCGACGTCCCTCGGCGGAGCCGACTTCTAAAATTTCCAATTTTGTGCTCTGCGGCTCTATCACTTGCCAGAAGCGGTGGATGGAGGCCCCCTCCCCTGCCGTCTATCCTCCCGAATATTGCCTCAGATTCACTTCTCCACACGTCCTACCTTCCAGAAAGTGGTCACTTTTCTGTTCAGAGAGTTGTTGCTATTCTTTTCTTCGATCTCCTGTTGAGTTCGTAGGTGTTGACAATGGTTTGATCCCTAGCCAGCTGAATTCCTGGGAGTAGACGAAATCCAGGTCTCCTACTCCTCTGCCACCTTGCTCTGCCCCCCTGTAATGGATTGTTTATTTTTGTTTTTGAGTCTTATAAGTTCTTTATATATTTTATATACTAACCCTTTATCAAATATGACTTTTGCAAATATCTTCTACCATTCCATATGTGCCTTTTAGTTTTGTAATCTCTTTGACACTGTCCATAGGAACTTCTTTCTAGATATGTCTCTGGAAGCAAGAGAAATAAAAAAGAAAAATAAACTTTAAAAAACAGATTTGGGCAAATAAAGAAATAATTCTCTAAAAAAAAAATACCAGTTGTGGATCTCAGATTAACAACAAAAACATAAGTTACTTTAGCATTCATAGATGCACTTAACCTGAATCTTAATATTTGTATTTAATTTGAAATAGTTGATTTTGTTACTTCAGTATTTATCTCTGTCATATTATAGAATTTATATCGTAAATTTCATATATAATTGTTCTTTCTTTGAACTTGCCATAGTTTATTGTCATAGCATGTTTGTGAAGAAAATTTTATTACTCAAATCCAAAATCTACCTTTATTTAGCAAATTTATTTTAGCAAATTACACAGAAACACAGTATTAATGCTTCCTGAACATATATTCACACATGTTCTTTTACATTGATTCACATATATTAACATTTATTCTTTCCTGATCTTGTCATTCACCTTGAGAATCTCAATAATAAAATGAGATAATGTCACATACTTAGATAGTGTACTTCCTTGTAGTTTTGTCACTGTATTTTATCCTTTCCGTCTTTCTCCCCATCTTGTGATTGTTCAAAAAATCTTATTTTTTTTAATCCTTCAGGTAAAGAAGTTTCATCTACTTCTAATCAGGTAATAAAAATATTTTGTGTGATAAATGTCAAAATACAGATTACTTTATTTAAAGATAGGTGTAGGTCTTGTAATTTCTGAATGAGCTTATCAATGTATCTTATGCTTTAAATACTTTTATTTATCATTTTAATGTTGAAATAGAGAACATTAAAAAAATAAAACATTATTTTAACTGATTTTAGTGACTGGCAATGTCTAATTGTTGACCCAATTCTACTGAAGTTTATTATTTTAATTTTCAAAGCTACCATAACAACAATAAAATGAAATAAATTTACACTTATAATTTGATTACTATAAAACATTAATTCTTTTGTTTTCCATGTTGTGTTCTAATAGTTAAGCCCAGGAGTTAACATTTATATTTACAAATATGGTGGAAATTAATAGACATAAAAATGTTTATTCCTTTTAATACTACATCACAAACATTTTATTGATTTAATTACAATATAGTATCTTAATGTTTTCATTTTTCTTTCATAGTCTATGCAACTGAGAATGTATTTAAGCTCAGAAATTTAATTTTACTTTGTCTTATGAAACTTGTTTTTTTATGTAGTTTGATTAATTACTCATTTGAGGTATGATTATTGCATATTTAATGTCTGTATATGTGTGACTTAATGTATACAACTACTTTCTTTTAGATATTCAGGAGGATAATAATATACTTCTTTTCTCTTTTGTTATTTGAAGTGAAATGAAAGCATAATGAATAGTAGCTCAGAGCGCAGTCCATATTTGCTAAAATGAAGTCTGTAAGATATCAGGATTTGGAGAAAGGGCTTTGGATACCTGATGTGTAAGATCACTGTCAGACAAGAAGAAAGGAAGTGCAGTCACTAAGCTCAAATTTGATGGATGGTCTTGGATCCTTTATTTATTGTTATTATTGTTTTTGTGCTTGGCAGGAAAATGAGAATGGCAGTGGTTCTGAGGAACTGTGCTACTCCATCATTAGTCACAGACCTTATCGGAGGCCCTCCCTGAGCTCCAATGATGATGGTTATGAGAATATCGACTCTACCACAAAGAGAGTGAGGCCATTTAGAAATGGGTCAGAAACAGAATATGCCCTTGTCAAGATGACTTGTGTTACTAGGCCTTCTTCCTGTACTCTTGAGCATGATTATGAACTTGTGCTTCCCCACTAGAAATCTCATGCTTCATCATCTTACACTAACAGAGATGATACAGAATAGTGACCTCCAGGGAAGTGTTTCTACATCTTTGGAACATGACAGTTCTGTGGTTTGGGTTAAGCCATATAAATTGATATAAAGGTATAGAGTATTCTACATCTTTTTGTTTGTAAGGTTTGAAGACATGGAGATGATGGAACCTTCCTAGGGCAATGGACATCCATAGATATATGACCTAATATCCAATTCCAACACTGCTCTCCAAATTTCAAATGCCAAAAATTTCTGCTCATAATTATCTATTTCACTTTTGAGGTGTAATCTACTCAATAAAGTTTTAAAATATAAGACCAGTGATCAGACCCTTTGCTAACCTGATTTTTACTTAAATTTTTATTCTTTCATGTATTAGAAATTCTTGTTTGTAAATTGTGGTAAGAGTTCCAAGAATCAATAGATTTTGATATTGACTTTTCTGAGAGGGGAAGCTGAAAGTCATTTAAAAGGAAGAAGTACATCAAGTTTAGTTACGCACTGTCTTTTTCTCCAATGGTAAATCAGAAGACTCTGTTCAAAGATCAGTAAGAAACAAAAACAAACAAACAAACAAACAAAAACCCAAAAGTAAACTTTGTGCGTATAGCTTTGTTCACAACATACTAGTTAATTTAATCTATTACTAGTTACCTCTGCTGAAGGATTGTAAAGAGTGTTTGGTCTTAAAATTCAGGCATATTGGGAGTTCTGGGAAGGTGGCAGAGTAGGAAGATCCTGAGATCACCTCACTCCACAAATACACTGAGATAAGAGACACATTAGTGCAACTAACTCTGAAAAGGACCTGGAGACTGGCAGAACAGATTTTCCATAGTTAATTATCGAGAAGAGGCCATATCAGAAAAGGTAGGAAAGGCAGATACTTTGGGAAGCAAGTACCTGGCAGGACTAACCACAAACAAAAGGGACACCTTAAGCACGGTGAAACAAGAAGATAAGACTTCCACACCAGGCACCCCAGATATGGAGAACCTGCACTAAAATGAGTCCCCCTAATATTTGGCCTTGATAACAAGTGGGGCTTAAATTGGTGAGTTTCTACAATCACTGGGCCTTAACTCCAGGTACTTTAAAAATAAGTGGCTTAGCTCCAGGAGAGCTGGAGGGCAGTAGAAAACTGAGTCTCCACCCTTAAAGAGATAGCATAAAAAAATAACCATGGAATCAGCAGTTTGAAAAGTGCCTAGAATACACAAGAGGAGATTTATTTACTAATCTCAAGTAAATAAATACTTCTCCAAGAACAAAAAGACACCATTTTCTAGATAGCAAGACATTTGTGGGGATTGGCAAGAATGGCCTCCACCTACCTTGCTAACACCATGCACCTCACCCACATATTCTCCTCCAGATCCACCCCAATCAGCCCACCGCATTCTGTAGGCCTCCCTCCAAAGTGACTACTCCCCAATACACCCTGGAAGCAACCCCAACAGGGACCAGCACCATTCGGAAGTGACTCCTGCCCTGGGGAGGGGGAAGATGATCAGACCAGTGCACCAGCAGTCCAAGCAGCTGAATCTTATACCTGGCAGCAGAGAGAGAGCACACTGCTAATCAGTGCAACTGCGGCTCTGGTGGGCAAACCAGGGCAGGCATCTAGCCTGTCTGGTCCCACCCACAAATGAAAGCTTTTCATGGGACAATATAGGGAAGAGCACCCTGCAAGATGGTATGACTGCAGTCCCAATAAATGGACTGGGAGTAGGCATCTGGTCTGATGGCCAGATCAGCCCAGCAACAAAAGTCTCTTAGGGGGCAGCATAGTGAGAGGGTCCCGCAGTTCAGTGTGACTGTGGTCCCAGCAAATAGCCTGAGGCAGGCATCAGCTCTGAGTGCTGACATGCCAACCACAAGCCCATGGTGGCCCCAGACAGGCCCAATAATGGCACAGGAACACAGCCCTCCCTAGTGTGTCAGAACATTGCAGCCAACTGGACTGAAAATAAACATGGTTCAGCCACAAGAGTTGGGCACCTGCAACCTACACAGGAGACACACCTCAAGTGCTTCGTTTGGTGAGTAGGGGATATTGTATGACAGGGCGCCATAGGATCTCTTCTTCATAAGGCCACTATTTTCAAGATCTGGAACATAGCTGACTTTCCAAATACATAGAAACAAACAGAGTCAGACAAAAAGAAGAAATGGAAGAATATGTCTCAAATAAAAGAACAGGGCAAAACCACAGCAAAAGAGCAAAATGACGCAGGATACACCTGATAAAGAATTCAAAGTAGTGGTCATAAATGTACTCACTGGACTTGAGAAAAGAGTGGAAAATATCAGTGAGATCTTCAACAAGGATATAGGAAATATAAAAATGAACTAGAAATAAGGAACATGATAACTGAAATTTCAAAATAAATACACTAAAGGGAATCACTAAAACATTAGAGGAAGCAGAAGAGCAGATCAGTGATCTGGAAAACAGGGTAATGGAAAGTAATAAAGCTGAATAGCAAATAAAAAAAGAATAATAAAAAAATAAAAAATACATTAAGGGAACTAGGTGGCATCATCAAACCTAATAACATTGGCATTATAAGGATCCCAGAAAGAGAAGACAGAGAGATGGGGGCAAAAAATTTATTTGAATAAATAATAGCTGAAATGTTCCCTAACCTCAAGAAGGAAACAGATATCCACATTCAGGAGGCACAGAGAGCCCCCAACAAAATCAACCCAATGAGGTCCACACCAAGACACATAACAATTAAAATGGTAAAGAGTAATGATAGAGGGATGCCTGGGTGGCTCAGTTGGTTAAGTGTCTGCTTTCAGCTCAGGTCATGATCCCAGGGTCCTGGGATCAAGTCCTGCATAGGACTCCCTGCCCAGCGGGGAGTCTGCTTCTCCCTCTGCCTGCCCCTCCTCCTGCTTGTGCACTCGCTCTGTCTCTGACAAATAAATAAATAAAATCTCAAAAAAAAAAGTAGTGATAGAGAACTTTTAAAGCAGCATAGAAAAGTTACAAACAAGGGAAAGCCCATAAGGTTATCAGCTGATCTTTTTTGTTTTATGTTAGTCACCATACAATACATCATTAGTTTTTGGTGTACTGTTCCATGAGTCATTGTTTGTGAATAACACCCAGTGCTCCATGCAGTACGTGCCCTCCTTAATACCCATCACCAGGCTAACCCATCCCCCCACCCCCCTCCCCTCTAGAACCCTCAGTTTGTTTCCCAGAGTCCATAGTCTCTCATGGTTCGTCTCCCCCTCCGATTTCCCCCCCTCATTTTTCCCTTCCTTCTCCTAATGTCCTCCATACTATTCCTTATGTTCCACAAATAAGTGAAACTATATGATAATTGACTTTCTCTGCTTGACTTATTTCACTTAGCATAATCTCCTCCAGTCCCATCCATGTTGATGTAAAAGTTGGGGATTCATCCTTTCTGATGGCTGAGTAATATTCCATTGTATATATGGACCACATCTTCTTTATCCATTCAATCAGCTGATCTTTTAACAAAAACTTTACAGCAACAAGAGAGTGGCATGATAGGTTTAAAGCCCTCAAAAGAAAAAAAAAAAGAATAAAAAAGAAAAACTTGCATCCAAGAATGCCCAGCAAGGTCATTATTCAGAGTAGAAGGGGATATGAAGTTCCCCAGACAAACAAATTTAAAGGGGTTTATCACCACTAAACCAGCATTACAAAAAACATTAATGTGGATTATTTGAGTGGAAAGAAAAGACCATAATCAAGAGTAAGAATATTATAAAACGAAAACATTTAAAAGGTAATGCAAACATATAAAAAGAGTAGTAGACTAATGATTATAAAATCAGTATGGTGGTTAAAGCACAAAGGCAGTAAGATCAATTATAAATACAAAAATCAGTCAAAGAATGCACAAAATAAAGAATGTAAACTATGAGATCACATTCATAAAACATGGGGAGGGGAGTAAAAATTTAGTGCTTTTAAAATGGGCTCAAACTTAAGTGACCATCAACATAATATAGACTTCTATATTCATGAGATGTTATATGTGAACCTAATGGTAAACACAAATAAAAAACCTATAACAGACACATAAGAAATTTAAAGAATTCCAAGCATATCACTAAAGAAAGCAAAAATAAAGGACAGAGAAGAATTACAAAAACAACCATAAAACCAGAAATAAAATTACAATAAGTACATACCTATTGATAATTACTTTGAATCTAAGTGAACTAAATGCTCCGGTCAAAAGACAGGGTGTTTGGCAGAGACATGAACAAACATTTCTCCAAAGAAGAAGTACAGATGGCCAACAGACACATGAAAAGATGATCAATATCATTCATCATCAGGGAAATATGAATTAAAACTACAATGAGGTATTATCTCACAGCTATCAGAATGGCTAACACACACACACACACACACACACACACAGAGGAAACAAGTGTTGGTGAGGATGTGGAGAAAAAGGAACGCTCACGTATTGTCAGTGGGAATGCAAACTGGTGCAGCTAGTGTGAAAAACAGTATAGAGTTTCCTCAAATAATTAAGAATAGAATACCATATGATCCAGTAATTCCACTACTGGTTATTTACCCAAAGAATGCAAAAACACTAATTTGAAAAGATATCTGCACCACCCCTATATTTATTACATGTTATTTACAAAAGCCAAATTATGTAAGCAGCCCTAGTGTCCATCAGTAAGTGAATGGATAAAGATGTGATATATATATATATAAAATGTTAGAATATTACTCATCCATAAAAAAAGAACGAAATCTTGTAATTTGCAACAACATGGGTAGCTCTGGAAATTATAATACTTAATGAAGTAAGTTGGTCATCTTATTTGGATGCTGAAAAGTTCAAATAACCTCTTGCTAAGTAATAAGATTAGACTGACAAAAATTTGTATCCTACAGACATCCTTTTCCCTAAGTGATTCCTGATGAACTATACACTAGTGAACACATGTCTTAATTACTTCCTTGGGGTTCTTTGCCCCAGTGACCTCAGCCAAGTAAACATAATATATATCCCTCTTCCTTACTTCCTTATATTCTCATTTTAGAGACAAGGGAGAGTCTATTCCAAGAGTAGACTCATTTTCTCTTTGCTGGCATCTGCTTTTCGACTTCAGGTAAACAACGTCAGTGACAATGCCCTTATTTCTCTTCATATGTATGTGTCCATAGATCTCATGACAAGAGGCTCGTGGAAAATAAAGCAATCACTTATTTATGGCTCTTTTGTAATAAATACATAATTGAATAAAGTTTTATATTATTAACTAGATTTAAGGGAAGCTCATACGATTTTTTTTCAGTATTTTACCAGATATATGTTTCTCTTATGTCAATTAATTGAATGAATTATTTGCACATAGATCCAAAAATACCAATCTGTTCACTCTATGTCATGGAGGGTGTGCTAACTTGAAAACAATATTATTTGGATTTCATGTAAATATTTTAAATAATTTTGTCCTTTTCCAATATATGAATGTTATCATGTAGGCAAAATGTGTGACACAACACATTTATAGTTCAATTAAATTTTCAGAAAGTATAAACCAATTAAAAAATATTAGGAAAGTAAAATATAGATGGTGTTCATTGTGAGTACACCAACATAATCCATTTTAAAGTGGTCAAATGTACTTTCATTTCCCTGCCTATTCTATGTTATGATCATGTTTAAGGAATTTCTTTGGCAATAAGGATCTGGCAGATGGAACCTTCCGACAAAGCTCCGAGCATGCTGCAACATATATGAAGTCCTTAGCAACATTCAGAATGAAAATTTCTGTTCTCAATTTTTCAAAATATGGGATATATATGCATATTTGAAGGCAGAGGTAAAAGAAAATGGGAGTAGTCGAGGTCCCAGACAATGTAAATGTATAAAATAAGCAAATGACAAAAATTCTAAGGAAGGCAGGGAGAAAATATTAATGTAGGCATAAGAGAGGGGTGAGGGTTTAAATTTTAAGTGATTGTTTATGGTTCAGAGAGGAATGTGCTTTCTTTGCATCTTTTAGGTTGGCACCCAGGAAAGATGATGACAGATTTCTATTCAGTCTCATATATGCAATGAAAAGTAATGGTTATTCCTAATACCAGCTCCTTTGGTGGATTTTTCCTGTTGGGCTTCTCTGAGCAGCCTCTGTTAGAGATGACCCTTTTTGTTATCACTGTGGTTTTCTACTTGCTGACTCTGCTTGGCAATATGGCCATCATTATATTGGCTCATCTGGATCCCCGGCTCCACACCCCAATGTATTTTTTCCTCACCCACTTGTCTTTAATGGACCTCTGCTACACCACCAGCACAGTCCCCCAGCTGCTGTTTAACCTGCAGGGCCCAGGAAAGATAATAAGCTATGGTGGCTGTGTTGGTCAGCTGTACGTGTCCTTGGCCATGGGTTCCGCAGAATGCATTCTCCTTGCAGTCATGGCTGTGGACCGCTATATGGCAGTATGCCGGCCTTTGCACTATGCCACTCTCATGCATCCACACATCTGTTGGCAACTGGCAGCCACCACCTGGCTGACTGGCTTGGCTAGCTCACTGGTACAGACTGTGCTCATCACACGGGT
This sequence comes from Zalophus californianus, assembly GCF_009762305.2. Classification (NCBI taxonomy): domain Eukaryota; kingdom Metazoa; phylum Chordata; class Mammalia; order Carnivora; family Otariidae; genus Zalophus; species Zalophus californianus. The sequence goes on from NC_045599.1 coordinate 1,194,065, forward strand.
TCCTCTTTGTGGAAGGAATGTCATAGACCATGTCTTCTGTGAAGTACCAGTTCTCCTCAAACTGGCTTGTGTGGATACCACATTTAATCAGATGGAACTCTTCCTGGTCAGTGCCCTTTTACTCCTGGTGCCTCTCACTCTCATTCTTATTTCCTACAGCTGCATTGGTCAGGCTGTGTGGAAGATCAAGTCCCATGAAGGTCGCCAAAAGGCCCTAGGGACTTGCTTCTCCCATCTGGTGGTGGTGTTTCTCTTCTATGGCACTGCTATGGCCGCTTATCTGCAGCCCACAGCAGCCACCTTCCAGAACCAGGACAAGTTCATGGCCTTGCTCTATGGAATTGTCACCCCAGCTCTAAATCCCTTCATCTACACATTACGTAACAAAGACATGAAAGGGGCACTGAGGAAGATGATAGGGAAAGATTAAAGAAAAAGGAGTTTGAAGAGATGATGGAAACTGGAGGACTGCTTAATGCAAACAATTCATGAGATGCTTTTAATTCTGAAGAAATTGGTCAAGTTTATTTTATTTCTGAGTAGCCAAACTCCCGTGTCAGAATTCATTTAATCATGTTATTATATTTTTATAGCTTATTTACAAGGATTAGGTAAGTGAGAAGTTCACCTATGTCTATCTTCATTCTACCAATAACTAGCTACATAACAATGGTCAACTCGTAATTTCTTTTTTTGTCATTATTATTTTCAGTGGGTATAAAAATACCCATCTTACAGAGCTGAGAGTCTATTTTGAAGATGGAGTTAGACAAAGTAGTGTTTTATCACCTGAAAATATAAAACATGAGCGATTCTACATATAATTTTGGGGGATTACTTTAATTTTAGATAGTTTATTTAGAAGTATACAATCTCCAAGTCGGTAGGGACCTTAGAGGACATCTGGCTTTATCTACTATACAAATTCCTGTCAAATACCTTTGAGTAGTAGTCATTCAAGTTTGTTTGCATATTGTTTGAATAAAATGTTTTATCCCACGGTTTGAAATATATGCTTATTATGCTTTTTTTTTTTCAATTAGATTAAACTGGAAATTTGCCTTTCTACTAATTCAGTGTTATTGATTTGGTCTTTGGCCTGCAGAGCCAGAAAAAAAAAATGTCCCTTGAAAATATAATCTTCCCTTTACCTAAACATTTTCAACATATGGAATAGACCACAAGTCTTCCTTAATTTACAATGGGATTACACCCCAATAAATCCATCATAAACTGAAAATATTTTATGTAAAAAATGCACTTTATACATTTGACCTATTGGACACTATTGGACATCATAGCTTAGCCGAACATACCTCAAGCACCCTCAGAACACTTACAATAGCCTACAATTGGGCAAAATCATCTAACACAAAGCCCATTTTATAATAAAGTGTTACATATCTCATGTAGTTTATTTAATACTACACTGAAAGTAAAACGCTTGTACGGGTACAGAATGGTTGTGAATGTATCAGTTCTTTACCCTCGTGATCATGTGGCTGACTGGGGGCTATGCCTTGGCTTGCTGTTGCTGCCCAGCATCATGAGACTACATGTTATCCTGACAAATATCAAAATTGAAAATTTGAAGTATGATTTCTATGAATCACTCTTGCACCATTGTAAATTCAAGAATTTTTAAGTCAAATCATTGTAAGTCTGGATTGTCTGTATATGGTGTACAACTTCTTTGAATGAATGCATAATTATTTAAACTATTTCTTGGCACCATGATGCCAACTCTTCTCACAATCCTGGTATTTATTTTTAAAATTTAATTAAAAATTTTGCAAAAATCTGTTTCAACAAATCAACTTTGTTGATCAAGTTGATGTATATGGACATAGTAAGGTGGGATGAATTTGTATTTTACATCCCATGAATATATTTTGCTAAAAGCGAACCTGACTAAAAAACTGGGAGGTTACTTTCTAGTTAATTCCTATAGGCATTCCTCTCTGTCTTTGTGGAAAAGAAAATAGCTATAATATCACTGACAGGCAATAGGCTGCCACATGCACTAAGAATAAGCAGTAGCCATTATGAATTACATCCCTACTCCATAGGAGTAGTACTTTCAGGACTGTTCATAGCTCCGAACACTTCACATGTTACTGAAGTTCTTTTGTCACTTTCCCAATGAGTATTCTTTTTCAGTATAGAAACCATTATGTCCCTGTAAAATACACAATAAAGCAAGAAAAAAGACTAAAACTTTTCTCCTTCTGCTTGGCTGCCTCAACCAGAAACATACGAGACATCTGTGAATCCTCTCTTCTCTCACTTTCCTTATCCAATCAACCATTATATCCATGGATATGTCTCCTTAGTGTTCTTCAAATTAGTTTACCATCATTTCTAGTCTAACTTAAAAGAGAGTGTCATTTGCTTACAATAGGCTATATAAATACTTGTTGAATAATTGAATGAATCAAATAAATAATGATTAGCTTCAATAAATTGGTCAGGTAACAATGCTATATTAAACATAAATAAACATTTATATAACAATGCTACCTTAAACACACTCCTTATATACCAGCAATAACAAGTTAAGGCTAAAACTCAGTTAGTTATTTCATAATTTTGAATTGTGCATTAACCATGTTTTTCCTTATCTTATATTGACCTGGGCCATTAGTAGAGAGCAGAATGGCAAGCAATCTTTTTTTTTTTAAGTCTTAAAAGTAATGTGTTCAAGTTTTTTCCACTAAGTATATTATTAAAAGTTGGTTTTGGCATATATTTCTTAATAGATACAAGAATTTCCATTTCATTTCTGGTTTTCTGAGATTTAAAAAAAATCACAAGTTGCCATTGAACTCTACCAGATGCTTTTTTCCCCCTGTATTTACTTAAAAAATTATGTGAAATTTTTCTTTTAGGCTATTATTCTAATGAATTGTATCTTATATTTACTGTGATTGACTCATCTTTGCAAAACTTGTATAAACTCTATTTGATAATAATTTAAAAAGGTTTACTTGGATTTAATAAATATTTCATTTATGTATTTTCAGTGTTAATAAGTGCTCATAATTTTTTAAACTAATACTTTTCTAGAAATATAATTCTTATGATCAGTGAAGAATACCATAGAACACTCTACTTCTGAAGACAATTAAAATGAGAGAGAGAGATTACAATGGGGGTTTACAGACAATGCAAAACTGACAGTATTGAGAGGGACTTATCCCCAGAGGAAGTTGCATTTAATATAAAACCTATATAGGACAGTGGAGTGAGTTTTGGTGCAAGGAAGAGGAACTCTGTGCAATTACAGTTTAAATGTTAGATGGGCTAAGTTTCTTAGGCAAAAAGTAGTCTGGTAGGTTGGTGGCTCAATGATACAATTAGAAATCATTTAAGTATGGGGGGAAGAGGGACTTTACATATAAGAGAAATCATCTTGGATGGTTTAGATACAATGACTCTAATGTCTAATGAAGATATATCTACCATTTTGAGTGGGAATCTGGGAATACAGAAGGGATGGTGGGGCATCAAGAAATTAGCCTCAGGGGGAAGCATGTTCCCCGTTGAAAGACAAAGGGAAGGAGCAAGCGTCATCCATGTAGAGGGTGATTGAGAACTGTGGATGCAGCTGCTCTGAGCATGCTATAGGGATGTTGCTACTCTCAGAGATGTATTTAAACAGAGACAGAGTAGGGAGAAATTATCCTGATGGCTTTCCTTCTAAATTTGTTCATGTCTTCCTGGTGCCTTGAATTGCCTAGACTCAGGAACTTCAACTAGAATTCAGCAAGCAAATAAACCTGAGTTATAGTCCATAGGGATCAGCTTTCCCTAGCGGAGAGCAGAGATTAAAGAAAGGTAGATAACTGATATGCGGCTGAAAACTGAAAAACAGTTTTCCACAGTGGCTGTACCAATTTGGCATTCCCAACAACAGGGCATGAAAATTCCTTTTTCTCCACATCTTCATCAGTACTTGTTATTCCTTCTCTTTTTGATTCTAGTGATTCTGACAGGTGTAAAGTGATATCTCATTGTGGTTTTGGTTTTGATTTGCATTTCCCAAATGGAAAGTGATGGTGAACATCTTTTCATGTGTTTATATGTCTCTGGAGAAATGTTTATTCCTATTTCTCCTCATTTTTAAATTGGATTATTTGTTTTTTGGGTGTTGAGTTGTGTAAGTTCTTTGTATATTTTGGATACTGACCCTTTCTCAGATATGTCATTTGCAAATATCTTCTCCCATTCCGTAGGTTGCCGTTTAGTTTTGTTGACTGTTTCCTTTGATGTGCAGAAGCTTTTTATCTAGATGAAGTGCCAATTGTTCGTTTTGACTTTTTTTCCCTTGCCTCAGGAGACTTACCTAGTAAGAAGTTGCTACAGCTGATGTCAAAGAGGTTGCTGCCTGTGGTCTTTTCTAGGATTTTAATGGTTTCCTGTCTCAAATTTAGGTCTTTAATCTAATTTGAATTTATTTTTGTGTATGGTATAAGAAAGTGGTCCAGTTTCGTTTTTTTGCATGTTGCTCTCCAGTTTTCCCAACACTATTTGTTGAAAAGACTGCTTCCTACTGGATGTTCTTTCCTGCTTTGTTGAAGATTAATTGACCATATGGTTGTGTGTTTATTTCTGTATTTCTGTTTTTTTTATTCTGTTCTATTGATCTATGTGTCTATTTTTGTGCCAGTATCATACTGTCTTGATCACTACAGCTTTGTAATATACCTTTAAGTCAGGAATTGTGATGTCTCCAGCTTTTCTTTTTTTAAGGTTGCTTTGGCTATTTGGGGTCTTTTGTGGTTCCATACAAATTTGAGAATTGTTTATTCTAGTTCTGTGAAAAATGCTGGTGGTATTTTGATAGAGATTGCATTAAATGTGTAGATTGCTTTGGCTAATTAGACTTTTAAAAAATATTAAAATATTTGTTCTTCCAATCTATGACCATGGAGTCTTTCCATCATGTCATCTTTAATATCTTTCATTAATGTTTTTTTTTACTTTTCAGAGTACAGGTCTTTCACTTCTTTGGTTAGGTTTATTCTTGGGTATCTTACTATTTTGGGTGCAATTGCAAATAGCATTGTTTTCTTATTTTTTCTTCCTGCTGCCTCATTATTAGTGTATAGAAATGCAACAGATTTCTGTACATTAATTTTGTATCCTGCAACTTTACTGAATTTGTTTATCAGTTCTAGCAGTTTTTTGGTGGAGAATTTCAGTTTTTCTATAAAGTGTTATATGTCATCTGCAAATAGTGGAAGTTTTACTTCTTCCTTATTGTTTTAGATGACTATTTATTTATTTATTTATTTATTTATTTATCTGATTCCTGCAGCTAGGACTTCCAGTACTATGTTGAATAAAAGTGTGAGAGTGGACATCTTTGTTTTTTCCTGATCTTAAGGGAAAAGCTCTCAATACTTCCCCATCGAGGATATTAGCTGTGAGTTTTTCCCATATGGCCTTTATTATGTTGATATATGTTCCCTCTAAATCTACTTTGTTGAGGGATTTTTTAAAATCATAAATGGATGGTATAATTCGTCAAATGCTTTATCTGCATCTATAGAAATGATCAGATGGTTCTTATCCTTTCTCTCATTGATGTGATGTATTAAATTGATTGATTTGCAAATATTGAACCACCCTTGCAACCCAGGAATAAATACCACTTGATCATGGTGAATGATGTTTTTAATGTTTGTTGGGTTTGGTTTGCCAGTATTTTGTTGAAAATTTTTGTATCTCTGTTCATCAGGGTTATTGGCCTGTAGTTTTTGTTTGTTTGTTTGGTGGAGTCTTTATCTGGTTTTGGTATCAGGGTAATGCTGGTCTCAGACTGAATTTGGAGGTTTTCCTTCCTTTTCTATTCTTTGGAACAGTTTGAGAACAATAGGTATTAACTTTTCTTTAAATGTTTGGTAGAATTCACCTGTGAATATATCTGGTCCTGGATTTTTGTTTGTTAGGAGATTTTTGATTAGTCATTCATTTTCTTTGCTAGTTATTGATCTGTTCAAGTTTTCTATTTCTTCCTTTTTCAGTTTTGGCAGTTTATATGCTTCTAGGAGTTTATCTATTTCTTTTAGGTTGTCCAATTTGTTGGCAAATTGTGATTTTATGTAATCAAATCCTTTATCATTTTTTCTTGATATATCTTGCTACAGGTTTATCAATTTTATTAATTTTTTCAAAGAACCACCTCCTGGTTTCATTGATTTTTTAAAAATTTCTGTATCATTTATTTGTGCTCTAATCTTTATTATTTCCTTCCTTTTGCTGGTTTCGGGTTTTGTTTGTTGTTATTTTTCTAGCTGCTTTAGGTACAATGTTAGATTGTTACATGTGGTTTTTCTTGTGTCTTGAGATAGACCTGTCTTGCTATATACTTCCCTCTTAGAACTATATTTGCTGCATCCCAAAGTTTTGGGACCATAGTGTCTTCATTTCCATTTCTTTCCATGTACTTTTTAATTTTTTCTTTTATATCCTGGTTGACTCATTCATTGTTTAGTAGTGTGCTACTTAACCTCCATTTTTTGTTGCCTTTTGGGATTTTTTTCTTGTGGTTATCTTCTGGTTTCAATGTGTTATGATCAGAAAAGATTCATGAGATGACTTTGATCTTGAATTTGTTGAGGTTGGTTTTTCAGGCTAATATGTGATCTAGTCTGGAGAATGTTCTGTGTGCACTTGAAAATAATGTGTATTCTGCTGCTTTAGGATGGAACGTTCTGATTATATCTGTTAAGTCCTTTTTGTCTAGGGGGTTATTCAAAGACATTGTTTCCTTGATTTTCTGTTTAGATGATCTATCAATGTAAGTGGATTGTTGAAATCCCCTAATATTATTCTATTATTATTAATTAGTTCCTTTATGTTTGTTATTAACTGTTTTACATATTTGGGTTCTCCTATGTTGGGTGTGTGAATATTTACAATTGTTTATATCTTCTAGTTTGATTGTCCCCTTTATTATTTTATAGTGTTGTTCTTTTCTCTTGTTATGATCTTTATTTTAAAGTGTATTTTGTTCAAAATAAGTATTGCTACTCTGGCTTTCTTTTTACATACATTTTTATGATAAATACTTCTCCATCTCCTCATTTTCAATCTGCAGATGTCTTTAGGTCTAAGATGAGTCTCTTATAGGCAACATACAGATGGGCCTTTTTTTTTTCTTTTTTTTATCTATTGTGTCACCTTATTTCTTTTGATTGGAGCATTTAGTCAATTTACATTCAAAGTAATTATTGATAGATATGCATTTATTGTCATTTTCTTATTTATTTTGTGGTTGTTTCTGAAGATTTTCTCTGATTCTTGTCTTTCTTTCATACTTGCTGATTTTCTTCAGTGATATATTTTGATGTTTTTCTCTTTATTCTTTGTGTATTTATTAGTAGTTTTTGATATATGGTAACCATTAGATTTGTATATAAACTTTTCTACTTATATTAGTCTATATTAAGTTGATGGTCATTTAAGTCTTTACTCTTCCTCTCCTCACATTTTATGTATTGTTATAGTTTATAATTTTTTAAATTTTAATTTAAATTTATTTTTATATCCTTTTATTTTATGAGTTCCTTGACTGATTTTTTACAGAAGTATTTATTTTTACTGCTTTTGTGTTTCCTAACTTTATTCTGCCACTTTTGGCTTCTCCTTTCCACTCAAAGAGTCCCCTTTAATATTTCCTGCTGGACTGGTTTAGTGGTCATGAACTCCTTTATTTGTGTTTGTCTGGGAAACTCTTTATCTCTCCTTCTGTTTTGAATTATATGCTTGTTGGATAGAATATTCTTGGCAGCAGATTTTTCCCATTCAGCATTTTGAATGCATCATGCCACTCCCTTCTGGCTTTCAAAGTTTGTGTTGAGAAATCTCCAGCTAGCCTTATGGGTTTTTTCTTGTAAGTTCCTATTTTCTTTTGTCTTGCTGCTTTAAATTTTATTCTTTATGTCTATATTTTGCCATTTTGATATATCTTGATGTGGATCTGCTTTTGTTGATTTTGATGAGAGTTCTCTGTGCCTTCTGGATCTAGATATCAGTTTCTTCCCCAGATTATGGAAGTTTTCACAAATTATTTATTTAAATAAATGTTCTGCCTCCTTTTCTCTCTCTTCTGGGACTCCTATAATAAGGATGTTATCACACTTGGTGGAATCACTGAGTTCCCTATTTTTGTTTTACATAATTCTTTTCTCTTTCTTTTTTTTTCCAACTTGATTACTATCCATTGCTCTGTCTTCTAGACCATGAATTCATTCCTCTGCTTCTTCCAGCCTACTATTCATTCCATCAAGCATATTTCTCCTTTTGTTTATTGAGCCCTTTATCTCTGCTACATCTCTGTGGTAAGGGTCTTACTCATGTCCTTCACTCTTCTCAAGACCATTTGAATATCCTGATGATCACTGGTTTAAATCCTCTGCCAGGCTTGTTACTTATATCTGTTTTGCTTCGATCTCTCATGGCCTTGTCCTCTTCTTTCATTTGGGAGAAATTTGTCTCTCTCCTCATTTTATCTGCCTCTCTGTGTCTTTTTGTCTGTGTTAAGAAATTCAGCTATGTCTTCTGCCCTTGAAAGTCAGATTTTATGCAGAAGAGGTCCTGAAGTGCTCTATGGTGCGGTGTCTCCTGTTATCAGAAACTAGCACTTCAGAAGAGTTCCTATGTGTCTTGTTTACACCCTGCTCTTGTGTCTGAGTCACTTTTCCTTTCAGTGCAATCATCTGTACTGATTCTTCGCCTGTTTCAGGCTTTGTTTGCTCTTTGTGATGTTAATGGGACCCAGGCATGCCAGCTCTTGGGGGATGTGCCCGCTGGGGAACTTTGAATCAGGTTGTCAATGTTAGCAAAATTTGTGTTGGGCCACCAGTCCTATGCTGGGTCACCTGAGATGCTGCAGTGGCTGGGAGCTGCACACTAGGTGACAATTCCATTGTATATGTGCAATACAGGTCATGTATATATATGTATATTATATATAATCTATTTGTTAGGAGTCTACAGATCCCTTTGAGATAATGATTTGATTTCTTTTGGATAAATACCTAGACATAGGAGTGGCTGGGAGCTGCACACACAAGTCTTGGTGTAGCATGTGGTGACAGCTGTGTACCTGGCAGCTGGGCTGTGTGCAGATCTTTAACAAAATTTGTCCTCAGCCCAGGGCCAAGGCTGTCAAGCTTGGAGTATTCGAGTTCCTAGGAACACTTATGGATGTGACACAGTGCTAACAGGATAGGTAGCAAGTGTTTGTCCAGTACAATTTACCACTTATAGCCCTGTGTTTATGCTGGGGTCAAGGAAGGAAAATGGTGCCTTCCTGCTCCCTCATTTTTGAAGAAGACCTGCAACAAGCTCCAAAATCAGTAAGACAGATTTGTCTCTCATTTGCTCCCAACATTGTGTAAATTGCTCTTTGTTATGTTATCTCCCTGTGCAGGCTGCTGTCTCTTTAAGGATGGTGACCCAGCTCTCATCCACCCTCTCTGCTTGCCCAGTGCTGAGTCAGCTGACACTGAATGCTCCAGGCTCCATGTCCCAATGGTTATACAGACCCATGGAATTCAGGCCCTCTGGTTTTCAAAGCCATATCTCATGGGAATTAGTTTTCTCCATGTGAGCTTCCTGGTGTAAGGGCCTGTTTCTCTGCCCTTTCCATGCATGCAGCTCCCTTCCTCCAGCAGGCAGTCTCCCTCTGCCTTTCTGATCTTCCTAACCTTTTAAATGCAGCTTCTTCTTTATATTTAGTTGTGGAGTTTGTACTTCCAGTCTTCAGATTACTCTCTGGTTCCCTGACTTGGATATGGATGATATCTACATATAAATGTGGGACAGGGTGAGCTCAGGATCTTCCTACTCATCATCTTCCCAAGTTCCTCCCTATATTGATTCAGTAAAATATTTAAACTGAGACTCTGAAATCAGATTTTTAAAATTCCACAAATAAGTGAGATCATATACTGTCTGTCTTTCTCTGACTTATTTGGCATAATGCCCTAAAGCTTCATCCATATTGTCACAAATGGAGTGATGTCCTTCTTCCTCATGGTGGAATAATATTCCATTGTATATGTGCAATACAGGTCATGTATATATGTGTATATTTTATATAATCTATTAGGAGTCTACAGATCCCTTTGAGATAATGATTTGATTTCTTTTGGATAAATACCTAGACATAGGATTGCTGGATCATAAGGTTGTTCTATTTTTTAATTTTTTAAAGACTATCCAGGTGCCTCAGAAAATTAAAAATAGAGCTACCCTATGACCCAGCAATTGCACTCCTGGGTATTTACCCCAAAGACACAGATGTAGTGAAAAGAAGGGCCATATGCACCCCAATGTTCATAGCAGTAATGTCTGCAATAGCCAACCTGTGGAAAGAGCCAAGATGCCCTTCAACAGATGAATGGATAAAGAAGATGTGGTCCATATATACAATGGAATATTACTCAGCCATCAGAAAGGATGAATACCTAACTTTTACATCAGCATGGATGGGACTGGAGGAGATTATGCTAAGTGAAATAAGTCAAGCAGAGAAAGTCAATTATTATCATATGGTTTCACTTATTTGTGGAACATAAGGAATAGTATGGAGGACATTAGGAGAAGGAAGGGAAAAATGAGGGGGGGGGAATCGGAGGGAGAGACGAACCAGGAGAAACCATGGACTCTGAGAAACAAACTGAGGGTTTTAGAGGGGAGGGGTGGGGAGATGGGTTAGCCCAGTGATGGGTATTAAGGAGGGCATATCCTACAGGGAGCACTGGGTGTTATACGAAAACAATGAATCGTGGCTCACTACATCAAAAACTAATGATGTATTGTATGACGACTAACATAACATAATAAAATTAAATAATAAAAAAAGAATATCCATACTGTTTTCCATACTAGCTGTACCAGTTTACATTTCCACTGATAGTACATCAAGTTTCAGTTTTCTCCACATTCTTACCAACATTTATCACTTTTCTTTATGATGATAGACATACTAACAGGTGTCAGGTGATATCTCATTGTGGTTTTGATGGGATTTCTCTGATGATTAGTTATGTTGAGCAACTTTTCATATACCTGTAGCCCATTTGGATGACTTCTTTGGGGAAAAAAAGTCTATTCAGGTCCTTTGCCCATTTTTTAAATGAGTTCTTTATTTTGTTATGTAGTTCTAGGAGTTCCTCATACTGTGGTATTAATCCCTTATCAGATATATGGTTTGTAATTTTTTTTCCAATTCTGTAGGTTGCCTTTTAATTTTGTTAATTGTTTCTTTTGCTCTGTAGAAGCTTTTTACTTTGGAATAGTCCCACTTGTTGAATTTGCTTTTCTTGATTGTGCTTTTGGAGCTATAGCCAAAAAATAATTGTCAAGATCTACATCAAAGAAATTCCTTCCTATGTTTTCTTCTAGTAGTTTTATGGTTTTAGATCTTATATTTACATTTTTAAAAGATTTATTTATTTATTTTAAAGAGAAAGAGAGTGGGGAAGGACAGAGGGAGAGGGAGAGAAACTTAGTCTGTGTTAAGCAGAGTCTTATGCAGGGTTCAATCTCATGACCCTGAGATCATGACTTGAGCTGAAACCAAGAGTCAGACACTTAATCAATTGTGCAAACCAGGCACTCCCATTTACATTTTTAATATATTTAAAACAAAGTTTAATGAACTTTTCCAAATATAGATCTTGAATATATTTTCTTAGATTTATATCTAAGTATTTCACTTTTGGGGGTGCTAATGTAAATGGAATTGTGTTTTGAATTTTATTTTTTTTGTGTTTTGAATTTTAAATTCCACTTGTTCAATGCTGGTTTAGGGAAAGTGTTTGACTTGTATGTTAGCCTGCATATTGTAACATTGCTATAATCACTTATTTGTTCCAGGAGAATTTTTTTCTTATTGTTAATTTGTTTGGATTTTTTATGTAGATGTTAAGTCATTTACAAACAAAGACAGTTTTATTTCTTCCTTTCCAAAGCTTACATCTCTTATTTCCTTTTCTTGTCTTATTGCATCACCTAAGATTGCCAGTACAATGTTGAAACAGAGTTTTGTTCCTGATCTTTGTAGGAAAGTTTCTAGTTTCTAGCTATTAAGTAGATTGTTAGCTACAGATTTTCCATAGATATTCTTTATAAAGTTAAGAAAGTTTTCCTGTATCCCTTGTATACTGAGAATTCTTATTAGTAATGGGTGTTTGATTTTGTCAAATGTGTTTTTATTTCCTGCATCAGTTTATATGATTACTTGGCTCTTCTTTTGTCTCTTTATATGTTGGATTGCATTGATTTTTAAAAGGTTGAACCAGCCTATCAAGATGTCAGTTCTTACCAAACTGATATATAGATTTAAAGCAATCTGAATAAAAATCTCACCAAATTATCTTATGGATATCAACAAACTGATTAAACTTGATATTCAGAAGGAAAAGACCCAGAATGGCCACCCAATTTCAAAGGAAAAGAACAAAGTTGGCAGACTCACATTCTACAACTTCAAGACATAATATAGAGTTATAGCAATAAAGAGTTACAGTGTAGTGTTGGATGTTGGTTAAAGAATAGATAAGTAGATCAATGGAGCAGAAGATAGTCCAGAAATAGACCCACACAAATATAGCAACTATCTTAATAAAGAAAAATAATTCAATGGAAAGTGATAGTTTTTTTCCACAAATATTGCTGGAACTGGGCATCTATGTGCAAAAAATAAATGTAGACTGACATAACTGTTATAAAAGTTAACTCAAAATGGATCATAGACCTAAATATTAAATGCAGGGGCACCTGGGTGGTTCAGATGGTTAAGCATCTGCCTTCAGCTCAGGTCCTGGGATCAAGCTCCATGTCTAGCTCCTGGCTCAGCAGGGAGCCCCCTTCTCCCTCTGCCTCTCCCCCTGCTCGTGCTCTCTCTCTCTCTCTCTGTATCTCTGTGTCTTGAATGAATAAATGAAGTCTTTAAAAAAATAAATATTAAATGCAGAACTATTACTCCTAGAGATTAACATTGGGAAAAATCTAGATGACTTTGGGTTCTCCATGATATTTATGAAAGAAAAAAATGATTGGCTGTACTTCATTGAAATTAAAAACTTGTCTTCTGTAATTTCAAGAGTATGAAGACATAAGCCAGAGGCCAATATTCCAAATATTCCAAAATACACATCTGGTAAAGAAAGCGCTGCTTTCTAAAATATACACACACACAAAACAAAAATTCTTGTTTCTTTTTTTTTTTAAAGATTTTATTTATTTATTTGACACAGAGAAAAAGTTTGAGAGCACAAGCAGGGGGAGTGGCAGGCAGAAGGAGAGGACGAAACAAACTCCCCACTGAGCAGAGAGCCTGATGGGCTCAATACCAGGACCCTGGGATCATGACTTGAGCTGAAGGCAGATGCATAACTGACTGAGCCACCCAGGTGCCCCATTAACTTTCAAAATAAAACAATGAACAACCTAATTAAAAAAAATAAGCAGTACCCTAGTGTTTATAGCAGCACTCTTAACAATAGCAAATTATGGAAAGAGCCCAAATGTCCATTGACTGATGAGTGGATAAAGATGTGGTATATATATAATGGAATATTAGTCATAAAAAAGAATGAAATCTTGCCATTTGCAATATGTATATGGAGTGAGAGAATATTATGCTAGGTGAAATAAGTTAATCAGAGAAAGACAAATACCATAGTATTTCACTCATATGTGGAATTTAAGAAACAAAACAAATGAACATGGAAAAAAGAGAGAGACAAAGCAAGAAAAGTCTTAGTTATAGAGAACAAACTGAGGGTTACCAGAGGGAAGGCGGTGGCAGGATGGGTTAATTAGGGGATGGAGATTAAGGAGAGCACTTGTGATGAACACCAGGTGTTGTATGGAAGTGTTGAATTACTAAATTCTACACCTGAAACTAATATTACACTATCTGTTAACTAACTGGAATTTAAATAAAAACTTGGATAAATTAAAAAAAAAAAGAGCAGCAGATGTGAACAAACATCTAACGAGAGAAGACACGCATGTAGATACGGGCGCCTGGGTGGTTTAGTCGGTTAAGTGTCTGCCTTCAGCTCAGGTCATGATCCCAGAGTCTTGGGATCCATCCCCAAGTCAGGCTTCCTGCTTATCAGGGAGTGTGCTTCTCTCTCTGCCCCTCCCCCTGCTCATGCTCTCTCTCTCTCTCTCTCTCTCTCTCTCTGTCTGAAATAAAAAAAAAAAAAGACACATGTATGTAGTTAGAAAATATATGGATAGATGCTCAACATCATGTATTATTAGATAATTACAAATTAAAACAACAGTGAGATACCACTACAGATGTTTAGAATGGCAAAATTCAAAACATGGATGATATGAAATGCTGGTGAGGATACCTAGAGTAACAGGAACTCTCATTTGTTGCTGATCAAAGTTCAAAATGACAGAGCCATTTTGAAAAACAGTTTGGCAGTTTTTTACAAGAGTAAACATACTCTTACCATATAGTCTAGCAATCATGCTGCTTGATATTTACCAAAAGTTGAAAACATGTCCTCAGAAAAACCTTCACAGAAATGTTTATAGCCACTTTGTTCTTAATAGCGCAAATATGGAAGCAATCAACATGTCCTTAAGTAGGTGAAAAGATATATAAACTATGGTATATCCAGACAATGGCATATATATACAGTGCTAAAGTTAAATGACTATCAAATCATGAAAAGACATGGATGAAATTTAAATGTTTATTACAAAGTAAATAAGCCAATCTGTAATGGCTACACTACTGTGATTCTGATTTCATGACATTATGGGAAAATATTAAAGCAATGAAAATATCAGTAGTTTCCAGGGGTAAGGGGATAGGTTGATGTGTAAGTGAAACGTGGGATTTTGGGGGATACAAACTATTATGCAGAATATTATAATGGTGGATTAATGTAATTATATATTTGTCAAAATCCACAGTGTGTACAACAAACACCAAGAATAAACCGTACTGTAAACTGTGTACTTGGATTGATTAGCAAACAAACAAATATCCTGGTCCAAGATGGTGATGTAGGAAGACCCTGAATTTACATCCTCCATGGAAACATCAAATATACACCTATTTATAGAGCAATTCCTCCTGAAGAACTGAGAACTGACTGAACAGCTTCTGCACAACAAAAGAGAGAGGGAGACTGCATAAAGAATAGCAAGAGAGATGGAGACACAGGAACAAAGGGTACACTCATTCCTGCTGCTGCAAACTGCAGTGGGGAGCAATAGTACTGACAGAATAGGAGCTGATTCATCTCCCCTAAAACACAGAAAACAGCCATGGTTTAAAGGAACAACTAAACAATAAAAGGCCCAGCTCTAGAATTCTGCCAAATGATAGAACTGCTGCTTGAACTCTCTCTGGGTCAGAGAAGCTGGTGAGTGCCATGGTTTTTGTTCCCCTCCCACCTTGACAGTACAGACAGAAGCAGAACCTGGATGCCATGGGTGGCCTGCCACCTTAGTGAACTCTGGGTTTCTAGTCCATAGCAGCCCTGGATACGCTGAGGGGCAGGAAGAAAAAAGCCATGGTTTAAAAAAACAAGTAAACTATGAAGGAACTACCTTGGAGCCCTGACAAACAACAGGGGAGCTGCTGGAACTCACTCTGGGTTGGAGGGACCAGTGAGTGGCATGATTTACATTCTCCCATGATTTTGATAGCATGGATGAGAGCAGGGTCCAGATGACCTATTTCACCTATCACCTCAGTAAGCCTCAGACCACTAGCCCACACCAGACCCAGCCATCCTTAGCATAGTGCATACTAGGACACACCTGGTCAGCACTCACTACAGCTCCAGTCCTCTCACCAAGATGACAAATGTGCAAAGCACCCTGAAACATCCAGGCCTGCACCACTTAGGCTCCAGATGGCTTTTTAAGGCATCCCTTGCTCAGAGTGCTCAGGGAACTCCCAGCTCATGCTTGATTCAGCTCTAGACAGTGTACAGAGCACACCACATATTTCCAACCCATGACCATCTCAGCTATAACCACTATACCAGGGTGCCTCCAGTATCCCACATGCACTCAGCCCATGCCAATTTCAGTACCAGCCACAAAGCCAGGGTACTCCCTGCACTGAACACACTAGGATCCCACAGTGTGCATGCACTTCAACTTCAGCTATCTTTCGAGGATGTCCTCTGTGTGAAGAGACCTGAGACCAACCCTGCTTCCACCCACTTGATATAGGACTGTCCAATCAGGGTGCTCCCTGCATGGAGTGCTCTGGAACCTCAGGACATTAATGCACTTGGCTCCAGCCACCCCAGCAGGGCTCCCCATCCAAAGAGCACCCCACCATGCCCCAGCCTACACCATGCATCAATCCCAGTGAATCTCCATAGAAGTTCCCTGTATGGAGCACTGCAGGAACTACAGCTTGCACCCACATTGCCTTCAGCTATTTTGCCAAGATGCCTTCTGTGCAGATCCTTAGTTTCCCCAGCTTTCATCTGCACAGGCTTCAGCTGTCCTGCTAGGCTGCCCTCTGCATGGAGAGCCCAGCAACCATCTTGGCCTATGCCCGCTTCACCTCTGGCCACCCCACCATGGCAGCCCTGACATAGAGTGCCCTGGGAACCCTAGCTTATATCAGACACAGCTCCAGTCAGCTAACCAAAGTCACCAGGCACAGTCTAAACGGGGATGGCTATACACAAGACCTTTTCTCTCAGCCTAGATGAAATGGCAGTATCACCTAATTCATAAAAACAAAGAGAGAAAGGCAAGCAAAATGAGGAGATAGAGGAGTATGTTCCAAATGAATAAACAAGACAAAAACCTCAGAAATATAACTAAGTGAAATGGAGACGAGCAGTATGCCAGGTAAAGATGATCATAAATGATCATAAAGATGCTCCCTAGACTGGAGGGAAGACTGAAAAAGCTCAGTGAGAACTTCAAAGAAATAGAACATATAAGAAAACCATGGAGTTGAAGAATACAATAACCGAAATGAAAAATACACTAGAGGCAATCAACAGCAGATCAGGATGCAGAATAGGTCAGTGATCTGGAAGACATGGTAATAGAAAGCACCCAAGCAGAACAGCAAAATGAAAAAAATAAATAAATAAAAATGAGACTAGGTTAAGGAACATTTGGATGACGTGAAGTAAACAAACATTCACATTATAGAGGTCCCAGAAGAAGAGAGAAAGGAGTAGAAAACTGATTTGAAGAAATAATAGCTGAAAACATCCCTAACCCGAAAAACAAAAGAGACATCCAGATTTAGGAAGCACAGTGAGTTCCAACAAGATAAACTCAAGGAGGTCCACACCATGACATAATAATTAAAATGTCAAAGATTAAAGTTAAAGAGAAAATGTTTTAAAGCAGAAAGAGAGAAGCAACTATCATATACAAGGAAAACGCCATAAGGCTCTAAGCTTTTTTCTGCAGAGAGTTTGCAGGACAGAAGGGAGTAGTATACTTTATTTAAAGTATTGAAAAAGAAAAACCTACAACCAAAAATACTTTACCTTGGCAAGGTTGTCATTCAGAATTGAAGGAGAGATAGTTTCCCAGACAAACAAAAAGATGTAAAATATGACAACATAAGCATAAAACTTGGAGGGGGTAATGAAAACGAAGTTATTTTAGAGAGTGCTTGAACTTAAGTAACGATCAACTCAAAACAGATTGCTATATGCTTAGGATGTTACATATGAACTTCATGGTAACCAAAAACCAAACACCTATAAAGGATTTCCAAAAAATGAAGAGAAAAGAAGACCAAGCATAACATTATGGAAAGTCATCAATCACAACGAAAGAGAGCAAGAGAAGTAGGAAAGAATAGAAAAGAGCTGTAAAACAACACACACACAAAAAATTAACAAAATGGCGATAAGTCATATGTCAAAACTTTAAAAAATGTAAATGATCTAAATGCTCCAATCAAAAGACATGGGATGCTAGAAAATATAAAAAAAAGAAAAAGGCCTATATATTTACTACCTATAAGAGATCCACTTTAGGGGTGCTTGGGTCGCTCAGTCAGTTAAGCATCTGCCTTCAGCTCAGGTCATGATCCCAGGGTCCTGGGATCGAGCCCTGCAAGGGGCTTCCTGCTCAGCAGGGAGTCTACTTCTCCTTCTTCCCCACCACTTGTGCTCTCTCTCTCTCTCTCTCAAATAAATAAATAAAATCTTAAAAAAAAAAGAGAGACTCACTTCAGATATAAGGACACATACCACCTGAAAATGAAAAGATTGAAAAAGATATTCTGTGCAAATAAAAGCCAAAAACAATGTTTGGGTAGCAATACTTATATCAGACAAAATAGACTTTAAAACATAGACTAACAAGAGATAAAGAAGAATATTACAGGGGCATCTGTGTGGCTCAGTTGGTTAAGCATCTGCCTTTGACTCAGGTCCTGATCCCAGGGTCCTGTGATCAGGCCCCATGTCAGACTCCTGACTCAGTGGGGAGGCTGCTTCTCCCTCTCCACCCTGCTCATGCTATCTCTCTCTCTTTAACTCTCTCAAATAAATAAATAAATAAATAAAATCTTTAAAAAATTTAAAAAAGAAGACTGTTATATAACAATAAGGGATAAATCCAACAAGAAGATATGACAATTGTAAATATCTACGTATCTAACAATGGGACACCTAAATACATAAAGCAAATATTAACTGACATAAAAGGAGAAATTGAAAGTAATATAGTAATAGTAGGGGACTTTAACACCCCATTTATAGTAATGGATAGATCACCCTGCCAGAAAATCAATAAGGAAACTGTCTTTGAATGACACATTAGACCAGATGGACATAACAGATATATACAGAACATTCCATCTAAAAACAATAAAATACACATTCTTTTTAAGTGTGTATTGAGTATTCTCCTACATAGGTCACATATTAGGTTACAAAACAAGCCTCAATAAATTCAAGAAGATTGAAATCATATCATGCATCTTTTCCAACCACAACAGTATGAAACTAATAAATCCCAAGAAAAAAATGAAAAAAAAAAGTATGTGAAGGCTAAATATCATGCAGTTGAACAACAAATGGGTTCATAAAGAAACCAAAGAGGAAATTAAAAAAAAAAAACACATGGAGAAAATGACCATGAAAACACAAGGGTCCTAAACCTTTGGGAATCAACAAAAGGAGTTCTATGAGGGAAACGTATAGCAACACAGGCCTACCTCAAGAAACGAGAAAAATAATACACCTTACACCTAAAAGACTTTAAAAAGTACAAAGTGAAGGTTTGTAGAAGGATGTAACAAAGATCAGAGCAGAAATAAATGAAATAGAGGCTAAAAAGCAATGAAAACGATCATTGAAACCGAGAGCTTGTTCTTTAAAAAGATAAACAGAATTGATAAACCTTTAGTGAAACCTCTCAAGAAAAAAAATATATCATATATATATATGACCCAATAAGTAAAAGTAGAAAAAAAGATGAGAAGTAACATTTGACACCAATGAAATACAGATTACGAGACTACTATGAAAAATTACATCCCAACAAATTGGACAATTTAGGAGAATAAATTCTATTCTATTCTATATCTATTCTATTCTATTCTATTCTATTCTATTCTATTCTATTCTATTCTATTCTATTCTAAATAATAGAAGTGTACAATTTTCAAAAATTGCATCAGAGAGAGAAAATCTGAACAGACCAATTAATAATAATGTAACTGAATTAGTAATAATAATAATAATAACTCCCCAACGGAAAAAGTCAAGGACCAGATGCTATCACTGGTGAACTTTACCAAATATTTAGAGAACAGTTAATATGTATTCTTCTCAAACTATTAAAAAATAGAAAATCTTCCAAGTATATTCTATAAGACTAAGACTAGCCTCACACTAAAACCACGCAAAGACACTAGAAAAAAACAAAACAAAACAACAAACAAACAAACAATCAAAAACTACAGGCCATTATCCCTATATGTACTGGCCTTGTTGATCCCAATATGAACATATATGAGAACATACTGAGCAAAATATTAGCAAACCAAAATCAACCACACATTAAAAAGATTATTCACCACAATCGAGTGGGATTTATTCCTAGGTTGCAAGGCTGGCTCAATATTTGCAGATGAATCAAACTGATACACTACAGTGAGGAACTATAAAGGCCACATATGAAAAATCCACAGCTGACATCATTCTCAAAGGTAAAAAATGGAGAAGTTTTTCTTTAAGATCACGAACAAGACAAAGATGTCAGCTCTCACCACTTTTATTCAACACAGTACTGGAATTCCTAGTGCCAGCAATCAGAAAAGAAAAAAATAAATAAAAGTCACCCAAATTCATAAGGAAGAATTTAAAATTTCAGTATTTGCAGATGACATGATGCTATACATAGAAAATTTTAAATAATCCACCAAAAAACTATTAAGGAGGGCACGTGATGTGATGAGAACTGGGTGTTATATGTAACTCATAAATCATTGAACACTACACCAAAAACTAAGGATGTACTATATGTTGGCTAATTGAATTTAAATAAAAAAATAGAAGTAATAAACGAATTCAGTAAAGTTGCAGGATACAAAAGTAATACACAGAAATTGGCTGTTTTTCTATACACTAATAATGAAGTAGCAGAAAGAGAAATTAAGAAAACAATTCCATTTACAATTGCATCAAAAATAATACTATTATTTTTGTAATAATACTATTGAACCAAAAATACCTAGGAATAAACTTAACCAAGGAGGTGAAGATCTGTACTCTGAAAACTATAGAATATTGATAAAAGAAATTGAAGATAACAGATGTGAATGGAAAGACATACCATGCTCATGGATTGGATGCATTAATATTGTCAAAATGTCCATGCTATGAAAGCTATTAACAGATTCAATGCAACACCTGTCAAAATGCCAAGAGCATTTTTCACAAAACTAGAACAAATAATACTAAAATTTGTAAAGAACCACAGGAGACCCCAAATAGCCATAACAATCTTAAGGAAGAACAAAGCTGGAGATACCACAAACCTAGATTTTCATATATACTACAAAAGTGTGGTAATCAAAATAGTATGATAGTGACAAAGAAATAGACACATGGATCAATGGAACAGAATAGAGAGCCAGGAATAAAACTTTACTTATATAGTCAATTAATGTACAACAAATAAGGAAAGAATATACAATGGGATAAGACTTTTTCTTCAACAATATTTGCAAATTTCTTATCAGATAAAGGGCTAGTATCCAAAAATCTATAAAGAATTCACCAAATTCTACACCCAAAAACAAAGAATCTAGTCAAGAAATGGATAGAAGACATAAACAGACATTTCTCCAAAGAAGACATACAAATGGCCAACAGACACATGAAAAATGCTCAATATCACTCAGCATCAGGGAAATCCAAATCAAAACCTCAATGAGATACCACCTCACACCAGTCAGAATGGCTAAAATTAACAAGTCAGGAAATGACAGATGATGGCGGGGATGTGGAGAAAGGGGAACCCTCCTACACTGTTGGTGGGAATGCAAGCTGGTGCAGCCACTCTGGAAACAGTACAGGGCCTCCTCAAAAAGTTAAAAATAGAGCTACCCTATGACCCAGCAGTTGCACTACTAGGTATTTTTTTAAAGATTTTACTTATTCATTTGAGACACAGAGATACAGAGAGAGAGCATGAGTGGGGGGGGGGGGAGACAGAGGGAGAGAGAGAAGCAGGCTTCCTGCTGAGCCAGGAACCCAATGTGGAGCTCGATCCCAGGACCCTGGAATCATGACCTGAGCCAAAGACAGACGCTTAACCATCTGAACCACCCAGGCGCCCCTGCACTACTAGGTATTTATCCGAAGGATACAAACATAGTGATTCAAGGGACAAATGCACCCCAATGTTTACACAATAGTCAAAGTATGGAAAGAGCCCAGATGCCCATCAACAGATGAATTGATAAAGAAGAGGTGGTATATATGCAATTGAATATTATGCAACCATCAAATGAATGAAAACTTGCCATTTGCAATGATGTGGATGGAAGTAGAGGGCATTAATCTAAGCAAAATAAGTCAGTCAGAGAAAGACAAATATCATATGATTTCACTCATATATGGAATTTAAGAAACAAAAGAGATGAACATAGAGGAAAGGAAGGGGAAATAAAATAAGATGAAATCAGAGAGGGAAGTAAACCATAAGAGACTCTTAACTCTAGGAAACAAACAGGGTTGCTGAAGGAGAGGTGGGTGGGGGGAAGGGGTAATTGGAGGATGGACATTAAGGAGGCCACTTGAACTAATGAGCCCTGGGTATTATATGCAACTGATGAATCACTAAACTCTACCTCTGAAACAGATAATACACTATATGTTAATTAAATCGAATTTTAAATAAAAAATTTTAAAAAACCTTTCTCTTCAGCTGATGGTGCTGGGAAAATTGTATAGTTACAAGTAAAAAAGAAAGAAAGAAAGAAACTGGATCAATCTTTACACCATAGACAAAAATAAACCTAAAATGGATTAAGGACAAATGGGAGACCTGACACCATAAAAATCCTACAAGAAAACATAGTTAGTAATTTCCTTGATATCAGCCACAGAAAAGGTTTTTGTAGATATGACTCCTTAGGTAAGAGAAACATAAGCAAAAATTAACTATTGGGACTATGCCAAAATAAAAAGATTTTGCCCAAAGTGAATAAAACCATAAACAAAATTCAGCTTATTGAAAAGAGAAGATATTTGCAAATAATATATCAGGTAAGAGTTTAATATCCAAAATATATAAAGAACTTATACAACTCAACACACACACATACACACAGAACTAACACAATTAAAAAAGGGCAAAGGACCTGAATAGACATTTTTCTAATACAGACATACAAGTGGCCAAGAGACACATGAAATGCTCCCAATATTAATCATCAGGGAAATGCAAACCAAAACCACAGCAAGGTAGGACCTTACATCAGTCAGAATGGCTAGAAACAAGAAGATAAGAAATAACAAGTGTTGGTGAGGGTGTGGAGAAAAAGAAATACTTGTACACTGTTGATTGGAATGCAATTTTGTGTAGCCACAGTGGAGAACAACATGGAGGTCTCTCAAAGGATTAAAAAGAGATTATTTTTGTGTGTGGTGTAAGAAAGTGGCCAAGTTTCATTCTTTTGCAGAGCTAATCACTGGGTGATGTATGGAATTGATTTTTTGTAAATTGTTGAATGACTATGCTGTATACCTGAAACTAATACAACACTGTATGCTAACAAAAAAATAAACGTTATCATCATAAGTAAAAAAGTTAGTGACCAATTTTCAAGGAATTAAAATATAATAAACTACCAATAACATTATGTGTAGAATTAAAAAAAAATAGAAATACCATATGATCCAGTAATTCCACTACTGGGTATTTACCTAAATAAAATAAAAACACTAATTCAAAAAGAAAGATGCACCCCTATGTTTATTACAACATTATTAACAATACCAAGATATGGAAGCAATCTAAATACACATGAATAAAGGAATAAAGAAGTTTTATGTATACTTATATACATAAGTGTAAATAAATATATATATTACACACACCGATATATAGAGATAGATGATCTATCTATATTATCTATCATCTATCTATCATCTATCATCATCTGTCATCTATCAATCATATATCTATATCTGTCTATAATGGAACATTTCTCAGTGATACAGAAGAATGAGACCTTAAGGCAGTTCTATTAACTTTTTGAGGAACCTCCATACTGTTTTTTGGAGTGGCTGCACCAGTTTGCACTCCCACCAACCGTTTAGGAGGGTTCCCCTTTCTCCACATCCCCGCCATCATCTGTCATTTCCTGACTTGTTAATTTTAGCCATTCTGACAAGTGTGAGGTGGTGTCTCACTGTGGTTTTGATTTGTATTTCCTTGATGGTGAGTGATGTTGAGCATCTTCAGATGTCTGTTGGTCATCTGTATGTCCTTTTTGGAAAAAATGTCTATTCATGTTTGCCCATTTTTTTAAATTGGATTATAAATTTTGGGGATGTTGAGTTTTATGGGTTCTTTATATATTTTGATATATCAAAGATGTCATTTGAAGTATTTTGTCCCATTTCATAGGTTGCCTTTGTTTTGTTGATTTTTTCCTTCACTGTGCAGAAGATTTTTATTTTAATGAAGTCCCAATAGCTAATTTTTGCTTTTATTTCCCTTTCATCAAAATACACATCTAGAAACAACTTGCTATGGCCAATATCAAAGAGGTTACTGCCTGTGCAGTAACTACTAGGTATTTACTTGAAGAATACAAAAATACTATTTCAAAGGAATACATGTACCCTAGTGTTTATAGCACCATTGTCTACACTAGCCAAATGTCCATCGACTGATAAATCAATAAAGATGATGTGGTATCTATATATCATTTTTTCCTGCTCTAATCTTCATGATTTCCTTCTTTCTGCTAGCTTTAAGTATCATTTGTTGTTCTTTTTCTAGCCTCCTTAGGTATAAGGTTAGGTTGTTTATTTGAGATTTTTCTTGCTTCTTAAGGTAGGCTTGTATTGCTATATACTTCCCCCTTAGGACTGCTTTTGCTGTATCCCAGAGGTATTGGATCATTGTGTTTACATTTTTATTTGTTTCCATGTATTTTTAAAATTTCTTCCTTGGTTTCCTGATTGATTGATTCATTGTTTGGTAGCATATTGTTTAACCTCCATGTATTTGTGGTGTTTCCAGATATTTTCTTGTGATTGGCTTCCAGTTTCATAGTGTCATGGTCAGAAAGTTGTATGATATGATCTCGTTCTTTTTTGAGTTGTTGAGGCCTGATTTGTGACCTAATATGTGATATATTGTGCAGAATGTCCCATGTGCCCTTGAAAAGAATGTGTATTTTGCTATTTTAATATGGAATGTTCTGAATATATCTGTGAAATCCATCTGGTCCAGTGTGTCATTCAAAGCCATTGTTTCCTTGTTGATTTTCTGTTTAGATCTGTCCATTCATGTAGGTGCAGTGTTAAAGTCCTCTACTCTTTTTTTTCAGTTTATATTTTATTTTATTTTTGAATTTTATTTTATTTCATTATGTTATGTTAATCACCGTACAGTACATCATTAGTTTTTGATGTAGTGTTCCATTACTCATTGTTTTCGTATAACACCCAGTGCTCCATGAAATATGTGCCCTCCTTAATACCCATCACCAGGCTAACCCATCTCCCCAAACCCCTCCCCTCTAAAACCCTCAGTTTGTTTCTCAGAGTCCATAGTCTCTCATGGTTCATCTCCCCCCCCGATGACCCCTTCATTTTTCCCTTCCTTTTCCTAATGTCCTCCATGGTATTTCCTTATGTTCCACAAATAAGTGAAACCATATGATAATTGACTCTCTGCTTGACTTATTTCACTTAGCATAATCTCCTCCAGTCCCATGCATGTTGATGTAAAAGTAGGGTATTCATCCTTTCTGATGGCTCAGTAATATTCCATTGTATATATGGACCACATCTTTATCCATTCATCTGTTGAAGGGCATCTCGGCTCTTTCCACAGTTTGGCTATTGCAGACATTGCTGCTATGAACATTGGGGTGCATATGGCCCTTCTTTTCATTACATCTGTGTCTTCGGGGTAAATACTCAGGAGTGACTTTGCTGAGTCATAGGGTAGTTCTAGATTTAATTTTTTGAGGCACCTCCACACTGTTTTCCAAAGCGGCTGTACCAACTTGCATTCTCATCAAGAGTGTAAGAGGGTTCCCCTTTCTCCACAACCTCTCCAATATTTGTGTTTCCTGCCTTGTCCATTTTTGCCATTCTAACTGGTGTAAGGTGGTATCTCAATGTGGTTTTGATTTGAAAATCCCTGATGGCTAATGATGATGAACATTTTTTCATGTGTCTGTTGGCCATTTGTATGTCTTCTTTGGAGAAATGTCTGTTCATGTCTTCTGCTCATTTTTGACTTGATTATTTGTTTTTTGGGTGTTGAGTTTGAGAAGTTCTTTATATATCTTTGATACCAGCCCTTCATCTGTACTGTCATTAGCAAATATCTTCTCCCATTCTGTGGGTTGCCTCTTCATTTTGTTGACTGTTTCCTTTGCTGTGCAGAAGCTTTTTATCTTGATGAAATCCCAAAAGTTCATTTTTGCTTTCGTTTCCCTAGCTTTTGGAGATGTATCTTGGAAGAAGTTGCTGTGGCCGATGTCAAAGAGGTTACTGCCTATGTTCTTCTCTAGGATCTTGAGGGATTCCTGTCTCACATTGAGGTCTTTCATCCATTTTGAGTTTATTTTTGTGTAGGGTGTTAGAAAATGGTTGAGTTCCATTCTTCTGTATATAGCTCTCCAAGTTTCCCAGCACCATTTATTGAAGAGACTATCTTTTTCCCATTGCATATTTTTCCCTGCTTTGTTGAAGATTATTTGACCATAGAGTTGAGGGTCCATATCTGGGCTCTCTATTCTGTTCCACTGGTCTATATGTGTTAACTTTTTCTTTTTTTCTTTTCTTTTTTTTATTACGTTACGTTAATCACCATACATTACATCATTACTTTTTGATGTAGTGTTCCATGATTCACTGTTTGCATATAACATCCAGTGCTCCATGCAGAACGTGCACTTTTTAATACCCATCAACAGGCTGACCCAACCTCCCACCCTCCTACCCTCTAGACCCTCAGTTTGTTTTTGAGAGTCCTTAGTCTCTCATGGTTCATCTCCCCCTCCGATTTAACCCCTTCGTTCTTCCTCCTGCTATCTTCTTCTTTTTTTTTCCTAACATTTTAGCCATTCTCACTGGTGTGAGGTGGTATCTGATTGAGGTTTTGATTTGGATTTCCCTGATGCTGAGAGATGTTGAGCACTTTTTCATGTGTCTGTTGGCCATTTGGATATCTTCTTTGGAAAAATGTCTGTTCATGTCTTCTGCCCATTTTTTGATTGGATTATTTGTTCTTTTGGTGTGAATCTCAGAAGTTCTTTATAGATTTTGGACACTAGCCATTTAACTGATATGTCATTTGCAAATATATCCTCCCATTCTGTCGGTTGTTTTTGGTTTTGTTGACTGATTCCTTTACTGTGCAAAAGCTTTTTATCTTGATGGAATCCCAATCGTTCATTTTTGCCCTTGCTTCCCTTGCCTTTGGCAATGTTTCTAGGAAGAAGTTGCTGCGGCTGATGCCGAAGAGGTTGCTGCCTGTGTTCCCCTTTAGGATTTTGATGGACTCCTGCCTTACATTGAGGTCTTTCAAACATTTGGAGTCTATTTTTGTGTGTGGTGTAAGGAAATGGTCCAGTTTCCTTCTTCTGCATATGGCTGTCCAGTTTTCCCAACACCATTTGCTGAAGAGACTGTCTTTTTCCATTGGACATTCTTTCCTGCTTTGTCAAAGATGAGTTGACCATAGAGTTGAGGGTCCATTTCTGGGCTCTCTATTCTGTTCCATTAATCTATGTGTCTGTTTTTGTGCCAGTACCATACTGTCTTGATGATGACAGCTTTGTAAGAGAGCTGGAAGTCTGGAATTGTGATGCCGCCAGCTTTGCTTTTCTTTTTCAACATTCCTCTGGCTATTCGGGGTCTCTTCTGGTTCCATACAAATTTGAGGATTATTTGTTCCATTTCTTTGAAAAAAGTGGATGGTATTTTGATGGGGATTGCACTGAATGTGTAGATTGCTCTACGTAGCATTGACATCTTCACAATGTTTTTTCTTCCAATATATGAGCATGGAACGTGTTTCCATTTCTTTGTGTCTTTCTCAATTTCTTTCATGGGTATTTGATAGTTTTCTAGGTACAGATTCTTTGCCTCTTTGGTTAGATTTATTCCTAGGTATCTTATGGTTTGGGTGCAATTGTAAATGGGTTCTACTCCTTAATTTCTCTTTCTTCTGTCCTTTTGTTGGTGTATAGTAATGCCACTGATTTCTGTGAATTGGTTTTATATCCTGCCACTTAACTGAATTCCTGTATGAGTTCTAGCAGTTTTGGGGTGGAGTCTTTTGGGTTTTCCACATAAAGTATCATATCATCTGCAAAAAGTGAGAGTTTGACTTCTTCCTTGCCGATTTGGATGCCTTTGATTTCTTTTTGTTTTCTAATTGCTATGGCTAGGACTTCTAATACTATGTTGAATAGCAGTGGTGATAGTGGACGTCCCTGCCGTGTTCCTGACCTTAGGGGGAAAGCTCTCAGTTCTTTCCCATTGAGAATGATATTCGCTGTGGGTTTTTCATAGATGGCTTTTATGATATTAAGGTATGTACACTCTATGCCTATAATCTGAGGAGTTTTGATCAAGAAAGGATGCTGTACTTTGCCACATGCTTTTTCTGCATCTATTGAGAGGATCATATGATTCTTCTTTCTTTTGTTAATGTATTGTATCACGTTGATTGATTTGCGGATGTTGAACCAACCTTGCAGCCCAGGGATAAATCCCACTTGGTCATGGTGAATAATCCTTTTAATGTACTGTTGGATCCCATTGGCCTGTGTTTTGGTGAGAATTTTTGCATCCATGTTCATTAAGGATATTGGTCTGTAATTCTCCTTTTTGATTGGGTCTTTGTCTGGTTTTGGGATCAAGGTAATGGTGGCCTCATAAAACGAGTTTGGAAGTATTCCTTCCATTTCTATTTTTTTTTTTGGAACAGTTTCAGAAGAATAGGTATTAATTCTTCTTTAAATGTTTGGTAGAATTCCCCGGGAAGTCATCTGGGCCTGGGCTCTTGTTTGTTGGGAGATTTTGGATGACTGCTTCAATTCCCTTGGTGGTTTTAGAACTGTTATGTTTTCTATTTCTTCCTGGTTCAGTTTTGGTAGTTGATACATCTCTAGGAATGCATCCATTTCTTTCAGATTATCTAATTTACTGGCATAGGGTTGCTTATAATGTGTTCTTCTAATTGTTGGTATTTCTTTGGTGTTGGTTGTGATCTCTCCTCTTTCATTCATGATTTTGTTGATTTGGGTCATCTCTCTTTTCTTTTTGATAAGTCTGGCCAGGGGTTATCAATCTTGTTAATTCTTTCAAAGAATGAACTCCTTGTTTCATTGATCTGTTCTACTGTTCTTTTGGTTTCTAGTTCATTGATTTCTGCTCTGATCTTTATTATTTCTCTTCTCTTCCTGGGTTTAGCCTGTATTTGCTGTTCTCTCTCCAGCTCCCTTAGGTGTAGGGTTAGGTTGTGTATTTGAGACCTTTCTTGTTTCTTGAGAAAGGCTTGTATTGCTATATGCTTTCCTCTTACAACTGCCTTTGCTGCCTCCCAAAAAT
Organism: Zalophus californianus; assembly: GCF_009762305.2. Classification (NCBI taxonomy): domain Eukaryota; kingdom Metazoa; phylum Chordata; class Mammalia; order Carnivora; family Otariidae; genus Zalophus; species Zalophus californianus. The sequence continues at coordinate 1,223,389 of NC_045599.1, forward strand.
TTTGAACAGTTGTGTTTTCATTTTCATTGGTTTCCATGAAATTTTTTAATTCTTCTTTCATTTCCTGGTTGACCCATTCATTCTTTAGTAGGATGCTCTTTAGCCTCCATGTATTTGAGTTCTTTCCAACTTTCCTCTTATGATCGAGTTCTAGTTCCAAAGCATTGTGGTCTGAGTATATGCAGGGAATGATCCTAATCTTTTGGTACCAGTTGAGACCTGATTTGTGACCTAGGATGTGATCTATTCTGGAAAATGTTCCATAGGCACTAGAGAAGAATGTGTATTCTGTTGCTTTGGGTAGAATGTTCTGAATATGTCTGTGAAGTCCATTTGGTCCAGTGTGTCATTTAAAGTCTTTATTTCCTTGTTGATCTTTTGCTTAGATGATCTGTCCTTTTCATTGAGGGGGGTGTTAAAGTCCCCCACTATTATTGTATTGTTTTTGATGTGTTTCTTTGCTTTTGTTATTAATTGCCTTATATAATTGGCTGCTCTCATGTTAGGGGCATAGATATTTACAAGAGGTAGATCTTCTTGTTGGATAGACCCTTTATGTAGGATATAGTGTCCTTTTTCATCTCTTATTACAGTCTTTGGTTTAAAATCTGATTTTTTTGATCTAAGAATTGCTACTCCAGCTTTCTTTTGGTGTCCATTAGCATGGTAAATGGTTTTCCACCCCCTCACTTTCAATGTGGGGGTGTCTCTGGGTCTAAAATGAGTCTCTTGCAGACAGGATATCAATGGGTCTTGTTTTTTAATCCAATCTGATAGCCTGGGTCTTTTGATTGGGGCACTTAGTCCATTTACATTCAGGGTAACTATCGAAAGATATGAATTTAGTGCCATTGTATTGCCTGTAAGGTGACTATTACTGTAAATTGTCTGTGTTCCATTCTGGTCTATGTTACTTTTAGGCTCTCTCTTTGTTTAGAGGACCCTTTTCAATATTTCTTGTAGGGCTGGTTTCCTGTTTGCAAATTCCTCCATTTTTTGTTTGTCCTGGAAGCTTTTTATCTCTCCTTCTAATTTCAATGACAGCCTAGCCGGATATAGTATTCTTGGCTTCATATTTTTCTCGTTTAGTGCCCTGAATATATTATGCCAGTCCTTTCTGGCCTGCCAGGTCTCTGTGGATAGGTCTGTTGCCTATCTAATATTTCTACCATTGTAGGTTACATATCTCTTCTCCTGAGCTGCTTTCAGGATTTTCTCCTTGTCTCTGAGACTCATAAGTTTTACTATTAGATGTCGGGGTGTTGACCCATTTTTATTGATTTTTAGAGGGCTTCTCTGCCTCCTGGATTTTGATGACTGTTTCCTTCCCCAAATTAGGGAAGTTCTCAGGGATAATTTTACTCCAATATACCTTCTGCCCCTTTCTCTCTTTCTTCTTCCTCTGGGATCCCAATTATTCTAATGTTGTTTCGTCTTATCGTATCGCTTATCTCTTGAATTCTGCCCTCGTGATCCAGTAGTCGTTTATTTCTCTTTTTCTCAACTTCTTTATTTTCCATTATTTGGTCTTCTATACCACTAATTTTCTCTTCTGCCTCATTTATCCTAGCCGTTAGAGCCTCCATTTTTTATTGCACCTCATTAAATAGCCTTTTTGATTTCAACTTGGTTAGAATTTAGTTCTTTTATTTATCTAAAGAAAGGGTTTCTCGGCAGAGGAGTAGGAGACCTGGATTTCATCTCGTCTCAGGAATTCAGCTGAATAGGGATCAAACCATTCTGAACACCTACGAACTCAACAGGAGATCGAAGATAAGAAGAGTAACAACACTCTGAACAGAGAAGCGACCACTTACTGGAAGGTAGGATGTGCGAAGTGAATCCGAGGTGATATTTGGGAGGATAGACGGCGGGGGAGGGGGTCTCCGTCGGCCGCTTCTGGCAAGTGATAGAGCCGCAGAGCACAAAATTGGAACTTTTAGAAGTCGGCTCTGCTGAGGGACGTCACTCCAGTCGCTAAGCAGGGGGTGGAACCCTCCCGGGACAGTGTGGTCTCAGGACCCTCGGGGTCACAGAAAGACCGAGGGTGCCTGAGTGTGGCCGAGCTCCCAGGTATCGGAGCGGGGAAGCCGGCTGTAGAGACGGAGGCGAGGCGCGGGCTCTCAGCTCGGGGTGGCCATAAACTGTGATCCGCGGCCCAGTCGAACTACTGCTCCTCCAGCAGGGACCCAACAAGCGGCAGATTCGGGGAGACACCCCTTCCTCCCCTGGGAGTAGCGGCGCGGAAGCGCACCCCAGGGATCTGCTGGGTTTGGAGACTCCACACGGGGTGGGGGTCAGACATAGAAACGCTCGATCACAGGCCGGGTGAGCACGTAGTGCGGCCGGAAACCGGGGACACGGGAGTGACTGCTTTTCTTTGGGGGTGCACAGAGGAACGGGGCCCCGAGTTCTCAGCTCCTCTGGGCAGAGATTGGGAGGCCACCATTTTCACCCTGGTCCTCCAAAGCTGTATCGAGAGCTTGCAGGGAACAAAAGCTCCTGAGAGCAAACCCGAGCAGCTTGCTTAGCCCGGACTCACAAGGGTGGGGCAATTCTGCCTCCGGCAAAGACATTCCGGAACCACGGCAACAGGCCCCTCCCCCAGAAGATCAGCCCGAACAGCCAGAAAGCCAAGACCAAGTTTACTGATCAAGGAGAACGGGAGAACTCCAGCGCTAGGGGAACACTGCACATAGAATTCATGGCTTTTTTACCACAATTCATTAGTTTTTCAAAGTTAATTTTTTAACTGTTTTTTTTGAACTTTTCTTTTTCCCATTTTCAAATAACATCTCATCAATCCCTTTTTTAAAAAAACATTATTTATTTTTCATTTTTAGAGTCATATTTTTATCGCTTCATAGTAGTTACCCTTATTTTTGGCATATATAAATAAGTTGTTCTCTCTTTAAAATTTTGAGATACAATTTCTTCTAACAGATCAAAATATACCCTAAATCATTAGTGTATGGCTTTGTTCTATTCTCCTGCTGGGTCACATTCTCTCCCTTTTTTTTCCTTTTTTTTCTTTTTTTTCTTTTTAAATCTTCTTCTTTCTTTTTAAAAACAACATCTTATCTTATCATTTCCTTTTATAAAATCTTTTATAATTTTCATCTTCACATTCATCTTTCATCCCTTCATTGTATGAACCCTTATTTTGTACATATATGTCTTTCTTCCTTTAAAATTTTAGCAGGCACTGTCTTCTAACAGACCAATATATGCCCAGAAGCTAGTGTGTGGCACTGATGTATGCACTAGCCTGATCGTATTTGATCATATTCTGTGTTTTTTTTGTTTTGTTCTGTTTTTGTTTGTTTTTATCATTTTCTTTTTCCTTTTTTTTCCCTCTTCTTTCTTTCCCTTTCTTGTCCCCTGGTTTCAGGTCTTTTCTGATTTGTATAGAGTATATTTGCTGGAGACGTTGTTAACCTGTTAGCATTCTGTTCTCTCATTCATCTGTTCTCCTCTGGACAAAATGACAAGACGAAAATAATCACCTCAGCAAAAAGAACAAGAGGTAGTACCGTCTGCCAGGGATCTACTCAATACGGACATTAGTACGATGTCGGACCTAGAGTTCAGAAACATGAGTTTAAAGATACTAGCTGGGCTTGAAAAAAGCATGGAAGTTATTAGAGAAACCCTTTATGGAGAAATAAAAAAACTAAAATCTAACGAAGTCGAAATCAAAAAGCCTATTAATGAGGTGCAATCAAAAATGGTGGCACCAATTGCTAGGATAAATGAGGCAGAAGAAAGAATTAGCGATATAGAAGACCAAATGATGGAAAATAAAGAGGTTTAGAAAAAGAGGGAGAAACAACTACAGGCTCACGAGGGCAGAATTCGAGAGATAAGCGATACGATAAGATGAAACAACATTAGAATAATTGGGATCCCAGAAGAAGAAGAAAGAGAGAAAGGGGCAGAAGGTATATTGGAGCAAATAATAGCAGAGAACTTCCCTAATGTGGGGAAGGAAACAGTCATCAAAATCCAGAAGGCACAGAGAACTCCTCTCAAAATCAATAAAAATAGGTCAACACCCCAACATCTAATAGTAAAACTTACGAGTCTCAGAGACAAAAGGAAAATCCTGAAAGCAGCTCGGGAGAAGAGATATGTAACCTACAATGGTAGAAACATTAGATTGGCAACAGACTTATCCACAGAGACCTGCCAGGCCAGAAAGGACTGGCATGATAACTTTAGAGCACTAAATGAGAAAAATATGAAGCCAAGAATACTATATCCAGCTAAGCTATCATTGAAATTAGAAGGAGAGATAAAAAGCTTCCAGGACAAACAAAAACTGAAGGAATTTGCAAACACAAAACCAGCCCTACAAGAAATATTGAAAGAGGTCCTCTAAGCAAAAAGAGAGCCTAAAAGCAGCATAGATCAGAAAGGAACACAGACAATATAGAGTAACAGTCACCTTACAGGCAATACAAAGGCACTAAATTTATAACTTTCAATAGTTACCCTGAATGTAAATGGGCTCAACGCCCCAATCAAAAGACACAGGCTATCAGATTGGATTAAAAAACAAGACCCATCCATATGCTGTTTGCAGGAGACTCATTTTAGACCCAAAGACACCCCCAGATTGAAAGTGAGGGGGTTGAAAACCATTTACCATGCTAATGGACACCAAAAGAAAGCTGGGGTGGCAATCCTTATATCGAACAAATTAGATTTTAAAACAAAGACTGTATTAAGAGGTGAAGAAGGACACTATATCCTACTTAAAGGGTCTATCCAACAAGAAGATCTACCACTTGTAAATATCTATGCGCCTAACATGGGAGCAGCCAATTATATAAGGCAATTAATAACAAAAGCGAAGAAGCACATCAAAAACAATACAATAATAGTGGGGGACTTTAACACCCCCCTGACTGAAATGGACAGATCATCTAAGCAAAAGATCAACAAGGAAATAAAGACTTTAATTGACACACTGGACCAAACGGACTTCACAGACATATTCATAACATTCCATCCCTAACAACGGAATACATATTCTTCTCTAGTGCCCATGGAACATTCTCCAGAATTGATCACATCCTAGGTCACAAATCAGGTCTCAACTGGTATCAAAAGATTGGGATCATTCCCTGCATATTTTCAGACCACAGTGCTTTGAAACTAGAACTCAATCACAAGAGGAAAGTCGGAAAGAACTCAAATACATGGAGGCTAAATAGCAACCTACTAAAGAATGAATGGGTCAACCAGGAAATGAAAGAAGAATTAAAAAAATTCATGGAAACCAATGAAAATGAAAACACAACTGTTCAAAATCTTTAGGATACAGCAAAGGCAGTCCTGAGAGGAAAGTATATAGAAATACAAGCCTTTCTCAAGAAACAACAAAGGTCTCAAATACACAACCTAACCCTACACCTAAAGGAGCTGGAGAAAGAACAGCAAATAAAGCCTAAACCCAGCAGGAGAAGAAAAATAATAAAGATCAGAGCAGAAATCAATGAACTAGAAACCAAAAGAACAGTAGAACAGATCAACGAAACTAGGAGCTTGTTCTTTTAAAGAATTAACAAGATTGAGAAACCCCTGGCCAGACTTATGAAAAAGAAAAGAGAAATGACCCAAATCAACAAAATCATGAATGAAAGAGGAGAGATCACAACCAACACCAAAGAAATACCAACAATTATAAGAATATATTATGAGCAACTCTATGCCAGGAAATTAGATAACCTCGAAGAATTGGGTGCATTCCTAGAGATGTGTCAACTACCAAAATTGAACCAGGAGGAAATAGAAAACCTGTAGAGACATATAACCACTAAGGAAATTGAGGCAGTCATCAAAAATCTCCCATCAAACAAAATCCCAGGGCCAGATGGCTTCCCAGGGGAATTCTATCAGCCATTTAAAGAAGAATTAATACCTATTCTCCTGAAACTGTTCCAAAAAAATAGAAATGGAAGGAAAACTTCCAAACTCATTTTATGAGGCCACCATTACCTTGATCCCAAAACCAGACAAAGACCCCATCAAAAAGGAGAATTACAGACCAATATCCTTGATGAAGAAGGATGCAAATATTCTCACCAAAATACTAGCCAATAGGATCCAACAGTACATTCAAAGGATTATTCACCATGACCATGTGGGATTTATCCTTGGGCTGCAAGGTTCGTTCAACATCCAGAAATCAATCAACGTGATAAAATACATTAACAAAACAAAGAACAAGAATCATATGATCCTCTCAATAGATGCAGAAAAAGCATGTGGCAAAGTACAGCATCCTTTCTTCATCAAAACTCTTCAGAGTATAGGGTTAGAGGGTACATACCTCAATATCATAAAAGCCATCTATGAAAAACCTACAGCGAATATCGTTCTCAATGGGGAAAAGCTGAGAGCTTTTCCCCTAAGGTCAGGAACGATGCAGGGATGTCCACTCTTACTACTGCTATTCAACATATTATTAGAAATCCTAGCCACAGCCTTCAGACAACAAGAAGAAATCAAAGGCATCGAAATTGGCAAAGAGGAAGTCAAACTCTCGCTCTTTGCAGATATAATGGTACTGTATGTGGAAAACCCAAAAGACTCCACCCCAAAACTGCTAGAACTCATACAGGAATTCAGTCAAGTAGCAGGATATAAAATCAATGCACAGGAATCAGTGGCATTCCTATACACCAACAACAAGATAGAAGAGAGACAATTCAAGGAGTCAATCCCATTTACAATTGCACCCCAAACCATAAGATAACTAGGAATAAATTTAACCAAATAGGCTAAGGATGTGTACTCAGAAAACTATAAAATACTCATGAAAGAAATTGAAGAAGACACAAAGAAATGGAAAAACGTTCCATGCTCATGGATTGGAAGAACAAATGTTGTGAAGATGTCAATGCTACCTAGAGCAATCTACACATTCAATGCAATCCCCATCAAAATACCGTCCCCTTTTTTCAAAGAAATGGAACAAATAATCCTAAAATTTGTAGGGAAGCAGAAGAGACCCCGAATACCCAGAGGAATATTGAAAAAGAAAAGCAGAGCTGGCGGCATCACAATTCCAGAGTTCCAGTTCTATTACAAAGCTGTCATCATCAAGACAGTATGGTACTGGCACAAAAACAGACACATAGATCAATGGAACAGAATACAGAGCCCAGAAATGGACCCTCAACTCTATGGTCCACTTATCTTTGACAAAGCAGGAAAGAATGTCCAACAGAAAAAAGACAGTCTATTCAACAAATGGTGTTGGGAAAATTGGATAGCCACATGCAGAAGAATGAAACTGGATCATTTCCTTACACCACACACAAAAATAGACTCCAAATGGTTGAAAGACCTAAACGTGAGACAGGAGTCCATCCAAATCCTAAAGGAGAACACAGGCAGCAACCTCTTCGACCTCAGCCACAGCAACTTCTTCTTAGGAACATTGCCACAGGCAAGGGAACCCAGGGCAAAAATGGACTATTGGGATTTCATCAAGATAAAAAGCTTTTGCACAGCAAAAGAAACAGTCCACAAAACCAAAAGACAACTGACAGAATGGGAGAAAATATTTGCAAATGGCATATCAGATAAAGGGCTAGTATCCAAAATCTATAAAGAACTTATCAAAGTCAACACTCAAAGAACAAGTAATCCAATCAAGAAATGGGCAGAACACATGAACAGACATTTTTCCAAAGAAGACATCCAAATGGCCAACAGACACATCAAAAATTGCTCAACATCGCTCAGTATCAGCGAAATCCAAATCAAAACCTCAATGTGATACCACCTCACACCAGTCAGAATGGCTAAAATTAACAAGTCAGGAAACGACAGATGTTGGCGGGGATGTGGAGAAAGGGGAACCCTCCTACACCGTTGGTGGGAATGCAAGCTGGTGCAACCCCTCTGGAAAACAGTATGGAGGTTCCTCACACAGTTGAAAATAGAGCTACCATTCGATCCAGCAATTGCACTACTGGGTATTTACCACAAAGATACAAATGTAGGGATCCAAAGGTGTATGTGCACCCCAATGTTTATAGGAGCAATGTCCACAATAGCCAAACTGTGGAAAGAGCCATGATGTCCATCGACAGGTGAATGGATAAAGAAGAAGTGGTATATATACACAATGGAATATTATGCAGCCATCAAAAGGAATGAGATCTTGCCATTTGCCACGAAGTGGATGGAACTGGAGGGTGTTATGCTGAGTGAAATAAGTGAATCAGAGAAAGACATGTATCATATGACCTCCCTGATATGAGGAATTCTTAATCTCAGGAAACAAACTGAGTGTTGCTGGAGTGGTGGGGAGTGGGAGACATTGGGTGGCTGGGTGATAGACATTGGGGAGGGTATGTGCTATGGGGAGTGCTGTGAATTGTAGAGACTTATGAATCACGGATATGTACTTCTGAAACAAATAATGCAATATATGTTAAGAAAAAAAAAGGAAGAAGATAGCAGGAGTGGAAGAATGAGGGGGAGTAAGTCGGAGGGGGATACGTACCATTAGAGGCGATGGACTCTGAAAAACAAACAGGGATCTAGAGGGGAGGGGGGTCGGTGGATGGGTTAGTCTGGTGATGGGTATTAAGGAGGGCACATTCTGCATGGAGCACCGGGTGTTATGCACAAACAATGAATCATGGAACACTACATCAAAAACTAATGATGTAATGTATGGTGATTAACATAACAATAAAGAGTATTTAAAAAAATAAAGTGTTTCTCTATTAACTTCCCTGCTTTTTTCAAGCCCAGCTAGTGTCTTTAAAATCATCATTTTGAACTCTAGTTCTGATATCATACTAATGTCTGTATTGAGTAGGTCACTGGCAGTCGATATTACCTCTTTTTCTTTTTGTTGAGGTGATTTTTTCCATCTTGTCATTTTGTCCAGAGGAGAATAGATGAACGAGAGAACAAAATGCTAACAGGGTAACCACGTCCCCAGAAAATATACACTAAATAAATCAGAAAAGACCTGAAACTGGGGGAAAAGAAAGGGAAAAAAAGAAAAACGAAAAAGAAAAAAAAAAAAACAAAAACCGAACAAAACAAAAGAAAAACAGAATATAATCAAATATGAGCAGGCTGGTGCATAGATCAGTGCCACACACGAGATTTTGGGTATATTTTGGTCTGTTCGATGAAAGTGTCTCCTAAAATTTTAAAGAAAGAAAAATTTGTACATGTACAAAAATACGGGTCAATACAATGAAGGGATGGAATTTGACTGTAAAGATGAAAATTATAAAAGATTTTATAAAAGGAATTGATAAGTTGTTTGAAAAAAGAAAGAAGAGAATTAAAAAAAAAAAGGGAGAGAATTTGATCAGGCAGGAGATTAGAACAAAGCCATAGACTAGAGATTTAGGGTATATTCTGATCTGTTAGAAGAAACTGTATTTCAACATTTTAAAGAGTGAACAACATATATATACACCAAAAATAAGGCTAACTATTATGAAGGGATAGAATATGACTCTAAAAATGAAAAATGTTTTTTAAAAAAGGGATTGATAAGATGTTGGTTGAAAAAGGGAAAAAGAAAAATTAAAAAAAAAGACAGTTAAAAAAATTAACTTTGAAAGACTAAAGAATCATGGTAAAAAAGCCATGAATTCTACGTGCAGTATTCCCCTAGCGCTGAAGTTCTGCTGTTCTCATTGATCGGTAAAATTGGTCTTGGCTGGCTGTTCGTGCTGATCTTCTGGGGGAGGGGCCTGTTGCCGTGGTTCCCAAATGTCTTTGCTGGAGGTGGAATTGCCCTGTCCTTGTCCCTCTGGGCTAAGCAAGCTGCTTGGGTTTGCTCTCAGGAGCTTTTGTTCCCTGTAGCTTTCTATACAGCTTTGGAGGACGAGAGTGAAAATGGTGGCCTCCCAATCTCCGCCCCAGAGGAGCCGAGAACTCAGGCCCCCACTCCTCAGTGCGCCCCCAGAGAAAAGCAGTCAATCACTCCCGTCTCCCCGGTCTCCGGCCGCACTCTGTGCTCACCTGGCCTGTGACCGAGCGTTGCTATCTCTGGCACCCGACCCCGTGTGGAGTCTCCAAACCCAGCAGATCCCTGCGGTGCGCTCCCGCGCCGCTCCTCCCGGGGGAGGAAGGGGAGTCTCCCTGGATCTGCCGCCTGTTGGGTCCCTGCTGGAGGAGCAGTGGCCCGACTGGGCCGCAGATCACAGTTTATGGCCACCCCGAGCTGAGAGCCCGCGCCTCGGCTCCGTCTCTGCAGCCGGCTTCCCCGCTCCGATACCTGGGAGCTCTGCCGCACTCAGGCACCCCCGGTCTTTCTGTGACCCCGAGGGTCCTGAGACCCCACTGTCCCCGAGGGTTCTACCCCCCCCCCCCCCCCCCCCCCCCCCCCCCCGCTTAGCCACTGCAGCGACGTCCCTCCACGGAGCCGACTTCTAAAAGGTCCGATTCTGTGCTCCGCGGCTCTAGCACTTGCCAGAAGCGGCCGATGGAGGCCCCCTCCCCCCGTCTATCCTCCCGAATATCGCCTCGGATTCACTTCTCCGCACGTCCTACCTTCCAGTAAGTGGTCGCTTCTCTGTTCAGAGAGTTGTTGCTACTCTCCTCTTCGATCTCCTGTTGAGTCCGTAGGTGTTCAGAATGGTTTGATCCCTATTCAGCTGAATTCCTGAGACCAGACGAAATCCAGGTCTACTACTCCTGTGCCATCTTCTTCCCCCCATCTTAACTTTTTTAATGAGCAAAATTTCTTAATGTTCTGTCATTAAATTTCTCAATCTTTGTTTTGTTACTTTTTAAAATCTTACTTAAGAAGAAATGAAATATAATGATAAATTCCAATATTTTTGTTATACTTATTGTATTTTCTCTCAGATTTATAGCTATATTCACTTGATTATTCTAGGTATACTATTGATAGATGTGCAATTTTATTTTTTACTATGGTAAAATATATATAACAAATTTTTGAGATAAAATATATATAAATAAGATATGTACATTTATAAGTGTATAATTTAGTGATACTATAATTAATCTCAGGGTTGTGCAACTATTATCTCTATCCATTTCCAGAGTTTTTCATCATTCCAAACAGAAACTTTTTAGCAATTTTATTTTTATTTATGTTCCAATGGGCCTAGAATTCATTCAAAAGGAAAATAATCCTTTACTGATCTCCATTGTCTACTGGTAACATAGTGTGGATGCATGTTCTTATGTCTGGGATTTTTCTTCCTTCTGTTGACCTATTTACTTATTGGTGCCCTGATATTACAAACTCTTGATTACTATTTTAAGAGGTCTTAGTAATATGGTAGAATGAATTTGTCAACTTTTTTGTTTTCAAAAATTTCCTGACTTTTTCCATCCTACTGAATTTTCATATAACTTTTAGAATTAGCTTGTCATGTCTCAATAAAACCTGTTATATTTTATATTAAATCTATAATTTTTTCTCCCTTCTCCTTGAGCTTTTTTTTTATAAAGATTTTATTTATTTATTCATGAGAGACAGACAGAGAGAGAGAGAGAGAGAGGCAGAGGGAGAAGCAGGCTCCCAAAGAGCAGGGAGCCTGATGCGGGACTCGATCCCAGGACCCCGGGATCATGACCTGAGCCGAAGGCAGACGCTTAACCATCTGAGCCACCCAGGCGCCCCTCCTTGAGCTTTTTGATTAAAAATTTAAAATGTCTGAATTATTTTCATGAAGAGTGACTGATAAATTTATTCTCTTAATCTGTCATGTTTTCCTATAGTCCTATAAATTTATCTACATTGCTATACATACACTATCTCTCATGGTCTTTCTGTGCTCTGGTCTTGCAAGCTACTTGCTGAGAATTTATATGATTTTTTTGTTTCTTTCTGAGATTTTTGTCAATTCTGTTTATTTTTCTTTCACAATTCCTTACCTTCTTTCCTCATATCTTTGGATTGCTTCTTTTTTCAAACTCAGATTGAACATTCCCATTTCAGATAGCTCTTTTGTCTTTTTAAAGTCTAGATTAAATTTTTGTTCTTTTTCTTACATGACAACATAACATTTTATTGGCTTTCTACAATAGATTTAATCTTTTTTCTGCTATCCTATGATCTGCCTGAGAGCAAGTTCATTTTTCATATCCATTTTTTTGGTGCAGAGGTTAGAAGAAGATAGATACTCAAGAAGTAACCATGGAATGAAACCTTGCTTAATGCCTGAATCAGTTTTATTCATTTACTATTCAATTTAATTAAGTATGCATTTATTACTTTAGAAAAGTTTAAAAGATTAGTAAGACTTGATATCTGTCTTTAATAACATAAAGTATATATGATTATTAAGTATCATATGCTTACATACAAGTATTTCAAATGTGAGGTAAATTTTGATGGAAACTATGCAAGTATGGAAGGTAGATTAAAATGATTATCCCATTTAAAAGTATTTATTGCACAACTGCTATGTGTTAGACACTCAATTAAATGCTAGTGCATTCTTTAACAATTGTTAAAACACCATCACAAAGTTCAAAATTTAGGGTCATAGCCAGGAATTAAAAAAACAGGTTGTGCAATTTACTAATTGTTTTTACATGATCTAAAAAAATAGTAAAGGGCATGATAAAAAAAGAGATTTGTTTCATATTGGTGGTATGAAAAAGGTATGTAAGGAATGAACTGTAAAGAATAGATAGACTGAGCATAACATTTTTATGTTAAGGAAAGACAGTTATAAATACCTCAAAATAAGGAAGAAATTAAAATGTGAGAAGTGCAAAACAAAACAAAACAACACAAAACACCAGCAAATGGAATTGAGGAAGCAAGCTGAGACAAATCATGCTGGACCCTGTACTGTGTTAAGATGTATCCATTGTTTCTCCTTTTTTATTTGTTATGTGGTATTCTATTGTATTGATATATAAAGGCTTGTTTGGTTATTTGCATTGTTTCCCATCAGGATTTTTGTTAAAGTTGTTATTAACAAACACACATAACTTTGGGAGGCAAACCATTAGAACATTTTAACAATAGAGAACAAACTGAGGCCTGCTGGAGGGGAGTTGGGTGGGGGTTGGGGTTAGGTTAAGTAGGTGATGGGTATTAAGGTGGGCACTTGTTATGATGAGCAATGGGAGTTGTATGTAAGTGATGAATCACTAAATTCTACATCTGAAACCAATATTAACCTATATGTCAACTAACTAGAATTTTTTAAAAAATATTTTATTTATTTATTTGAGAGAGTGAGAGAGAGCATGTGAGCACAGACGGAGAGGGAGAAGCAGACTCCCCGCTGAACAGAGAGCCTGACCTGGGACTCAATCCGCAGACCCTGAGATCATGACCTGAGCCAAAGGCAGATACTTAACTGACTGAGCCACCCAGGCACCCCAACTAACTAGAATTTAAATAAAAACTTGAAACAACAACCACAAAAGTGAAAAAAAGGAATTTTGGGATATTTTAAGAATCTAATGAGAAATCATTAAGTGAAATGTTAACATGACAAGATGGATAGAGGGCTCGTTGGCTAGCTGGCTGGCTGGGTGCATGCAAGACTGCATGTGTTCAAAATTGTCTTGACCTCTTCCAGAAATACTACTGAAATTTCCTAGGCTATAAGATAGTGATTCAAATGATAAAAAAAAAAAATGAGTAGGGCTTACAATGCACTGGTCTCCTTGGCCATCTTGCATTGAATAAGTATTTCCTCATGGTGCCTGATACCCAGAAGACAGACTCATGACCTCTCTCTAGAGTATGCAAACATTCACACTTCAGGGAAATTGGCAACTTCAGAATAAATTGTGTCTATCCTCTGAACATCAAGGGAAGAAGAATACCATTACCTACTATAAATATTGTACTGCTCCAAATATGGATTATTCTAAAGATAGCATTTTTTTTGAAAGTCTTCAAAATTAGGTATTACATCATCTGGAAGGATAGCTTTTAAGTGTGTTTCTTAGAGCTCTGGTTGGACTATCATGCTGACCAAAGAGAAATACTCATGTGTTTAGAGTTGGATAAAGTGAGGGAGTTCATTTAAATTTCAACCGACTTTTTATCATCACTTTATTGCTTCAGAGACAGTTTTCTAAAGCATTTGCAGAATCTCCATATGTGAGCCATAAATTTATATATAATGCATAGTTTATTGACTTACAATAACTTCACAATTTTAAAAATTAAATTATTTTTTCTTTGAAGCATATACAGAAGTTATTTTAATTTTCATTTCCTTTTTCCACTGGTGAAAACAGAAGCATCTAGAGATGAAACTATGAGTATGAGAATCTACAATGAGTTTGTGGCAGATTGTTTGGACTAATGTCACCATGGAGCAGAGAAAAGGTAACTGGGTAATGCATTTCCAAAGAGAAATGCCAGCAGGTTTGTGAGAGATTGCCTACTGACTGGCTTCCAAAGTCCCATTCCCTTGGTAAATTTATGAAAACGCAAGGTCCTCTTATGTTTTGTGGGCTTAAAACACTGCATTTTAAATTGTATTTCCTTTATAGTAATATATATCATTTAGATGAGATAGTAGCAAAGAGTCCCTCTGCCCTGGACAATGCTTAGAGTTGGGTTATGATAAGAATTAAATTTTTACTTTTTCATTTTTTGAGCTTTTTTTTTTTAGTTTTTATTAAGTTCCAGTTAATTAACAGACAGCGTAATATTAGTTTCAGGTGTAGAACTTAGTTATTCCACACTTACGTACAGCACTCAGTGCTCATCACACTTAATGCCCATCACCCATTTAACCCATCCACCCACCCACCTCCCCTCTGGTGACCATTAGTTTGAAGAATTAAATTTTTATAACTCAGTCCTTTCACAGTCTTTTCTTCTCCATTCTTTTATTCTACTTCAGGAAAAAAAGGGGCATTCATCAAAAAAAAAAAAAAAAAAGGAGAAGAAAACTAGTTATTAAGATCAGACCAAACGTTTCTTGCAGGAATGATGTGAGTCTCCTATCATAGGAAGGGTCAGCTATGAACTTCACACTGGGCAGCGCAGAGAAACAATTATACATAGTCTTTTATTATCAGGTTTCAAGAGTGATTTTGCTAAGATTTTTCCAATATCCCTTTCTCCCATAAGTAACATTTAAGTGTTTCATAAAAATCTAACCAGATAACACCACTGTATATTAATTATGAGTAAAATATGCTTAGACATAGTGCCTAAGGGTCCATTGTGTTGAGCAATAGAAACGTTTTCTGGACTGCCACCCCTCTCCACACATTGTCCTGTGATGAACACTTCTGAACCTAAAGATACCACCTTCAGATTAAACCCTAAACATCAGCCTCATTCATGTCAGTGTTTATTCAGATGAATAGGAAAGTATCTTCAGTTCCAGAAGCTGTAAACTGGATCATATCTGCCAGTTATCTCAAGATTCTATTTCTTATGTCCTTCATTCCTTTTCCACTCTTCCAAATATTTATCAGAACTCCACCTGTCACAGGCCTTTTCTATATATTCTTTTACAATCTTTCTTTGTCTCTGTAACCCAAAGCAGCACATTCGGATATGCATATTTGAAATCAGAATTGGTATGTCACCAAGGAGACACTGTGTCCTGTCTGCAGTCTTGCAGTGTAAATGTCAGGTGTTTAAACATGAAATATCTGAGAGCTCTCTAAGTGACCAGCACAAACTTGGAAGCTCAAAGCTGTAATTTAAAGCAAAGCTAATGTTCAGCAAAACAAATAGCTTACAAGGAAGCAAAGCACTATGAAGAGCACGAAAGAGAGATGACTTAGAAGGTATCGGTTCTTGCCCAGCAGTTACAAGCATGTCCGTTTCTTCCATCTCAGCAGGAATCCAGGAGGCCAGCATAGTGCAAGGGGCTTGGGATTGCAAGCACCTGTGCTCAGATTCTGGCTTTGCCACTAAGGTCAATTTGGGCATGTCTCTTCTCCACTCAGAGTCTTAGTTCCCTCATCCGTGTTGATAGGAATAGTAACACCTCTACTTTCAACGTGGAGAGATTCAGTGGGTTCAAGAAAGATAAGTCCTCGGACCAGAATCTGAGCTGTATGGTGAGCCTTTTGTAAGTGTGCCTTACATCATGATCACCATGAGCTCAAGGCTGGACTGCGGACTCTCAGTGCAGATGCTCAGATATTTATCATTCTTCATGGCAACATGTCTTAAGTGCTTGCAGAAACTGATGTTACTATCCTTACTTTATATATGGAGATACTTAGTTTTAGGGACATGAAATCATTTCCCAAGGTTAGTGATCAGCCTGAGCGTGGATTCGTATCTCATCAACCACCTAGTGAATCCCTGGGCAGCAGCACAGACTGTAGTCCCAGCATTCCTGCAGGATAAATACAGCATTAAAACTCCAGAACACCTTTTTTTCTGTTCCAAAAGAAAGGTAAGAGCAGGTGGAAATTTTCTGTAGCAAAGCATGGAAACCAGATGGTGCATTGTTATGTAGAAGGAAGCTGTTCAACAATGTGAGATGCACCAATGGATTTTTCTTCTTCTTTTTTTTTTAAATTTAAACTAGCCAACATATAGTACATCATTAGTTTTTGGTGTAGTGTTCAATGATTCATTAGTTGCATGTAGCACCCAGTGCTGGGTTTATTTTCTGAGTGCCTGATTTGTCTTGGAGGTTCTCTCTGTGCCTCAGACTTCAGAGGGATATGCTGCTGACCACTTCCCTGCAGACACAGATCAGGCTGTCTCTTTACTTTCCGGTCACTTTCCAAATGGATATGGGTTGCACCCAACTGGTAGCCCTCCCCTGGATAAAGTCACACGTTCTTCCAGCAAGGAGGAAAACAACACAGGGTGTTTGAGTTAGGGAGGGCAGACAAACACTGATGTCCACAGCTGGTAAAACTGTTAATCTGAGCTTTATATTTATGATATCCTAAAGAACCTTAAAAAGTTTAAGAACAGCCACATGAATTATGCTTTAACTCTCAGAAATGCATCATGCTTTCTCTCTGTACTGCTATCTATTGATACCTGTTAAACCATTGTTACATTTTTATTGCTTTCCTCATGTCTATTACCTTTTTTCCCCTAATTTTATTCTCCTTCCTGCATACTTCTTTACTTGTCTGTTACTACAGTGCAGGGAGCATTCATAGAAATGACCTGAGGCTGTTTTACACCCAATAACCCTCCTACTAGAACTCCTGAAGAGTGACATCCTTAGCCAATATTTTATTTACATGAGGATGGGAGAGCCAGACTTCCAGGTCTCTGTATATTAGGTAATCAATATTTGTAGATAAACAGAAAACCCACTTGGAATTCTCTTATCAGAATGTCCTGTTCAAAAGCAACAAGGAGATGCATTTATTTTTATTTTTTAAAAAGATTTTTTATTTACTTGACAGAGAGAGACAGTGAGAGAGGGAACACAAGCAGGGGCAGTGGGAGAGGGAGAAGCAGGCTTCCCGCGGAGCAGGGAGCCCGATGCGGGACTCGATCCCGGGACCCTTGGATCATGACCTGAGCTGAAGGTAGCCGCTTAATGACTGAGCCACCCAGGCGCCCCTCAGTTCTGGGAAATGGTCTTGAATTATTCTTTTTTCCTCCTGCTGGGGTTTTGTTACTAAGATGTTGGGCCTCCTGAACCTACTGCATGATTTTCTTATTTTCTCTAATTTTGCATCTCTTTTTCTCAATATTCTGGAAAATCGTCTCAATGTTATTTTTTTTTTAAAGATTTTATTTATTTATTTGAGAGAGAGAGAATGAGAGATAGAGAGCACTAGAGGGAAGAGGGTCAGAGGGAGAAGCAGACTCCCCGCCGAGCAGGGAGCCCGATGCGGGACTCGATCCCGGGACTCCAGGACCATGACCTGAGCCGAAGGCAGTCGCTTAACCAACTGAGCCACCCAGGCGCCCCAAGCTGCATTATTTTTAGATAAAGACATAAATTGGGTCAGAGACAGTGGGAAATGAAGCTGGAGGTCAGTGGTCCCTTTATCCATATCTTTGCCATCCTGCCCTTTCAGATCCTGTTACTCTCACTCAGCCACTGAGGTCTTCAAAGTCATTTCCTAACATTCCTTTTGGTAAAATTTTCCACATAGTTTTCGTCGTTTGTAAAATGTTGTTTGGATTTCTAGTACCTAAAGAGCATGGCCTAAAATCAATCTAAAGCTGGTTTTGGTCTCCCCTTTTCCCCTCCATCCCTTGGAATCTTAGCTCCAGCAGCACACACAACCTCCAGGGGTGATGGAAGATGATGCTCAATTATTGCAAGACTTTGTATCATCAATCAGACTCCTTTTTCCTCCTGGAACAACCCTGTCCAACTCAAGAACACTTCATAATCTTAAAAACTCAACTCAAATCTGCTTTCTGAGGTCTTTCATTCATCTCCTTCTTGGTCTCTTCTATTAGTCATTGTAGAGTGGAATAAGATTTGCCATGCAGTTGCACCTGAAGCTTCCTATTGTGCTTATTTTTTTTTTTTTTTTAGTTTGCTTCTGTTTCTGATAGCCAAGAAAGTTCTTGATAGCAAAATTCATGCCTTTTTGTTTTGTTTTTCTATAGAGAGAGTGTGCATGAGCAGGGGTAGGGGCAGAGAGAGGGAAAGTCTCAAGTGGGATCCACGCTCATGACCTGAGCAGAAATCAAGGGTCAGATGCTTAACTGACTGAGCCACCCAGGCACCGCAAATTCATGCCCTTTTAATTTGATATCCCTGATATCTAGCAGAGGGCCTGGAACACAGTATATATCCAATAAATACCGGTGGATACATTAATTGACATAATGTCCAATGGCAAATAAGTTATAACTACCCATCTAATATCTATAAAGTACCTTAAAACCTGCTGTTGAAAAGATAGAAAAACATATATTCAGTGTGTGTATGGTTGAATGGAGCAGTGTTTGACAATCACATATAATTTTATATACATATATATAAATTATATATAAATAAATTTGATAGTGATGAAAAAGTAGGCAAACCCTTAACCTGAGTGTATTTTTTATTTATATTCTTTATTTTAACCTGTTCTCTTTACCTATTTCCAAACTTTTATTTCTCTTCATCTATTATCTGTTATTTTTATCATTTATTTTACTATATATAAAATATATATTATATTTCATTACACTTATTTTAACATAACATAATGTATACATGACTATATATTAATACTTGTTCATAATATAATGTGCACATGACTGTATATCATATATTTTTATAGATATTTTATTTTTGTCATGGATTTCATTATATTTTTTATTATTATATGTTTTATATATTATATTATTAATTATATATTGTATTTATAATGAAATCCATGATAAAGATAAAAGATCAGTATTAATGTTGGCAGATAAAAGATATATATAATGAAATAAGTGATAAAAATCTTCATTTTTATTTTAATTCATTTACACACATACACATATATTGATTTCACAATCATTTTTTGGAGACTATGCTACATATTAAGGTCATCAAGATCAATGAGATATGACATTCATTATCCTTTAATGCTAACAATGTATATAGAAGTATCTACAGAGTGATGTAGAAATGAACGGGAAAATGTGATTTTTCTATAAAGATTCCTAGAAAGCGTTACTTGAACGAAGTCTTAAAGGATGTGTAAAAATGTCTGGGCAGATGCCTTGAGTGAACACTATGAAAATCACAGCAGGTGACAGAACTTGGCAATGGAAGATCATACTCTGATTTTGGAGGACTGGCAGTACTTCCTTCTGTGGCTTGGAAGGAAGCATCAAAAGCTGGCAAGCTAGGTTTAGGCAAATACTGAGGGGCTTGTAAGCCATATGAAGACTTCTGACCTTACCATTTAATATTCCGATTCACACACTGAATACACTGTTTTTTCATGCACCTTCATTCCCAACTACAGCACAGGTAGTGTGAACTGCCACCTCATACTTTCCTTACAGCATCCCTAGAAACGGAAACTATTTATCATCTCCATGTCACAGACAGACAAACCAAAGCTTAGGCAGACAAACCATACCTATTGATTTACTCAGGGTGCACAACCAAAAGGTGGAAGACCAAGAATTAAATCTAAGCTTTTTCTGTTACCAAAGTCCTTGAATTTTCATCATGCTTTATAGACTTCCTTCAACACGAGGAGTGGGAATGATGGCATGTGTATCTAAGCACAATAAATATGGCTTCAGTTGTGTTCTGGTGGAAGGACACTAGTTTTAAGTGCATTTTCATACCATAAAATAAAAATTTTTAAAAGTTGAACCGAGATGGCAAACTTGGTTGTATAAAGAAATATAGTCAGCAAAAATTTAAAAGTTCAATAGGATTTTTGAAACATAACTTCAGAGTAAAGACAGGATCTTAATGAACTCAATGAACTACTTTCAACTGCATTTGCTTTCTAAGAGACTGGAGATTAAAATTATTAATTCACCATATTGTTCTTTGACACGCAGGTATTTTTTTTTAATTTTATTATGTTATGTTAGTCACCATACAATACATCATTAGTTTTTGATGTGGTGATCTGCAATCCATTGTTTTCGTACAACACACAGTGCTCCATGCGGTACCTGCCCTCCTTAATACCCATCACCGGGCTAACCAATCCCCCCTCCTACTTCCCCTCTAAAACCCTGTTTGTTTCTCAGAGTCCACAGTCTCTCATGGTTCATCTCTCCCTCCAATTTCCCCTCCTTCATTTTTCCCTTCCTTCTCCTAATGTCCTCCATGTTATTCCTTATGTTCCACAAATAAGTGAAACCATATGATAATTGACTTTCTCTGCTTGGCTTATTTCACTTAGCCTAATCTCCTCCAGTCCCATCCATGTTGATGTAAAAGTTGGGTATTCATCCTTTCTGATGGCTGAGTAATATTCAATTGTATATATGAACCACATCTTCTTTATCCATTCTTCTGTTGAAGGGCATCTCGGCTCTTTCCACAGTTTGGCTATTGTGGACATTGCTGCTATGAACATTGGGGTGCATATGGCCCTTCTTTTCACTACATCTGTGTCTTTGAGGTAAATACCCAGGAGTGTAATTGCTGGGTCATAGGATACCTCTATTTTTAAATTTTTGAGGATCCTCCACACTGTTTTCCGAAGTGGCTGTACCAACTTGCATTCCCACAAAGAGTGTAAGAGGGTTCCCCTTTCTCCACAACTTCTCCAACATTTGTTGTTTCTTTCCCTTGTCCATTTTTGCCAATCTAACTGGTGTAAGGTGCTATCTCAATGTGGTTTTGATTTGAATTTCCCTGATGGCTAAAGATGATGAACATTTTTTCCTGTGTCCATTAGCCATTTGTATATCTTCTTCAGAGAGGTGTCTTTTGCCCACTTTGTGACTTCATTATTTGTTTCTTGGGTGTTGAGTTTGACAAGTTCTTTATAGATCTTGGATACCAGCCCTTTATCTGTAGTGTCATTTGCAAATATCTTCTCCAATTCTGTGGGTTACCTCTTTGTTTTCTTAACTGTTTCCTTTGCTGTGCAGAAGCTTTTTATCTTGAGGAAGTCCCAAAAATTCATTTTTGGTTTTGTTTCACTAGCTTTTGGAGATGTATCTTGAAAGAAGTTGCTGTGGACGATGTCAAAGAGGTTACTGTTTATGTTCTCCTCTAAGATTTTGATGGATTTCTGTCTTACATTGAGGTCTGTCATCCACTTTGAGTTTATCTTCGTGAATGGTGTTAGAGAATGTTCGAGTTTCATTTTTCTGCATGTGGCTGTCCAATTTTCCCAGCACCATTGATTGAAGAGAATGTCTTTTCTCCATTGCATATTTTTTCCCGCTTTATCAAAGATTATTTGACCATAGAGTTGAGGGTCCATATCTGGGCTCTCTATTCTATTCCATCGGTCTATATGTCTGTTTTTGTGCAGTACCATGCTGTCTTGGTGATCACGGCTTTGTAATAGAGCTTGAAATCGGGCAACGTGATGCCCCCAGCTTTGTTTTTCTTTTTCAACATTTCTTTGGTGATTCAGGGTCTTTTCTGATTCCATACACATTTTAGGATTGTTTATTCCAGCACTTTGAAAAATGCCATTGGAATTTGGATTGGGATGGCACTGAAGGTATAGATTGCTCTGGGTAGCATAGACATTTTAACAATGTTTATTCTTCCGATCCATGAGCATGGAATATGTTTTCATCTTTTTGTGTCTTCTTCAATTTCTTTCATGAATGTTCTGTAGTTCCTAGAGTATGGATCCTTTACCTCTTTGGTTAGGTTTATTCCGAGGTATCTTATGGTTTTTGGTGTTATTGTAAATGGAATCGTTTCTCTAAATTCTCTTTCTACAGTTGCGTTGTTAGTGTATAAGACAGCAACTGATTTCTGTGCATTGATTTTGTATCCTGCCACATTACTGAATTGCTGTATGAGTTCTAGTAATTTGGGGGTGGAGTCTTTTGGATTTTCCACATAAAGAATCATGTCGTCTGCGAAAAGAGAGCGTTTTACTTCTTCTTTGCCAATTTGAATAACTTTTATTTCTTTTTATTGTCTGATTGCTGTTGTTAGGACTTCTAGTACTATGTTGAACAATAGTGGTGAGAGTGGGTATCCTTGACGTGTTCCTGATCTTAAGGTAAAGGCTCCCAACTTTTCCCCATTGAGTATGATATTCTTTGTGGGTTTTTTAGAGATGGATTTTATGAACTTGAGGGATGTTCCCTCTATCCTATATTCTGAAGAGTTTTAATCAGGAAAAGATGTTGTATATTGTCAAATGCTTGTTCTGCATCAATTGAGAGGACCATATGGTTCTTCTCTCTTCTCTTATTTTTTTAAATTTTTTAATTGTTGTGTTAATCACCATACATTAAATCATTAGTTTTTGATGTAGTGTTCCATGATTCATTGTTTGTGCATAACACCCAGTGCTCCATGCAGAATGTGCCCTCTTTAAACCCATCAAAAGGCTAACACATCCCCCCACCCCCCTCCCCTCTAGAACCCTCAGTTTCTTTTTCAGAGTCCATCGTCTCTCATGGTTCCTCTCCCCCCCGACTTACTCCCCTTCATTCTTCCCCTCCTGCTATCTTCTTCTTCTTTTATCTTCACATATATTGCATTATTTGTTTCAGAAGTACAGATCCGTGATTCAACAGTCTTGCACAATTCACACCACTCACCATAGGACATAACCTCCCCAATGTCTACCACCCGCCACCCCATCCCTCCTACCCCCCAGCACTCGAGCACCCTCAGTTTGTTTCCTGAGATTAAGAATTCCTCATATCAGTGAGGTCGTATGATACTTGCCTTTCTCTGATTCACTTATTTCACTCAGCATAACACCCTCCAGTTCCATCAACGTTGTTGTAAATGGCAAGATCTCATTCGTTTGATGGCTGCATAATATTCCATCGTGTATATATACCAAATCTTCTTTATCCATTCATCTGTCGATGGACATTTTGGCCCTTTCCACAGTTTGGGTATTGTGGACATTGCTGCTATAAACATTGGGGTGCATGTACTCCTTCGGATCCCTACATTTGTATCTTTGTGGTAAATACCCAGTAGTGCAATTGCTGGATCGTATGGTAGCTCTATTTTCAACTGATTGAGGAACCTCCATACTGTTTTCCAGAGCGGCTGCACCAGCTTGCATTCCCACCAACAGTGTAGGAGGGTTCCTCTTTCTCCGCATCCCTGGCAACATCTGTCGTTTCCTGACTTGATAATTTTAGCCATTATGACCGGTGTGAGGTGGTATCTCATTGAGGTTTTGGTTTGGATTTCTCTGATGCCGAGCGATGTTGAGCACTTTTTCATGTGTCTCTTGGCCATTTGGGTGTCTTCTTTGGAAAAATATCTGTTCTTGTTCTTCTGTCCATTTCTTGATTGGATTATTTGTTCTTTGGGTATTGAGTTTGATAAGTTCTTTATAGATTTTGGATACTAGCCCTTTATCTGATATGTCATTTGCAAATATTTTCTCCCATTCTGTCGGTTGTCTTTTGGTTTTGTGGACTGTTTCTTTTGCTGTGCAAAAGCTTTTTATCTTGATGAAATCCCAATTAGTCATTTTTGCCCTTGTCTCCCTTGCCTTTGGCGATGTTTCTAGGAAGAAGTTGCTGTGGCTGAGGTCAAAAAGGTTGCTGTCTGTGTTCTCCTTTACGATTTTGATGGACTCCTGTCTCTCGTTTAGGTCTTTCAACCATTTGGAGTCTATTTTTGTGTGTGGTGTAAGGAAATGGTCCAGTTTCATTCTTCTGCATGGGGCTGTCCAATTTTCCCAACACCATTTGTTGAAGAGACTGTCCTTTTTCCATTGGACATTCTTTCCTGCTTTGTCAAAGATGAGTTGACCATAGAGTTGAGGGTCCATTTCTGGGCTCTCGATTCCATTCCATTGATCTATGTGTCTGGTTTTGTGCCAGTACCATACTGTCTTGATGATGACAGCTTTGTAATAGAGCTGGAAGTCTGGAATTGTGATGCCGCCAGCTTTGCTTTTCTTTTTCAACATTCCTCTGGCTATTCGGGTTCTCTTCTGGTTCCCTACAAATTTGAGGATTATTTGTTCCATTTCTTTGAAAAAAGTGGATGGTATTTTGATGGGGATTGCATTGAATGTGTAGATTGCTCTAGGTAGCTTTGACATCTTCACAATGTTTCTTCTTCCAATCCATGAGCATGGAACGTTTTTCCATTTCTTTGTGTCTTCTTCGATTTCTTTCATGAGTATTTTATAGTTTTCTGAGTACAGATCCTTTGCCTCTTTGGTTAGATTTATTCCTAGGTATCTAATGGTTTTGGGTACAATTGTAAATGGGATCGACTCCTTGATTTGTCTCTCTTCTGTCTTGTTGTTGGTGTATAGGAATGCCACTGATTTCTGTGCATTGATTTTATAGCCTGCTACTTGACTGAATTCCTGTATGAGTTCTAGCAGTTTTGGGGTGGAGTCTTTTGGGTTTTCCACATACAGTATCATATCATCTGCAAAGAGTGAGAGTTTGACTTCCTCTTTGCCGATTTGGAAGCCTTTGATTTCTTTTTGTTGTCTGATTGCTGTGGCTAGGACTTCTAATACTATGTTGAATAGCAGTGGTGAGAGTGGACATCCCTGCCGCGTTCCTGACCTTAGGGAAAAAGGTCTCAGCTTTTCCACACTGAGAATGATATTCGCTGTAGGTTTTTCATAGATGGCTTTTAAGATATTGAGGTATGTGCCCTCTATGCCTATACTCTGAAGAGTTTTGATCAAGAAAGAATGCTGTACTTTGTCAAATGCTTTTTCTGCATCTATTGAGAGGATCATATGATTCTTGTTCTTTCTTTTGTTAATGTATTGTATCACATTGATTGATTTGTGGATGTTGAACCAACCTTGCAGCCCAGGGATAAATCCCACTTGGTCGTGGTGAATAATCCTTTAATGTACTGTTGGATCCTATTGGCTAGTATTTTGGTGAGAATTTTTGCATCCATGTTCATCAAGGATATTGGTCTGTAATTCTCCTTTTTGATGGTGTCTTTCTCTGGTTTTGGGATTAGGTAATGGTGGCCTTATAAAATGAGTTTGGAAGTTTTCCTTCCATTTCTATTTTTTGGAACAGTTTCAGGAGAATAGATATGAATTCTTATTTAAATGTTTGGTAGAATTCCCCTGGGAGGCCATCTGGCCCTGGGCTTTTGTTTGTTGGGAGATTTTTGATGACTGCTTCAATTACCTTAGTGGTTATAGTTCTGTTCAAGTTTTCTATTTCTTCCTGGTTCAATTTTGGTAGTCGATACATCTCTAGGAATGTATCCATTTCTTCCAGGTTATCTAATTTGCTGGCATAGTGTTGCTCATAATATGTTCTTATAATTGTTGGTATTTCTTTGGTGTTGGTTGTGATTCCTCCTCTTTCATTCATGATTTTGTTGATTTGGGTCATTTCTCTTTTCTTTTTGATAAGTCTGGCCAGGGGATTATCAATCTTGTTAATTCTTTCAAAGAACCATCTCCTAGTTTCATTGATCTGTTCTACTGTTCTTTTGGTTTCTATTTCATTGATTTCTGCTCTGATCTTTATTATTTCTCTTGTCCTGCGGGTTTGGCTTTGTTTTCTGTTTTTTCTCTAGCTCCTTTAGGTGAAGGGTTAGGTTGTGTATTTGAGACCTTTGTTGTTTCTTGAGAAAGGCTTGTATTGCTATATACTTTCCTCTCAGGACTGCCTTTGTTGCATCCCAAAGATTTTGAACAGTTGTTTTTTCATTTTCATTGGTTTCCATGAATTTTTTTAAATTCTTCTTGAATTTCCAGTTTGACCCATTCATTCTTTAGTAGGATGCTCTTTAGCCTCCATGTTTTTGAGTTCTTTCCGACTTTCCTCTTGTCATTGAGTTCTAGTTTCAAAGCATTGTGGTCTGAAAATATGCAGGGAATAATCCCAATCTTTTGGTATCAGTTGAGACCTGATTTGTGACCAAGGATGTGATCAATTCTGGAGAATGTTCCACGGGGACTAGAGAAGAATCTGTCTTCCGTTGTTTGGGATGGAATATTCTGAATATGTCTGTGAAATCCGTTTGGTCCAGTGTTTCATTTAAAGTCTTTATTTCCTTGTTGATCTTTTGCTTAGATGATCTGTCCATTTCAGTCACGGGGGTGTTAAAATCCCCCACTAGTATTGTATTGTTGTCAATGTGTTTCTTCGCTTTTGTTATTAATTGCCTTATATAATTGTTTGCTCCCATGTTAGGGGCATAGATATTTACAATTGTTAGATCTTCTTGTTGGATAGACCCTTTAAGTAGGATAGAGTGTCCTTCTTCATCTCTTATTACAGTCTTTGTTTTAAAATCTAATTTCTCTGATATATGGATTGCCACCCCTGCTTTCTTTTGGTGTCCATTAGCATGGTAAATGGTTTTCCACCCCCTCACTTTCAATCTGGGGGTGTCTTTGGGTCTAAAATGAGTCTCTTGCAGACAGCATTATCGATGGGTCTTGTTTTTTAATCCAATCTGATAGCCTGTGTCTTTTGATTGGGGCATTTAGCCCATTTACAATCAGGGTAACCATTGAAAGGTATGAATTTAGTGCCATTGTATCGCCTGTAAGGTGACTGTGACTGTATATTGTCTGTGTTCCTTTCTGATCTATGCTGCTTTTAAGATCTCTTTGCTTAGAGGACCCCTTTCAATATTTCTTGTAGGGTTGGTTTCGTGTTTGCAAATTCTTTTGGTTTTTGTTTGTCCTCGAGGCTTTTTATCTCTCCTTCAATTTTCAATGACAGCCTAGCTGGATATAGTATTCTTCACTGCCTATTTTTCTCGTTTAGTGCTCTGAAGATATCTTGCCAGTCCTTTCTGGCCTGCCATGTCTCTGTGGGTAAGTGTGTTGCCAATCTCATGTTTCTACCATTGTAGGTTACATATCTCTTCTCCTGAGCTGCTTTCAGGATTTTCTCTTTGTCTCTGAGACTCGTAAGTTTTAGTGTTAGATGTCGGGCTGTTGACGTATTTTTATTGATTTGAGAGGGGTTCTCTGTGCCTCCTGGATTTTAATGCCTGTTTCCTTCCCCACATTAGGGAAGTTCTCTGCTATCATTTGGTCCAATATACCTTCTGCCCCTTTCTCTCTTTCTTCTTCTTCTGGGATCCCAATTATTCTAATGTTGTTTCATCTTCTCATGTTGCTTATCTCTCGAATTCTGCCCTCGTGATCCAGTAGTTGTTTCTCTTTCTTTTTCTCAGCCTCTTTACTTTCCATCATTTGGTGTTCTATATTGCTGATTCTCTCTTCTGCCTCATTTATCCTAGCAGTTAGTACCCCCATTTTTGATTGCACCTCATTAATAGCCTTTTTGATTTCGACTTGGTTAGATTTTAATTCTTTTATTTCTCCAGAAAGCGTTTCTCTAATAATTTCCACACTTTTTTCAAGCCCCGCTAGTATCTTTAAAGTCATGATTCTGAACTCTAGGCCCGACATCGTACTAATGTCCATATTGAGTAGGTCCCTGGGAGACGGTACTACCTCTTGTTCTTTTTGGTGAGGTGATTTTTTTTGTCTTGTCATTTTGCCCTAGAAGAATAGATGAATGAGAGATCAAAATGCTAACAGGTTACCAACGTCCCCAGCAAATATACTCTATATTAATTGGAAAAGAGCTGAAACCAGGGGAAAAGAAAGGGAAAGAAAGAAAAAAGAAAGGGAAAAAAAGATAAAGATAAAAACAAACAGAAACAGAACAAAACAAAAAAAAAAACAGTATCCGATCAAATATGATCAGGCTAGTGCCTAGATCAGTGCCACACATTAGATTTTGGGCGTATTTTGGTCTGTTAGAAGAAAGTGCCTCCTAAGATTTTAAAGGAAGAAAGACTTATATATGTACAAAATAAAGGTTGATACAATGAAGGGATGGAAGATGAGTGTAAAGATGAAATGTATAAAAGGTTTTATAAAAGGAATTGAGAATTAAGAAGTTGTTTGAAAAAAGAAAGAAGAAGATTTAAAAAAAAAAAGAAAAAAAAGGGAGAGAGTGTGATCAGGCAGGAGAGTAGAACAAAGCCATACACTATTGATTTAGGGTATATTTTGATCTGTTAGAAGAAACTGTATCTCAAAATTTTAAAGAGAGAACAACATATATATATGCCAAAAATAAGGGTAACTACTATGAAGGGATAAAATATGACTCTAAAAATGAAAAATAAAAAAATGTTTTTTTAAAAAAGGGATTGATAAGATATTGGTTGAATAGGGGAAAAGGAAAAAGTAAAAAAAAACAATTAAAAAATTAGCTTTGAAAAACTAATGAATTATGGTAAAAAAGCCATGAATTGTATGTGTAGTATTCCCCTAGTGCTGGAATTCTCCCGTTCTCCTTGATCGGTAAACTTGGTCTTGGTTTGCTGGCTGTTCGTGCTGATCTTCTGGGGGAGGGGCCTGTTGCTGTGGTTTCCAAATGTCTTTGCCGGAGGCGGAATTGCCCCGCCCTTGTCGGTCCAGACTAAGCAATCTGCTCGGGTTTGCTCTCAGGAGTTTTGTTCCCTGCATGTTCTTGGCACAGTTTTGGAGGACCAGGGTGAAAATTGTGGCCTCCCAGTCTCTGTCTGGAGGAGCTGAGAACTCAAGACCCTGCTCCTCAGTGAACCCCCAGAGAAAAGCAGTTAATCCTGTCTCCCCGGTCTCCGGCCGCACTCCATGCTCACCCGGCCTGTGACCGAGCCTTTCTATCTCTGGCCCCCGACCCCGTGTGGAGTCTCCAAACCCAGCAGATCCCTGCGGTGCTCTCCCGCGCCACTCCTCCCGGGGGAGGAAGGGGAGTCTCCCCAGCTCTGCCGCTTGTTGGGTCCCTGCTGGAGGAGCAGTGGCCCGACTGGGCCGCGGATCACAGTTTATGGCAACCCCGAGCTGAGAGCCCGTTCCTCGGCTCCGTCTCTGCAGCTGGCTTCCCTGCTCCGATACCTGGGAGCTCTGCCATACTCAGTCTCCCCTGGTCTTTCTGTGACCCCGAGGGTCCTGAGACCACACTGTCCTGCAAGGTTTCCACCTCTAGCTTAGCCACTGGAGCGAAGTCCTTCCGCGGAGCCGACTTCTAAAAGTTCCGATTTTGTGCTCCGCGGTTCTATCACTTGCCAGAAGCGGCCGATGGAGGCCCCCTCCCCCGCCGTCTCTCCTCCTGAATATCGCCTCGGATTCACTTCTCCGCACGTCCTACCTTCCAGTAAGTGGTCACTTCTCTGTTCAGAGAGTTGTTGCTACTCTCTTCTTCAATCTCCTGTTGAGTTGGTAGTTGTTTAGAATGGTTTGATCCCTATTCAGCTGAATTCCTGAGACCAGATGAAATCCAGGTCTCCTACTCCTCTGCCATCTTGCTCCGCCCCCTTCTCTCTTCTCTTATTTTTTTTTTTAAGATTTTATTTATTTATTCATGAGAGACAGAGGAGGAGAGAGAGAGAGAAGCAGAGGGAGAAGCAGGCTCCCAAGGAGCAGGGAGCCCAATGCGGGACTCGATCCCAGGACCCTGGGATCATGACCTGAGCCGAAGGCAGAGGCTTAACCATCTGAGCCACCCAGGCGCCCTCTCTTCTCTTATTAATGTGTACTATCCCATTGGTTGATTTGCGAATGTTGAACCACTCTTGCGTCATGGGGATAAATCCCACTTGGTCGTGGTGGATGATCCTTTGAATATATTGTTTGATCCTATTAGCTAGGATTTTGTTGAGGATTTTAAATCCATATTCATCAGGGATATCAGTCTGAAATTCTCCTTTTTGATGGGGTTTTTGCCTGGTTTGGGAATTAATGTAATGGTGGCTTCATAGAATGAGTTTGGAAGTTTTCCTTCTGTTTCTATTTTTTGAAACAGCTTCAGTAGAATAGGTATTATTTCTTCTTCGAATGTTTGGTAGAATTCCCCAGGGCATCCATCAGGCCCTGGACTCTTGTTTTTTGGGAGGTTTTTAATCACTGCTTCAATCTTGTTACTTGTTATTGGCCTATTCAGGTTTTCCAGTTCTTCCTGTTTCAGTCTTGGCAGCTTGTAGTTTTCCAGGAAGGCCTCCATTTCATCCAGATTTCTCAGTTTTTTGGCATATAGTTGTTGATAATAATTTCTAATAATTGTTTCTATTTCCTTGGTGTTAATCATGATCTCTCCCCTTTCATTCATAATTTATTAATTTGGGTCCTTTCTCTTTTCTTTTGGATAAGTTGACCAGTGGTTTATCGATCTTATTAATTCTTTCAAAGAACCAACTTCTAGTTTCGTTGATCTCATCTACTTTGTTTCTGGGTTCTAATTCATTGATTTCTGCTCTCATCTTAATTATTTCTCTTCTAATGCGTGGCTTAGGAATCGTTTGTTGCTTTTTCTCTAGTTCTTTAAGGTGTAGAGTTAGTTGGTGAATTCGGGATTTTTCTGTTTTTTTGATTGAGGCTTGGATGGCTATGTATTTCCCCCTTTGGACTGCCTTTGCAGTATCCCAGAGGTTTTGGACTGATGTGTTTTCGTTCTCATCAATTTCCACGTTGTGTTTAAGTTCTTCTTTGATTTACTGGTTGCCCCAAACATTCTTGAGCAGAGTGGTCTTTAGCTTCCAAGTGTTTGAATTTCTGCCAAATTTTTTCTTGTGATTGAGTTCCAGCTTTAAAGCATTGTGGTCTGAGAATATGCAGGGAATAATCTCAGTCTTTTGGTATCAGTTGAGACCTGATTTGTGACCCAGTATGTGGTCTATTCTGGAGAAAGTTCCATGTGCACTGGAGAAGAATGAGTATTCTGTTGTTTTAGGGTGGAATGTCCTTTAAATATCTATGAGGTCCATCTGGTCCAGTGTATTATTCAAAGCTCTTGTTTCCTTGTTGATTTTGTGCTTAGATGATGTGTCTATTGCTGAGAGTGGAGTATTGAGGCCTCCTACAATTAACGTATTTTTATCAATATGACTCTTGATTTTGGTTAACACTTGGCTTATGTAGATGGGTGCTCCCATGTTGGGGGCATAGATATTTACAATTGTTAGATCTTCTTGTTGGATAGACCCTTTAAGAATGATATAGTGTCCTGTGTCTTTAATTACAGACTTTAGTTTAAAATCTAATTTGTCTGATATGAGAATTGCTACCCCAGCTTTCTTTTGAGGTCCGCTGGCATGGAAGATGGATCTCCATCCCTTCACTTTCAGTCTGGATGTATCTTTAGGTTCAAAATGAGTCTCTTGCAGACAGCATATGGATGGGTCCTGTCTTTTTATCCAATCTGCAACCCTGTGTCATTTTATGGGAGCATTTAGTCCATTCACGTTGAGTGATTATTGAAAGATATGAATTAATTGTCATCATGTTGCCTGTGAAGACCTTGTTTTTATAGATTGTCCCTGTAAATTTCTGTTGTATATCATTCTTGGGGTCTTTCTCCTTTTATAGGACCCCCCCTTAATATTTCTTGCAGGGCCAGCTTAGTCATCACATATTCTTTCAGTTTCTGCCGGTCGTGGAATCTCTGCATCTCTCCATCCATTCTAAATGACAGCCTTGCTGGATAAAGTATTCTTGGCTGCATGTTCTTCTCGTTTAGTACACTGAATATGTCTTGCCAGGCCTTTCTGGCTTCCAGGTCTCTGTGGATAGGTCTGATGTTATGCTGATGTTCCTCCCTTTGTATGTAAGGGAGCTCTTCCCCCTAACTGCCCTTACGATGGTTTCCTTGGTTCTAAGATTTGCAAGTTTTACTATTTACATGCTGGGGGGGTTGGCCTGTTTTCCTTGATCTTGGGAGGTGTTCTCTCTGCCTCTAGGACACGAATGTTCATTTCATTCCCCAGATTAGGGAAGTTTTCAGCTACAATTTGCTCAAATACATCTTCTAGTCCTCTCTATCTCTCCACTCCCTCCGGGATTCCAATAATTCTGACATTGGAACACTTCATGGTGTCACTTATTTCTCTGATTCTATTTTCACAGATTCTGAGTTGTTTTTCCCTGGCCTCCTCTTTTCCCTTTTTATCGATTATATTGTCTTCCAGGTCACTTATTCATTCTTTTGCCTCACTTACCCTAGCAGTTAGATTATCTAGATTGGATTGGATCTCATTGATAGCATTTTTAAGTTCTGCCAATTCAGTTTTCATTTCTGCCCTTAGAGACTCTATGTTGCCATTAATCGATTTCTCCATTCTAGCCGTTGTCTTCACAATTGTTAGCCTGAATTCCATCTCTGACATCTTGGTTATGTCTGCATCCATTTGTCTATCTGCAGCATAAATCATAATCTCTGAGTCTTTTCTATTTTGGGACTCCTCCTCTAGTCATTCTGTTGATGGGTGTTTGAGGGAGTGTATAGAGTCCACATTATTGACCAGAATCCAAGGAAGATGCACCTGTTTTCTTGGGACCTTAGGGTTGTTGGCCCCTTGTTTTCCCAGCCTGTCTTCTGGGGGAGGGGTTTGCCATGCTGTTACTCAGGCAACCCTGTTTGGGCGGAGTTGACCTGCCCCCCCTGTGGAGGGGGATGGGCTCAGTGGGAATCAGTTTTGGGGGCTTTTGTTCTCTGGCGGCTTTCCCTGGTGGCTTTCTGTGTCTCTTCCACGAGTCAGAGCAGAAGAGATCATTTCCAACACTCTGCCTCAGAGCAGAGAGACCTCAATCTGATCTTCAGTGAGCTTTCCAGGCCACACTGTCTCTGTTTCTGTCCGTGCTGCTATAAACTGCAGCGGCCTGGGTTGTGTGCCCCTCTGCTGTGCTCCCAGTCCTGCCTCCATGTCGGGGTTCATCTCTGCCCTTTGTGCTTCTAAAACTGCCAGCTGCTCCCAGTTTGCATGCGACTCTGCCACTCTGGGTTTCTGCCCCTGGGCCTGCCTTAAAGTCCTTTCCCCGCTGCTACCATCTGCGAATCTGTGCCTCGTACCCAGCGAGTGAGGGTGTCGCTCACCTGCGGTGTAGGATCCCCATGGCCAGGCACCCTCCTGCTGCCATTTATCTTCCAATATCTGCCTGCAGAATCATGGCTCCATGCTTCCTAACCTGAAATCAACCGCCTGCGATATTCTGTTTGTAGAGATCCAGATCTTCTTATATATTCAGGCTGGTTTCATGGGTGCTCAGAGTGGTCTGGTAGATATCCAGCTCAATTCCAGGGACCAGTTGAAATAGGGTCCCCTACTCCTCCGCCATCTTTCCTCTGCCTCGTCCAGACATGCAGGGTTTTGACTGCAGTTAGTGCTTGTATTCACTGAGCTTCCCTAATTGTGTTTTTATGCAATTATCATAGTTATATAAGATATATATGAATTACATGTTTACATAGAGTCTAAATTGTGAGGGCTGTCAAATGAGTAGCTGCTATCCATGTGTTGTTGCTTAAGTGAGACTTTGAGTCCAAATCTTTATCCCAAGGAGAACATCAAAACAATGGTCATCAATTCTGTCCTTGCACTCTGTAGAAATTATCAGTCTGATTCTTCCTGACATCACCAAGTAACTGGGGACTGAATGGATGCAGGCTGTTCTTAATTACTCCATTCCCCTTTTTCATTGTACATAAAGCTTCAATAATTTAACTTTTTCCTATTCATTCATCCAATACGCCATTAGTAGTAAAATCTTAATGATTGTGGCGAACTCTCTGTGACATCTCTTGCATTCTATTTACATCATCTTCATTCTCTCCCAAATTCATAACATGGTGTTTGTTCACTGTTATATTAACCCCCTACATTGTTTCTGGACTAGAGTGTCTTCTTTTTAAAAATCTTCTACATTGTTTCTTTTTTCCCCCAAGTTTTTATTTAATTTTGGCTAGTTAACATATAGTGTAATATTAGTTTCAGGTTTAAGATTTAGTGATTCAACAGTTCTGTACAACACTTGATGCTCATCATGACAAGTGTACTCCTTAATACCTATTACCTACCTCACCCATCTCCCTGCCCACCTCCCCTCTAGTTACCTCCCAAATCTATGTTGTGTAGCCATATTTATCTTGAAAAGGACAATTCAAATCAAACAAACACCCTCCTAACAAAAACATCTGCTATCCAAATAATGCTTACTGATGTTTATGGTCACTGAAAAAGTGACTCAAATTTACCTTGTATCATATTCTGTTATGTGGCATAGCCCATATACACACCTCAAATTTAGTTCCTCTTTGATGGCATTCTATAGTGTACTTCCCATTTCTATACTCATTTCTTACCATTGTGCAATTCTATCGTCTTTGCTCTCCTTCTCATTTTTTAAGAGCAAGATGTAATCTAACACTTGAACTTAATCTCAACCTTCCCTGTATAGATTCCTCTCCCTACTCAGCATTCTCATAACACACTGCTTACCCAGGTGATATCTTGTACATTCTGACATATTTCATCATGTTCCTACCTAATATATCCATCCATTTGATAGATTCTGAGAATGCAGTATGGTGTTTGCAATTCCCATATTTCCTACACTATTCCATTACCTTTATATTGAAAAAAAAAGTAGTGATGAAACAGTGGGGAAAACCTTATCTTTGATGCATTTTAACTTTTGTTTTGTCCTCAAGGTCGATGGAAAACCTATGATCAACACACCAGGTATGCCACTTCATGGGACAATCAATGACATCACACTCGATATTCTCTTTATCTTTACCTACATCTGAAGTCTTATTTTTCAACACTTAGACCTTAATTGTAAAGGAATTTACATAAAATCCCTGCAATTTCTGTTTAATATGACCTTATCACTCAGGAGTTAATAATCAGACAATAATGTGGTGGACTAATGACAGCACACTCCCTGGGTTCATTTTGGTAGGCTTCTCTGACCAGCCTCAGTTAGAGCTTGTTCTCTTTGGGGTAATCTTGTTTCTGTACGTGATGACACTGCTAGGCAATGCCACTATCATCCTAGTATCCCTCTTGGACTCTAAACTGCACACTCCCATGTACTTTTTTCTCTCCCATCTCTCCTTCCTGGACCTCTGTTTCACCAGCAGCATTATACCTCAGCTTCTAGTCAACCTGGGTGGTTCAGATAAGTCCATCACATACGGTGGCTGTGTGGTTCAGCTCTATGTTTCTCTTGCCCTGGGATCCACAGAATGTGTCCTCCTGGCTGTGATGTCCTATGATCGCTACATCGCCATCTGCTGTCCTCTACATTATGCCTTTGCCATGCGCCCTGGACTCTGTCATAGCCTGGCATCTGTGGCATGGCTCAGTGGGGTGGCCACTACTCTAGTACAGTCCACTCTCACCCTGCAGCTGCCTTTCTGTGGCCATCGCCAAGTGGATCATTTTTTCTGTGAGGTCCCTGTGCTCATCAAGTTGGCTTGTGTGGACACCACTTTCAACCAGGCAGAGCTCTTCGTGGCTAGTGTTTTATTCCTGGTGGTGCCTTTATCACTCATCCTGATCTCCTATTGGCACATTGCCCTAGCAGTTCTGAAGATCAAGTCAGCCATTGGACGGCACAAAGCTCTTGGGACCTGCTCTTCCCACCTGATGGTTGTCATAATCTTCTATGGAACCATTATCTTCATGTATCTGCAGCCAGCCAAGAGTAGGTCCAAGGACCAGGGAAAGTTTGTTTCCCTCTTTTATACCGTGGTGACCCCCATACTCAACCCTCTCATCTATACCCTGAGAAACAAGGAAGTGAAGGAGGCACTGAGAAAAATTCTTGGAAGAACTTTATGACTTAGTGAAACATGATTATCAAGAATTTTTTTAGGAGGCCGTTGTTATGACTGATTAATTTAATGGATGATGACTCAATAAATTATTTGGTTATTTTCATAAACCTATAGTGGGTTTTGGTAGAAAAAGAAATTCAATAGTGCTTGAATTTTTGAGTTGGACAAACCTGAGTTTGAATGCTCATTTCATTACATAATAGCTATGTGACCTGAACAATTTGCACAACCTTTATACCATCTATGGCCTGGAGTATATAAAGTGAACAACTGAAATTAAAATTAGATCACTGTCTTAAGCGTTTGACTTTTAAGGTTTATTCATAAAGTTTATTTTATTTAATAACCACAACTGTATGCTAGATGGGTATTGTTATAATTATTTTGCAGAGATCAAAGTCTTTTGACCATTTGCTCAAAACAGAAAGGGGAAATCCTAAACTTCAGTGGCATTGCTCTTTCAACAGACCATGGATTACTGGACTCTGAGGTTGTGGTCAGTCTCCATCACACACTGAGCTCATCTCTGTTGCTGCACTTTCCCCCTGCTTGGCAAGCTTCTGATTTTTCATATTTCTCTCCTTAGTAGGTTTTTGAGAATGGCAACTATGTTGTTGTTGTTTTTTTAATTTAATTTTATTATGTTACATTAGTCACCATACAATACATCATTAGTTTTTGATGTAGTGATCCATGCTTCATTGTTTTCATATAACTATGTTTTGGCTTAATCACAATTTAAAGCAGAATATATTTACAGGTGACTCCCAGATTTGTATTTCAACAAAGACACTTTCTATCCATATTCTCATGTTCAAGTATGTATTTTACTTCACTTGGGTATCTTAAAACAGCTTCAAAATGAGCACATCACAACTAAGTCAAAAGCTCCCGGCCTTTGGCTCTTTCTCACTATTCTCAATATCACAAAATGGAGGATGTATCATCTTAAATCCCGCCCTTTCTTTCACCAACTGTATATAGCCTATACAAAATTCTGTGGATTTTTAATTATCTCTCTGGTTTACCCAATTCTTCCCATTTTAATTTCCTGTTACCTGTGTACTACTGAGATGGCTTCCTTACTAGATGGAGAGATATTTATTTAATTAATTGATCACCTCTTCCATTACACCCTCTATCTTATATTACTAGGTGCACACAATTTTTAATGCTCCATGGAACTTATGCTTGTCTTAACTGCTTTAAGAAATACATTTATTTGTCCAACAATTAGTGAGGCATTGCGGGCACAGATGTGAAGTTAAAAGTACCCATGCCTTTATAGAGTTTATATACTAGTGGTCCAATTCCGTTAATTGGTAGGTTTTTACTATGTGATAGTATCTATTTTCTAACAAAATAAGTCAATATTGGGTGAGTAAGTCACTTTCAGCAACTTGATTGTAAAATCAAATCTATCTCAATCAAGTTATAAGCTTAATGGCTATGTGTTTTTATTTTACTTGGATTTTTGATACTAAATTGATATGGTTGCAAAACAACTTTATCTAAACAGTGGTACATCAACTTGAAGAAGGAGGAAAGAGTTTACATTGTTATTTGCTAAATTACAAATAAGTTAATATGTATATAAGAAAGGAAAGAAAATCCATGGGTGAATTTTAAAGAGGCAGACAGCTTGTAACAGAAGCCAGTCTTCAAATGCTACTGTCCATTTTAGATGACAGAGAGGCCATTTTCTTTAAAATTATTAGAAGAGTCAGTGGATATATAAGATATAACAAGAGATGGTTGGAAATAGAATGTTTTCCTTTGTGCTGAGGAATGCACAAACATCTCTGAATTCCAAATAAACTGGGCTTAATGATCTAGTAAAACATATGAGAAATGAAAATAAATTTCTTAGGCAGAGTTTGGGAATTGTTCATAAGCATGATCAGAGACTTAGATAACCAAGGAAAAGTGTGAGCTCTCCTATTTTGAATAACAATAAAGAAACAATTTATTTTTACTTCTATAGGACATTTAAAGTGTTTTAAGGGTAGAAAAGATAAATAAGATGTATTAATTTTTCTGCTCAAAAATGTAAAGGGGCAGTTTACTATAGTGAGGATAACACAGTGCAATAATGTCTGGTGTCCCATTGGAACTCAGCCCATAGACACCATGATATTGTGAGCCAATTACTCAAGGGATTTACTCTTGAGGTTATTTCCCTGAATTACTGTAATTTCTCTGAATTCTGTGTGATTACTGAAAGTTAGCATTTTTCTACCACCTACTGCATTACAATGGGATAATCCGGATGAACTTAATTGGTAATGTTTTGGAAAGTGTCAGGGTAAGCTCCTGATGTCTTACTTAGTGAATCCTTATGTGATGGGGAAAATTAGGACTGCAAGGCTCTTGTGCATGACCATGTCCCAGCATCCTCTCCTATGGACATTTTAATGAGCTACACGTTTTCCATGGAGGGAAGATGGTAATTCTCTTACCCTTCTGGGGATGTGATTAGGCCACATCAACAGGACCTTTTTTTCCCCTCTTTCCTAGCTTAAGCCATTTCCTCATCGCAGAGGTAAGTCACTGGGGTTTCTAACTTCCAAGTGCTTTTTCTTAGAAGTGTAGTCCTTGAGGTTAGCTCACTTTCTTCTGACATGTTCCCAAGCAAGTGTTGACATCTAATCTAGAAACCATTTAATTTTTTACCTTACTTGGAAGGAACACTTCCATGTTGTATCACAAACTGCGTGGACCAGGAGGCAACCACTTTTGGAACGGTTGCAGAGAGATTCAGGCCCCAGAGAAGTAACTTCTAGCCATTGTGTTACTTTGCAAACATAACTGAGGGTCAAACTTCACCTGTGGTCCCAACTCTCAATGATGGCTTCAACATCTTCGCATAATTTTCCAGGCAGTGGAGAAAGATTATGTATCATCTTTCTGGGCATACTGCTCCCTGGTTTAGGTCTCAGTCAGTGACTGGAGTCTACAACAACCCAGATGCCTCTTTTTCTCAGAACCTTACATG
This sequence comes from Zalophus californianus, assembly GCF_009762305.2. Classification (NCBI taxonomy): domain Eukaryota; kingdom Metazoa; phylum Chordata; class Mammalia; order Carnivora; family Otariidae; genus Zalophus; species Zalophus californianus. The sequence goes on from NC_045599.1 coordinate 1,262,499, forward strand.
TGGTTCCTAGCTGGTCCTTTCTGAGACCTTAACCTGGGGACACCTTTTTATTTCCTCTCAAGACACAGGCAGCTAAAGATACTGCAGACAGGAAAGTAACTCCTGAGTCCAGAATGAATGTTCTTGGCCTGAAATAAGTACCTTTACATTGATGGTCAGGTTGTATGTTTTATTGCACGTAGATCAAACTATGAAATTAAAGCAACAACTCAGAATCGTGAAGTCTGTGAATTTCAGGGTAGTCTTTCCTTTTGTCTTTGACTATTCAAAACCAAACAGGAAATATCTCATAAAATTCTTTTTATTTCATTCTCTCTCTCTCTTTTTAATACCTAATATCCCTTCTGCTCAAAGGCAGCAAAGACTGGGTTTAAATTGTTCATTCCTGAGCTGTCTATATTCTTCAAACTGAAAAAAAAAATCATCTTACCTGAATATTTTTGCATGTGATACATATTTGTGAAACATCTTACCAGGGTATGGAGACAATCTCATTGAATTAAGGGAATTAAGTGAGGATATACATTATTCGCTCAACGAATTGATCTTAATTATGACTACAAATAAATTCTCAAAAATCCAGGTCCAAAAGGAGGTTAATATATGTTACACAAGGAGGTTAATATATGGCACACACGTCCACTTACCACCCTCTTTGCTTCTTTGTCTACTTGCCACCATGGTCTCCTGACCTGTTCTGGGGCTACATTTGATTCGATAGACAATGAAGATGCTTGAATTTTACATCAGCACACTCCCTCCTTTCATGGCACATGTCATAATCTTCTCATTTTTGAGAGAGCATTTGAACTCATTTTTAAAAAAGATTTCATTTATTTATTTTAGAGAGAGCAGGGGGAGGGGCAGAGAGAGAAGCAGACTGCCTGCTGAGTGCAGAGCCTGATGCTGGGGGAATCCCACGACCCCAAGAACACAACCTGAGCCCAGACCAAGAGTTGGTTGCTTAACCAACTGAGCCACCCTGGTGCCTCTGAACAAAATTTTAAAAATTGCTTTTGACTGCAACTTTTCTTGTTATTAAAAGGTACATCTAGTTAGCTGACAATATTTGTGTCTTTTGGCCTAGAGCTATTCTATTAGGATGAGAAATTTGTTTTTAGTATGTTTAAAAATAAGTTCCTATTTTTGGGTTTTGTTGTTGGATCTTAGAAAGGGGGGGAAAAAGAGTCTACCAGAATAGAATAGCAGGCTAAAAGTTCATAGCAATATTTGTATACTGGAAAGTATTTACAGGAGATTAATAGTACGTAGGTTCATCACTATAACAGCACTTTCAACTCATGTCCTACAATCACACAGTGAAATAATGGACGGCACACATTCTCAAAGTGAAAATAATTTCACTTAGAGAAGAAGGCATGATGTAGGAGTTCACAACATTTGGTGATCCTTGTAGTATTTCTATAGGGTCAACCTAGAATAACAGACTGAGAAAGTGACTCTAGAGCTGGAATCCTGTGAACAGGTTCTCAAGGGAGGAACAACCTCCAAGTGGGGGTGAACGGCTGTGGAGGGGTAGATAGGCGGGAGGTATACCCAAAATAGCATTGATTAGGATTATTTCATGTTTGGAGATTGGCACTATCAGTGGTCTTTAAAGGTGGTGGGTGACTATGGGGACACAGAAAGCATTATCTGCAAACGTGTAGAGAACCCTGTCCCATGGGATGCTGCATGTCACTGTAGATAGGGTCTGGTCAAAGGGACTAAAAGTGTTCATGTTAAAAGGACTTTTCTGTTGCCAAATGCAAAATTCAGCTTTATATGATAGTTTAGGGGCCAGGCTATAGTGTGTGTTGAGTGACAAGGAAGACTAGTTTGCACAGAAAGGAGAAACAGAGGCATAAGGGGGCGTGATCAACATCTGGGGGGACTGGAAGGGAAGTTTGGTTGAACTTTGAAAGAAACTCCTTTGGATATTGGTAAAAGAGGCAATGATTAGCATGATTTATTCAGTTCCCAAATAGACAATCTCATTGTTTCCATTGCATCACTGTATATTTAAGGAAATGTCTTTGTTTACAGATATTTTCTGCTTTAGTTAAGAAAACAGTGATAGTATTTTGTAATGCAGGTGTTTTACAGTTTTGTGACAAAACATACAAATTTTTTACAATATAACCTCTTAATTTGCTGTTTTATATGAAAATTACTAAATTAAGCTGTTTCTGAAATATTTTTAAAAATTATCTTAATTTTGTGTTATCTTTAATATGCTATTTTTTATACTTTTTGGAGGATATTATATTAATATTCATGATTACTTTTGTTTATTATGGTATGTAAAATATTATCTTTGTTTTTACTAAGTTTTATTTTCTGGCATTTTTCTAACTTATTTATCTTATTTTATTCATTTTATCTTGTTTAAAAGAAGTATTAAAAAGTATGCTTATATTTTAATATCTAAATTTTAAAAAAATAATTCATTTAATAATCTCCAATTGAAATTTTGGCATCCTGTTTCACCTAAATTTCTATTATTTATTTAAGTTTTACAGTAATGAGTTAGAGAATATAATGAGGAAAATTTCTATTTTCCACATCATCGAGTTTTTCATTAAAGCTTAATACCTGATCAGTGATACAAAGTTTATTAAATGACCAGTGTGTTGCTTATTTTTTGTGTTTATTTTATGTTACTTGGTGCCTGGGAGTTTAACCGGGCTATGTCTCATTGTGGATTAACATATACTTATAAAGTAACTGTGAGAATTAGTACTTTAGCTTGCATTTTAGCTTTCATAGTGTTAAACTGTGAGTGTTTGATGTCAAAATTTACTAACTTTTACCTTAAGATATGTTATGTTTTCGACTCTTTCATGCCATCTTTCATTGTAACTCCTTCTTTCTTCTTTATTACCTTCTGGCCAAGTTACTCAGGCCTATCTTTTATTCAGCTCTTTGTTTTCACTTCCTAAATACAAATTAGGATGTAACCACTCTGTATGTCCTGAATTGTTTTCTACAGCCAGTTTCCTTTTTAAAATCAACTGTTGTTTTGAATCATTTGTTTTAGTAACTCCCTGTTGTCTTAAATTTCTTGAGTGTGAAGAACTACTGTTTGCTGCCCAAATATTTATACTGGTTTTTGGAGAAATTCTTCTTCAAGTGTATGTTCTTCACCAAACTTTTGTTTCTTGAAGGTCCCACCTTTTCCTTTTTGTCTTTGTCCTTGGTCTTGTTTTGTATTATAGTTTTTTTTTTTTTTTTGAGATGTGTAAAACCTAGGTCCAGTGTTTTTATATTTCTTAAATACTCATCTTCTTTGGTTGTACATAGTGATCTAGGTTTGTCTTTTCTCAAATATACTAGGACCATTTGTCTTTCCTTTTCTTTCTTTTCTTCCCCTGGATGCTTCCCCCACCCCATTAAGCACATTTATTTATAGTGAACATATTAATTAATATATATTAAATACACTTTTATATACTTAAAACTGAGGTACGTTTTATAAAACTACTTGCTATACATGATCAGTTTTTTTCATTCCATCTTTTTAAATTATGGAATGTATTTTATTCACATTTGAGTAATTACTATTTGTGGTGCACAGCCAAAAGAATAAAATGGTAAATGGCAAAGTCTCATCTCTTTCCCAAAGGTCCACCACTCCTATACGCCATTGCTATAAGCAGCTTCCTGTGTATCTGCATATATAGGGACATATCACTATACAGAATTCCTCTAATTTAGGCAGATTTTTTTATTTCTGCTTTTTAGTTTTAGGGAAAAAAATGCTCCTTTTTAAAAAAGATTTTATTTATTTATTTGACAGAGAAAGACACAGTGAGAGAGGGAACACAAGCAGGGGGAGTGGGAGAGGGAGAAGCAGGCTTCCCACGGAGCAGGGAGCCCAATGCTGGGGTCAATCCCAGGACCCTGGGACCATGACCTGAGCCCAGGGCAGACGCTTAACGACTGAGCCACCCAGGTGCCCGAAAAAATGCTCTTAATAAGATATTGATTGAAAAAGAGAGGGCGAAACTTCTGTTTAAGTAATTTGTGTTTGCAACATATACTTCTATGGTCTCTGCCATGCATTCTCATTCTTTTTTTTTAATTTTAATTTTTATTTAAATTAAATTTAGTTAACACATAGTGTATTATTAGTTTCAGGGGTAGAATTCAGTGATTCATCGCTCACATACAACACCCAGTGCTCGTTACAACAAATGCCCTCCTTAATGCCCATCACCCAGTTACCCTATCCCCCTACCCACCTCCCCTCCAGCTACCCTCAGTTTGTTTCCCATAGTTAAGAGTTCCTTATGGTTTGCTTACCTCTCTGTTTTCATTTTATTTTATTTTTCCTTCCCTTCCCCTGTGTTCATCTGCTTTGTTCTTAGATTCCACAAATGAATGAAATCATATGGTATTTGTGTTTCTCTGACTGACTTATTTCACTTAGCATACTTCCCTCTAGTTCCATCTACATCATTGCAAATGACAAGATTTCATTCTTTTTGAAGGTTGAATAATATTCCACTGTGTGTGTGTGTGTGTGTGTGTGTGTGTGTGTGTGTGTGTGTGTGTGTGTGTATACACAAATATTCTTTATCCTTTCATCTGTTGAAGAACATCTGGGCTCTTTCCACAGTTTGTGGACATTTCTGCTATAAACATTGGGGTGCAGGTGCCACTTCAATTCATTATGTTTGTATCCTTTAGATGAATACCTAGAAGTACTATTGCTGGGTCATAGGATAGCTCTATTTTTAACTTTTTGAGGACCGTCCATACTGTTTTTCAGAGTGGCTGCACCAGCTCGCATTCCCACCAACAGTGTAAGAGGGTTCCCCTTTCTCTTCATCCTCACCAGCATTTGTTGTTTCCTGACTTGTTAATTTTTGCCATTCTAACTGGTGTAAGGTGGTATCTCAATGTGGTTTTGATTTGAATTTCCCTGATGGCTAGTGATGTGGAGCATTTTTTCATGTGTCTGTTGGTCCTTTGTATGTCTTCCTTGGAGAAATGTCTATTCATGTCTTCTGCCCATTTCTTGACTGTAAAGTTTGTTTTTGAGTGTGGAGTTTATATTTTTATTAACTTATAACTAACTTCCTCTATTTTTGGATGATGAAAAACTGTTTCATTCCCTCTTGATTGAAAATTGCTTAAATAAAACCTTTTTTTTCTCCTATTGAAATTAACAGTGTTTTCTGTCTTTCTGTAACTAGAAAGACATTAACATAAAGAGGTAAATTTGATTGGATGGAAATGATGGTCTAATTTATTTCCTACAACAGATAATATTGTTTTCCCCATAACACACACACAATTATATTGACGTATAACTGATACACAAAAATCTTCACGTATTTAAAGTATACAGTTGATGAATCTGGACATATTTATGCACCATTAACCATAACCAATGCAATAAATTACCTGCAAAAGTTTCCTAATTTACTTTGTGTCCTGTGTGTATGTGTGTGTGTGTGCGTGAAATAAGAATACTTAACATAATTTGTCCATTTAACAAATTTTAAGTGCATAATACAGTATTATTAAATTCAGGCAATATGTTGAACAGTAGTTTTCTAGAATATATTCATCTTGTATGACTGTAATTTTATAACCATTGAACAACTTCCTGTTTTCCTCCCCTCCCATCCCCTGGCCACCACCATTTTATTTTCTGTTTCTGTAAGTTTAACTATTCTATATACCTCATGTAAGAGGAGTATTTTTCCTTCTGTGTCTGGCTTGTTTCACTTAGCATAAGGCCCTCAAGGTCCATCCATGTTGTTGTGCATTGGAGAATTTCTTTTTTAAGGCTGAATCCCATTACATTAATATCAAATAATATTCCATTAATTAAGGATGAGTAATAAACAGCATCTCCATTCACCCACAGATGGACAATTAAGTTGTCTATTGTAAATAATGCTACAATGAACACAAAGATAAAGATATTTCTTTTGAGACCCTGATTTCAATTCCTTTGGATATATACCAGAAGTAGGATTGTTGGGTCATATGACAGTTTTATTTTTAATTTTTTGGGGAATGTTGATTCTGTTTTTCATAATGACTGTACCATTTTACATTCCCACCAACACTGTGTGAGGGTTCTAATTTCTCCACAACCTTGTCAACATTTCCTATCTTTTTTATAACATCCATATTTATAGGTGTCATGTGATATTGCATTTTTTAATATGCATTATCTTGATGATTAGTGATGCTGAGCCCTTTTTCCTATACCTATTAAACATCTGTATGTCTTGTTTGGAGAAATGCCATTCAAGACTTTGCCTACTTTTTAATCAAGTTTTATTTATTTATTTATCTTGCTATTGTTTCATTTGAGATTCTTATATATTTTGGAATTAACTCCTTATTGGATTTTTTTTCAAATATTTTCTCCCATCTCCTAGATTTTTCCTTTTGTTGCCTGTGGTTTTGGTATCATATCTATAAAATCATTGCCAAGACCAATGTCATGAACTTTTCCTTTATGTTTCTTCTAGGAGTTTTATTTTTAGATCCTACATTTAAGGTTTCAGTACATTTTGAGTTGATTAATGGTGCATATAGTATAAGCTAGACATCCAGCTTCATTCTTTTGCATGTGGATATTTGGCTTTCCCAGCACCATTTATTGAAAAGACTATGTTTTCCCCATTATGTATTCCTGGTAACTTTGTTGAAGATCCAATGGTTGTATATAAATGGGTTATATCTGGGCTTTTCATTTTATTCCACTGATCTATATGTCTACATGTATGCCAGTACTGTATGTTCTAATTATTGTAGCTTGATGATGATGTTTTTACAATTGTCACTCTTCTCTATTTTAGAGAACATCAGAGGAGAGGTAAGACATTAAGAGGATGTATATTTATTTACAAAGCACATAGTAGGAAAAAAGATCTAAGTCACTAGATGTAAGGACATAGGTTCTAAGAACTTAACGCAGAATACTTTTGGGGATGGTGATACTGTCTCATTTGACCTTATGTAATATGTCATCTTCCTCAGCTGTAACAGTCTTTGGGAAAACACTTTGCACATGGGGATGATGAGGAGTACCAATGAGAGCAAACTAACAGGTTTCATCCTCTTGGGGTTTTCTGATTACCCTCAGTTACAGAAGGTTTTATTTGTGGTCATTTTGATCTTGTATTTATTAACCATTTTTGGGAATACCACCATCATTCTGGTATCTCGTCTGGAATCCAAGCTTCATACACCAATGTATTTCTTCCTTTCTCATCTCTCCTTTTTGGATATCTGCTTTACTAGCAGTGTTATTCCTCAGCTCCTGGTAAACTTGTGGAATCCTCTGAAAAACATCACTTACGGTGGCTGTGTGGTTCAGCTCTATGTCTCTCTTGCCCTGGGATCCACAGAGTGTGTCCTCCTGGCTGTGATGTCCTATGATCGCTACATCGCCGTTTGCCGTCCCCTCCACTACACTGTCTTAATGCATCCCCATCTTTGCATGGCCCTGGCATCTTTGGCATGGCTCAGTGGGGTGGTCACTACTCTAGTACAGTCCACTCTCACCCTGCAGCTACGCTTCTGTGGGCATCGCCAAGTGGATCATTTCATCTGTGAGGTCCCTGTGCTCATCAGGTTGGCTTGTGTGGACACCACTTTCAATGAGGCTGAGCTCTTTGTAGCTAGCATTATCTTCCTTATAGTACCTGTTTCCATCATCCTGGTTTCCTATGGCTACATAGCCCAAGCGGTTTTGAGGATTAAGTCAGCTTCTGGAAGAAAGAAAGCATTTGGGACCTGCTCCTCCCACCTGATGGTTGTCATAATCTTCTATGGAACCATCATCTTCATGTATCTGCAGCCAGCCAAGAGTAGGTCCAAGAACCAGGGAAAGTTTGTTTCCCTCTTTTACACTGTGGTGACCCCCATGCTCAACCCTCTTATCTATACTTTGAGAAATAAAGAGGTAAAATGGGCACTAAAGAAAGTTCTAGAAAAGATTCTGTGAATAAATTTTACATGATTATTAAAAAAAGTTGTTTTTTTTTTTTAAATACTACTGTGATGAACATCTTTTTTGTGTGTGGTAAAAAACACATAAAATGTTTTAATAAAAGCCTATTTGGATTATTTTCTCCGATTTTCTTTTGGTTAATTACCTCTACAACATCCTATAATATACTATAGAATACACGTGTCTAGTCCCAACTTTGCCATTTCCCAGTAGCAACATAAGGTCAATACTTTACATAAAAATATTTGAGAAATATATTTTTTAAAGATTTATTTATTTATTTGAGAGAGCGAGAATGAGAGAGAGAGAGAGTACATGAGAGGAGGGAGGGTTAGAGGGAGAAGCAGGCTCCTCACTGAGCAGGAAGCCCGATGCGGGACCCGATCCCGGGACTCCAGGATCATGACCTGAGCCGAAGGCAGTTGCTTAACCAACTGAACCACCCAGGCGCCCCAATATTTGAGAAATATTTTAAACTAGTCATTTCTTTTATTTATTTGTGAAAAACACATTTAGTTCTCAGCTTTCCTGTATCTCTAGATGGACTGGTTTCTTCCTTTTTTCCAAAGTTGTGCCTAAGATGGAAGAAATTTAGGCAAACTGTTATGAGGCAGAATTTTAATTTTCTCCTACACTGAATGTGATAGAGATGTGTAGAGGGGCATAAGCCACATGAGGACAAAAGCCATACATTCAGGTAGAGGATAAAGTAGATGGAATGACCCTGGTTCTATTATTTTGTAGTTGAACCAATAAACTAGTTCTGACTAACTAACAATGAAATGTGATTCATAAGAAAAAGCTCAGCTATGGAATATTCTAGGGCTTGAAAAT